>NW_026000222.1:1904212-1929998 GCF_001458135.2 Marmota marmota marmota | reverse complement strand
TTTTTTTTTTTTTTTTTTTTTTTAAACAAACTATCTGGTCCAAAGGTTTTTAGAACACAGAAAGCAGCCCCAAAAGAAAATCTTTGCAAATTAGACTTCATCAAAACTAAACCTTCTGGGCTGGGCTTGATGGCCCATCTGTAATCCCAACAGCTCAGGAGGCTGAGACAGGAGGATCTCAGGTTCAAATCCAGTGTCAGCAGGTTAGTGAAGCCCTAAGCAACTTATCAAGACTCTGTCTCGAAATCTCAAAGTGAAACATAAAAAAGGGCTGGGTGTGTGGCTTAGTGGTTAAGCTCCCCTGGGTTCAATCCCCAGAACCAAAAAAAGGAAAAAGAAAAAAAATTAAACTTTCCGTTAAAATGGCAGCTCAACTTACAGGGAAAGACCAACAACTGAACAGATGAGTAACAGGTAAAATGAAGTAATCCAGTGGGAGGAACAAAGACGCAACACACTGTGCTGAGGGTGCTGGAGCCAAGTCCCACCCAGAGGACCACATGAGGGCCCGGTTAGCAGTGGCGAGGCGTTGCGGGAACACCAACCAGAGCTGACGAGCACACAGGGTCTCTGAAGGAGGCTCACTGGAAACTAGCTCCACGCTCAGGAGAACGCAGGAGCCTGCAGTGACGTCCAGTCCCCCCCAGGGCTGCCCTGGTGCCCAGACAGAGGAAGTGTGGCCCTCCTTCCTCCCCTGGTCCCCAGAGGCCTCAGCCTGTGGGAGTGGGCACAGAGGTGGGGCGACAGGCAGACAAGCCAGGCAGTATCTGCACCTGGGGGGACGCCTGGCGGCCCTTCTCACAGACACCTGAACTCGGGGCACTGCTCTCCACTCCCTCGTGACAAGGGATGCAGCAGCGGCCTCGACCAGCCCAGCAGTACCAGCAGGGCATGCAGGCCCAGCCCAGCTCTCGGGAGCTACCCTGTCCCCAAGCTGGACGGACACTGGTCCACTGCCAGGCAGAGCCTGCAGAGCAGCTCACAGGGAGGTTCCCAGAGATGCAGTGCATGGCCTTCTGGCGTAAGGTCCCAACCCCTGAGAAGTCTCTTGGAAAATGTCACTTTTCACCTGTATGACAAATCACACAAAGTCAAATCTAAAATGACAGCGCTGTAAATGAAACAGGCACCTCTGCCATGTTCCATCTTCACCTGCCGTCCACCCAGGAAGAGAAGGACCACACCCACCAGCACCAACATGTCAGAGGCGCAGGCGCCACTCACCCCAACTCCCCGTGGTTCCCTGGCCAGTGGGGAAACCACCAGGCAATCAGAAATGCTAAGAAATGTTCACCCAACAAAGAATACAAGCTGCAGTGAGCTGCTACGTGGGACAAGCTCAAGTCCTATAAAAATGTCTCCACAGCAGTGTGTCTCAGAGTCTCCAACTGAAACCCCAAGGCATCGCAGGAAACCATGCGCGCTTCCTGCACCGCCACAACCGCAAGGGACACCAGGGGCCTGGGCACTGCACACCCACAGCAGCCCCCAAGCAAAAAGGGCTCAGCCTCCAGCAGGGGAGAGTCCGGAAAAGATATGAGGGCGTGGGCACTCACCCGTGGCAAGGCTCAAGGGCCCTCCCACGCACTTGCCAGCAGCTGCTCTGAAGGAGGATCAGATATGGCCTTGGGCCCGTCACCCGCCTCAAACCTGCAACCTCCCACATCTGCTCTGCCCGATGGGGCAAGGCCAGGCACGATCCTCAAAAACCAGCGCCAGGCACAAGGTCTTCACACACCCTCCCCTCGCGCGGCTCACCTCCTGCCTCCCACCGGACATCCTGTGGTGGTCCGTCTGGTTGCACTTGGTGGAGAACTCGTCCTTCTTCACAATCTTCAGTGTCACAGCAGGGAGCACACACAAGGAACAGTGGGCCGGTCATGACTCCCTCGCCCTCAGCGCCATGCCCACCTACTGGCGCCCCAGCACGGGAAGTGTGGGGCAACGAGGAAAAGGCTCCCCTCCAACGGGACTCCCAGCAGGGCCCCAGCAAGCACAGGGGAGCCCTTCCTCCTCCTCCTCCTCTGTCTGTACAGGAGCGGGTCCCCAGCTGTGGTGCATGGCACACTTGGGGACACCTACCACCCAGGATGGCCCTGGGGATGGTAATGGCCAAAAGAAACCTGTCCCCACGCCACACATGCCTACAGGAGACCGGGGTTCTCACCCACCTGAATGTGGCCGTTGTGGGGTCCTTTGTGGCCATACATGCACTCCACCGTGGCGGACTTCCTCTCCATCAGGTGGACTCTGAACAGAGGCTTGAACCGCATGGGGTCATCCACATGAGGGTCGTGTGGGGGCAGGTACATCCAGCCAATGATGAACAGGCCATCCACCTGCACAAGGAGAGTGTGGTCGCCCTGCGCACCCCGCCCTCCTCTAACTTGCCGCCCCTCATCGGGAGCCAACAGCACAGGCAAAACCAGCATCGCCAGCGGGTGAGCAGGAAGCCTGGCCTGGCAGGTCCAGGGCCTGAGGACCTCACAGCTACCCAGTCAGGGCATCAGAGAGCCCAAGGGCGCAGTGAGAGGCTAAAGAGCTGCTGAAATCTGTTTATTCTTCTCAGGCCAGACCCCAGCCAGGGCTGGCAGATGCCACCGCCTCACAGAAGGCAGAGCGCCACGTGGGCAGGTGCCCTCACAGGCCTGCAGACTCACCACCACGTTCAGCAGTCCTCCGTATGGCCCGATGTCTGGCTGCCACAATCCCAAAATGTGCCGGTACCGGTGGAGCACTGGAGGGAGAAGAGGCGAGGGCACGCTCAGGCCCGGCAACTGCGGGAGGGTGAGCAGCCAGGGCCCCAGCCGGGCACAGGCCCCGAGGGAAGGCCTGGGCTCTCGGGCCAGGCCTGCAGGTGCAGCTCTAGAGCGGGAGCCATGGGTGGTTTCCGAGCACTGATCCCCTCCCCGAGCGCAGGAAGGGAAGTCAACCAGACTGGCCAGGAGAGCAGGGCAACAGCGAGGAGGCACCACCATGGCCCGGAGTGCGGGGACCCAGGCGGCCTCGGGTGGGGCCAGACAACTGGAGGGAGAAGGACCAGGGCCAGCCCGAGGCCATCAGGACATTGCTGAACCGGAGGACAAGACCTGTGTGCCTACGCGGGACTCCCTGCGGGGGACTCCCCTTCAGAACAAGCCCGAGTCTGTTCAGCGTACACAGTGAAGCCGGCACCCTGGTGGCCGGTCACTCCTGGATGGATTAGTTATTAACAGGCAGGAACAAGCAGGACAAAGAGCCATGAGCACACACTGACCTCCATGAGATAAACGCCCACGAGCAGGCTCAGTGCACACTGAGGTCTGCAGCTTACGGTGAAACCCACCCAGATCTCGGTCACACCAGGCGTGGAGGACACACCTGTGATCCCAGCACTATGGAGGCTGAGGCAGGAGGATCCAAGTTCAAGACCAGCCTCAGCAACTCAACAAGGCCCTCAGCAACTTAGCCAGACCCTGTCTGAAAATAAAAATCAAAAGAGCTGGGTATGTGGCTCAGTGGCAGAGTGCCCTGGGTTTGTCCCCATTTCCACACACAGAGTCAACAGAGGGATGACAGGGTGGGACAGACAAGAGGGGGGCGGCCAGTATCAGGGAAGCGGAACAGAGTGCCTGTGCAGAACCAGATGGAGATGGGCATTTCCTGTGCCGTCCTTTCAACTGTTCTGCATGTTTCCAAAATTTCATAAAATACTAGGAAAAAAAAAAAACACTACCCAGCAAGACCCTGTCTGTCTCCCCCCCCCCACCTCCCACTTCACTGCCAACTGTATCTAGTTCTAAGAACTCAGCCACTTCCCCCTCAAAGCCCCTGGGCTTGTGATTAAGGGACCTGCCACACACCCTGGCACCTCCAACGGGAGCAGGAGGTGGCCTGTTCTGCTGAGAAGCAGCATCACAGAGCACAGCATCCCAGACGGCTGGTCAGCTTGACATCCTCGCTGGACTCCTGAGCTCTGCTGGCACGAGGGCAGCTGCTTCAGCTTCAACAACCCCCTCCGTGACCCCTGGAGAACAACCAGTCCCAAGAGAAAGAGGCTAGAAACGGCCTTTCAAAGGAACCTGAACTGCGATCAAGCTCTCCTCGATGGCCACAGTGACCAGACAGACCTGCCCTTTCTTCACCTCTCTGCCTGGACACCTGTCCCTCCAGGTCTAAGGCCAGAAGACAGTGCTGGGGCTTGCCCACCCGCCCAGGACCCCCTAGAGTAGCCCACGCTCATGCACCTGAGGAACACACCAAGGGTTAACAGGACGGGGCGCCAAGCTTAGGAAAGAGTCACACACTGCACTGCGTCACCTGGGGTCAAAAGGTGGAGGAGGTGAACTTCAGAAAAGGCTGCCCTCACACCACTCATGCTCACCACCCCCAGGGCCTCCAGGCAAGCTGGCTCCCTCCCATAGCTTAGGTGACAGCTCCTCCTGCAGACCCCAGGGCTGGCCTCCCCAGCAGCAGGCCACAGAGGTTCTGCAACAGCCTGTTCCACACAAAACCACCTCATCCCCGGGCTCATGTCCCCGGGGCTGCCCTGAGGGGCTGTGTTCAGAACACCGTCCCCACCTCCACCTGGAGCAGCACTCTGAAAGGCCAAGAGACTCCCGGCCAAGGGCCAACAGGAAACCCCAGCACCCATGCTCTGGCCCTTCCCACGGCCCAACAGGAAGGGCTGACCAGCATGAAACCACATCTGGGCATGAGGGACAGAAGGATGGGCTGCTGGGAGAAGGTGCCCACAGCAGTCCCCAGCCGGGTGCAGCAGGAGACCTGCAATTATGTCCTCGGGTCTGTTTGCAGACTTGAGGTGCCTGGGATGGATGCCTAGAGCTTCCCTCCCGTCCCAAAGGAAAGCACAAATACAGCTGATGGGGTCTCCCATCCACTGCTTCTGCTCTAACCAGGATAAAGGTGGGAGGAAAATCCCAACAGCCAAGGGGCGCACCCTGTCCCCAGCACCCTTCCCCCTGAGAAGTATGTCCCTCCTTCCTTGCTCACCCCCCAGCCAGTGCTGGGGGGTCCACGTGGTGGGCCAGAGCTCTGCAAGGGCCTCCCACCAGATACCACTGGAAAGTGCCTCAGGGTCTGGAGTGTCCCTCCAGCTCCTTGCCACATGGTCGCAGTGCTAAGCCCCCATTCCTGTGTCTGCATACTGCCACTGAGACCCTGCAGTCAAAAACACTTTGCTGAAACCAGACAAAGTGGCCCAGGCTTATGATCCCAGGGAGGCTGGGGCAGGAGGATCACAAGTTCAAAGCCAACCTCTGCAACTCAGCAAGACCCTAGCTCAAAAAATAAAAAGGGCTGGGGATGTGGCTCAGTGGTTCGGAACTCCTGGGTTCAATCTCTGATGATAACCAAAAACAAAAGCCTGCATCGACAGGCAGTGCAAGGGGGTTCCGGGACTGCGGCTGCCTGTGTCTCTGTCAGCCCAGGAACCCAATGGAGTGCTAGGAGGCCACTTGCTATTTAAATATGTCCAGAGAAATGCAACCCATGCTCACAACAAGGGAATCCCCTTGCTTTTTTCTGGATTTCCAAGTTTCTACAATGCGGTTCTATAGCCGCACTCGAAGCTCAGGGGCACGGTGGTTCTCCAATCCCACCAGCCAGTGGTCAACCTCCCAGCTACAGGCAGCACAGGTGCCCAGAGTGACCTCCCAGAAGCAGGGGTCTGCACTCAAGCTCTTCTTAATCCCCAGTGGAAGGCTTCGGAACACCGGCTGAAGGACGAGAGCCCGGCCCACACACGTCAGGCAACTCCTGAGTCCTGGCTGCCCAGGCTCCCCAGGGGTGGGCTGGAGCTCCACTCGAGCACCACTTGGGCTCCAGACAGACTCCTGTCCCAGAGAGCCAACCAGAGGGGAGCAGAGGACTCCTGGTGCCCGTCCTCTACAGCTCAACACTCACACCAGGCCGGCTGCCAGCAGCAGGGGACCTCTGCTCCCCAGGGCTGGAAGGAACCTGCAGCATGCAGCTGGGCAGAGCGCTGCTCAGTCTCTGACCACCTCCCACAGGTGAGGGGAGGTCAGCATCCGCACACTGCCTGCTGCTCCTCACACACACGTCTCCCACGTCCCCAGGTCCCCCTGTGCCGTCTGTCGCACCAGGGCCTGGAGGCAGGCTGGGCCCTTGGACCGTCCCAGGGATCCCGGCCATGCACTGCAGGCCTGTCCAGAGCTCGAGGGGGTGTTCAGAACAACTCTTTAGACACACTATTCCTTCTGCTCCCAGTAGGTGTTGTCAGCCATGTCTACTCCAGACAGCCAAAGCTGAGACCGGACCCTCCAACAGCTCGAGTACCTCTGAGCGCTTCTAGAAACTTTCAAATGGCTTTTAGTGCAAGTGATATTTTTAATCTCTTTCTTGATGACTGAAATTCACTCTCCACCTCCACTCAACCACTCTGAGCTAATAAAAAGCGAAAGGGGCACAAATTTTCTGTAACTACATCTTAGAAACATTTCCAGAGCTCTGCAGGAGAGCTTTGCCCTGTGTTTGTCTAGTAAAAGTGCACCCTTTTTTTAAAAATTCACATTTGCTATTCAAACATACTGAATGATAAAGTTTAGAAGTCAACTCACACTTCATTTTAGAAGGGAAAAGTGTTAAGGCTTTTACACTACCCTCTGGTGTGCCTCTGTGTGAACTTTTGCAGTAGCTTCATCAATAAAGGACAGGCACTAAAACGTGCATCTCCAGAGTGTCCTAATTGATATTGCCCCAAACCCCACCCTGGGCGCTGGGCGGCCAGCTCACTAGGGTCTGCTCTGTCAGGCTGCGAGCTGGAGGACCTCCATGCAGCTGCGCTCTCCCTGCAAAGCCAAGCCAGCAGGAGGTACGTACGGCAGGTGTACACGTCTCTGTATCCCATGTGCTCGTAATCGGGGAGGATTCTCATGAAGCGTCCCGACTTCACCCGAGGGTTTATACCTGAACAGACACGGCAGGGAAGGGCTCAGCATGGTCTCGCTTCTCCCTCTTCCTCACCACAGTGACCCTCGTGGACACTCAGCCACCCAGCAGGCCACATAGCACTAGCTGGAGAGGACATCCATTGATGTCCCTTTTCACGGGAGCAGGAGACCTCACCAGGCTGCTCACTGCCCCCCGGCCAGAAGTGCATGAAGGGTCCCAGGCCACAGCTCAGTGGGGCCCTGAGTTGGGAGAGGCTATCTAGGATCCTTATATACCCAGCTAAGGTATCTGCCCAGGGCAGGTCTGGCGTCCCTTTGTCCCTGTGGTGTGTGTGTCTCTTGACTGAGGACACTTCCCAGCCCCCAGACTCAGATCTGGCACAGCGAGTCAAGGCTGCCAACTCGCTACCTGTTCAGGAACTAAGCCTGATTTTCCTTCAATCCTCTGCTCCCAGAGCCTAACAGTTATCTCCCAGATAAAGCTTCCAAGGAAAATTTGCAAAACACATTTCCTGCATAGGAATATGAAAACCAAAATTTGCTTTGGCCATTGCAGCACAGACACCTTGGTGTACTAAACAACAGGCAGGAAGAACTATTCTCTGCATTTGGCAAACATCTTCAAGAAGCCTGTTGCCCCAACAGCTCGGAATCAGGCAGGAGGATCAAGTTCGAGACCAGCCTCAGCAGCTTAGTGAGACCCTGTCTTAAAACTCTTAAAAAAAAGGTAGAGTGGTGGTCCTGGGGGTACAGCTCAGTGGTAGAGGACTCCTGGATTCAATTCCCAGCTCTTAAAAAAAAAAAAAAAAAAAACTCAGCAAGAAAAAGAAATTCCACGTCCTCACTGGACCCACCCAGTCACGCCACTCCCAGCGACCTCTCTCGTGTGCCCTCCCTGAGTGCAACAGGACACCTAACGCCTGGACAGGGGCCAACACCTGTGTCCCTGCTGGGATGTGGCTGCTGGAACTTATTGTTCTTCAAGAGAAACCTAATGGCCTAGCAAACCTGCAGAGGAGTCGGAAGGTGGAAGCCTGTCCTGTGAGACACTGGGGCCAGCCGCCCAACCACAGTAAGAAGGGGACACGCTGGCACCATCAGGGAGGTCATGGGGGAGGTAGTGGGCAAGGGCACTGAGCACTCAGCCAGTGCCGCAGTGACCCTGGAAGGCAGAGGACTAGAGCAGAACAGTGGGGTCTGGAGCTCACCTGTCTGGGCACCTGTGGAAGGTGACATGTTCACCCCCCACGGGGCAGCAGGCCCTGAACCTTGGGGAACAGCTCGGGAAGCACCAGAATTGCTTCCTGTGCGGCCCACACTGCTCAGACCTCAGGGTTCTCAAAAATGGGCACAGTGTGACAGGACAGGAGGAGTAGCTTCTACTGTCCTGCAGTACAGCAGGGCTAACTGGCAGGCGACAATTCCAGAAGAGGACTTAAGTATTAGCCTCACAGGGTGCCAGACATGCCAGTTGTCCTGATCTGATCCATACATATCACATACATGTATTGAAATGTCACACTGTATCCGATACATACACACAATTATGTGTCCGTTAAAATCTACACAACGTATGGGTGGTCACCATGGTGCACACGTGGAATCCCAGAGACAGAGGCTGAGGCAGGAGGAGGGCCAGGTCTGAGCCAGCCTCAGCAACTTAGCGAGGCCCTGCCTCAAAATAAAAATTAAAAAGGGCTGGAGCTGTGGCTCAACTGTAGCTCACTTGCCTGGCATGTGTGAGGCACTGGGTTCAATTCTCAGCACCACAAATAAATAAATAAGTAAAATAAAAGGTCTATCAACAACTAAAAGAAATACCAAATAAAAATTATTTTTAAAAGGCTGGCGATGTGGCTCCATGGTAGAGTACCGCCGGGTTCCCCAGTACTGCAAAAATTAAACCATTACAAAATACACATACACGCATGAGCAAAGGTGCAGCTCTGTGGTAAAGAGCTTGCCCAGCACGCAGGTGCCCTGGATCCCCAGCAACACTAGATCAATAAGCACAAAAACTGTTATAGAAATAAAAACACAGGTTCTTGAAGACTTCAGCCCAGCAAACTAAAAGTGAGGTTAATGGCACACTCAAAACGGGGGACCCAGCACCTTGAGCTCAGCAGCGCCAGGCCACCAATGCTGTATCTGAGGACATGGGGCTACAGGTTGGTTCCTGTCCACACGCATGAGGCCTGGGTTCCAACCCAGCATCACCAACAAAAAGCGCAACATCCAGTGTGACTGAGAGTGGCACCCGAGAAAATGGAAACAGGCCCAAGCTGTCCCCTCCTCCCTTTAGAGCTTACTGCTTCTCAGTTAGGAGGTGACAACAAAGGTCGACTCACGTTTTGCATAGACGTCTCGACAAGACACGCCTGTAATCTCCAGCTTCCGCAAGTTTTCACAAACACCATATTCTGCAACAAGAAATGTTAGCCGAAGTTTAAAATCAGGAAATCACAAAGCAACAGAGACAGCTGCGGGGCAGCGAAGGGAGCAGCAGGCGCGCCTGCGAGCCTCGGCCTGTGGGGTGGTGCTGCACGCTGAGCCACTGCCTGGCCCCCAGGGAGCCATTCTCATCTTAGCATCACCCCAACAGACGACGACATGCAGCGTCCGTGACAGCGCAGCCAGCAGCCGGGCTCAAACACTCAGGCTCTGTGAATGCGCTGGAAGAAATGGTGCCTTGTTCCCATGGAAATGAGGCCACCTCTGGTTAGGGCTCGAGCCAGCGCCAGGGGCCAACATAACCCCACCGTGGCTTGCATGTCATGCCACAAACTGTTTAATGCAGCCATGAGGCTGTCCTCAACTCTGATGAGACACTGCAAAGGGGCATTGACACCCTCCTTCCCTTTGCACCAGGCTGTCCAGGTCCCTGGTCAGTGAAGGGGCCCCTGACACCTTCTGCCTTCCCCCATCCTCGCACCCTGACCCTGCTGGCAGCACTGCCTTCCGCCCTCCAGCCCTACCACCCAGGGTGTCCCAACCAAAATCCAGGCCTCTGGCTCAGCAAGGCTCAAGAGCATGGTGCCCTGAGTGCATCCACGCCCACAGAGAGCCGCCTGCAGCCACTGCCACTTCCTGTGTGGGTACCGTGCCATGCACTACAGGCATCAGGAACTTAAACCTGCCTGCAGGCCCAGAGTGATGCGACGTCACCTCCATCTTAGTCTTAACCCTGAGAACAGGTGCAGAGAGGGGTTGTAACTTCCACAAAGGTCACGAGGCCTCCCTCCTGTGAGCTCCTGGCACAGGAAGGGGCCAGGAAAGTCCATGGGCTTCACATTGGCCACAGCTCACGCTTGGGATCATAGGTGTACAGTGTCAAGCCAATGTCCCACAGTATGACCTCTCCAATCCTGACAATGACCTCCAAAGGCAGGACTCTGCCCCCCAGGCAGAAGGGGAAGCTGGTAATTCAGAATGTGGGCATGACGCAGTCCGGGAGCACCCACTGCTGCCCCTCGCCATGTCACTTCTGCCCGTCCTTCCCAGAGGACTGGCCTTTTCTTCTCAGTGGAACAGATGTTATCAGCCCAACACTAGGGCACCGGGTAAACCCTGAGGCTGGCCCAAGTAAAGCCCCAGGCACAGACAGGGCAAGCGGCTCTTTGGATACAGGGGTTGTAAAGCTCTCTTTACATACACATATTTTTTTCTGAAGTTATACATGAACATAATACCTTTATTTATTTTATGTGGTGCTGAGGATGGAACCTCGTGCCTCACACGTGCTAGGCAAGTGCTCTACCACTGAGCCACAGCCCAACCCGCTGGCAAAGCTCTTTGGCAGGGTCCTCAGGCCTCCTGCTTCCCATAGCATGTCCCTGCCTGCACACTAGACCCCAGGCCCAAGAGCCGGCAGCTCCATGTGGTCCCTTTGGGGGGAAACCCAGGCAAGGCACACCCTTGATCCAGGTTGCTGAGGTACGGTGGCAACCTCCCTCCCAGAGAGGCCACTCACCACCACACCCAGCAAAATGCCACAGCTGTCCTTTGGAGAAAGAGACTAGGACCGAGAGAATGCTACTGAAAACTCCCAGGCAGGTCAAGCAACTCCCGACTCCAGTCTAGACCCTACCCCCACGCAGAAATAAAGTGCAAGCCACAGAGGCAACTTAATCTTCAGAACATTTTACAAATTAAAAGCAAGCAGGCTGGGTGGGGGGCGAGCAGCTCAGTGGCAGAGTACTCACCCAGCACATGCAAGGCCCTGGTTCTGCCCCCAGCACCACAAAACAGAACAACAGTAAAACTGTTCATGACACTTTTTATTTAACAAAACAGCTCCATCACTTCAACATGCAGTGGGTGCCGAGCACCTTTCTTCTTCATCCCAAGCCTGGGAAGCACAGCACGCTGGGACCAGCCACGTCACTCGAGTGCGGAGAGTCGCGCGTGGCTATGCTGTGTCCCAGGCAGCACAGAGCTCAACAATCCCGCCCGAGGCCGGCGTTTCCCATGGCTGCCGAGCTCAGGCCCGTTTGCGTTTCCCTTAGAGCACTAAGAACTCCTAGTGGTACTCCTTCACCTTCTACAACGCAGGCTGGGGACGTGGCTCAGTGGCAGGGTGCTTGTCAAGCATACACCAGCCCTGGTGCAACCCCAGCAGTACCAAAAACCACCTCTACTCGTTCTCTGCACTTCTGCAAGGAACTGAGGCAAAGCAAGCAGTTCCCTAGGAGCCTGCTCCAGGGTATGAGAACAGTTCACACGTGTGTCCTCCCTGCAGCTGCTGGTTTTCCTTACCAGGGTCCAGGGCTCTTGAGAAAACATTTTCAAGTTTAGACATGAAACTTTCATCAATGAAACCTGAACAGGACTCCAGGCAGGGAGGCTGCTCCAGATGAGGCTGAGGTAAGGTGGCAACCTCCCTCCCAGGAGCCACGGTGCTGGGCTCCCCCACAGCCCCCAGAAGTCTTACAGCCAGGCTGCGGGAGCTGGTCCAGAAGTACCCTGACACTGTGAGGCTCCAACCACCAGCAGGAACATGACTTGAACTCAGACACTTCCAAACAAGGAAGAACTGTCCTTTTAAATAAGAACTAGCATTCAGATTTCAGCTTTACTGAATACAGGGAGGGAAGAACAGTATCTCCTGGTAGGCTGGTCTACTAACCACAAAGGAGACCTAAATTTTAAAACCGTGCACTGTATGTTTATGTGGAAGGCTGCAAATAGAATCCACTCATAAACTTTAGCAATGACTTCACCATTACCACAGGGACGAAGTCCAGGGCCTCCTCCGACAGCTGGCCACCAACTACTGAATGCTTTACAGGGATAGCTAAAGACAGCACTGTCAGCTGCAGCCTGCTTTGCCGTCTGTGGCCTCCTGGGGATGAGGCACCTGACACATGCCCACTGCCCAGGATCAAGGACCTGGAAGGCTCTCCTCAACGCTGGAACAGTAATGAAATTTCCTATAGAGAAGAGTCTGTTTCGGGGCGCTCTCAGCTGCCAAGGCCCCCCGAGTGGAGCAGGGACCAGGTTCAAGGGAGTGAGATTCTGCACTCTAGTGCTGCAGAAGGGAGAGAATGGCCAGAGAGACGGCGGGAGGGACAGTCCCTGGCTGCAGGAGCTGCAGAGGGCAGGCAATCCTGCCAAAATGTGGGGCTGCACCCCAGGTACAGGGAGAGACAGTGAGTCTCACCTTCCATCTGCAAGGGGATCAGCTTGGGGCCTCTGTAAGCCCCTGCAACCCTACATCTGGCAATCCTAACTGGGCACCAGGAACACTCACCCACAAATCCTCACGGGAGGAGGAGGGGCAGCCAGCAGGCCTGGGGCCACCGACTCTGACTCCGAGCCCTACTGGAATCATGTTTCAGAGATGCTGATGCAACACAAGGACACAATCTGTTCTTTCAATTGATCACTGGAGTCAAGATGTTCCCGTAAAGTCAGCCAAGGAAGGACAGAGGCAGCAATGTGACAGGACCCGGCTCCCGGGACCCAGCCTGCACTGGCATCTCCAAGGGGACCTTCCTCTAGTGCGCAGGTGACTTGCCCCAAGGGATCAGAGAGCGCCACCCAGGTCTGAGAAAGCCCCTGAAAATACAGCTGTGTCATGCACATGGTCAGGGAGGCACAGGAGGCCTGGACAGGTCGGGCTGACTCCACGTAGGTCCAGGGGTCCCAGAGGATCTGTCAGTGAGACTGCCCTGGACATCTGGAACTCACCAATGCCCAGAGCCCAAGGCCACCACTATGAAGGGTGCCCCAGCAGCTGGGAACATCGAAATGCCTGCCTGCTGGACCAAGGGACAGCTACGCAAGGCAGCAGCCCTTTACCCAGAGCTGAGAACCAGACATGACACATGAACCACAGCCAGCCTCTGAGAGACCTGACCACTGGCATGGTCCAGTTAGCTCTGTGAACCAAAGAGAACTTTCTCACCACAGGATGGGGTGCGGCTCGGCAGCAGGGTGCTCCCAGCACAGCAGCCACCCCTCCCACCAGCAGATTACCCAATGATCACACCACTGCAATGCCACTTCAGGCCAGACTGACCACATCTAGAATGGTGACAGCCACGGCCCCAATGTCCACCACATCCCATGAAGGCACTAACGGACCTCACACAGTGGCAGGGCCATCATCAGCTACCTCGTGACCTTTCCACGCAATGCAAAGATCCTCATGGCACTTACACCACCGCCTGCTCTGGCCCTAAGACCAACGTCTGGAGGCGTCGCGCTGCAGCCTGGGACACCCGGGCCAGAGCTCTGGTTGACTAAGTCACCTTCATTGCTCTCAGAGACCAGGTAGCCAGTGAGAGTTGACCTGAGTAAAAGTACTCACTCCTTTCCCCCCATCCCCCAACCCTAGGAAAACTCTAAGGAAAGAGAAAACCAGCTGCCTGAGAGGTGCCATTCAAACGGGGCAGCAGGTAGCCAAAGCAAAGAGGCAGGTGGGGCGACCGGGGCAGCCAAGCCCGGGTCAGTTCCGAGTGTGGAGCAGAGAGGAGCCACAGAAGGTTCTTGAGCAAGACAACAACCTGCTCCAGGAACTGCACGGACGCAACTTCCCAGACCAACGCCCACTGCTTAAAGCAAGCCCCTCTAACACCACACACAGTCCCAAACCGAGAGTCAGGAAACCACTCCGTACACTAGTACCCAGCAACTCCCAATGCCCACCTGGGACGTGACATGGGGCAGAGAGGGTCACAAGCTTGTGTCTAGTGTGCAAATGTCTGGGTGCCTGCATGAGAACCTTCCTGCCTAAAGGACAGCCCCCCAGGCGTGGCGGGCGCCCACCAGACAGCTGAATCAGAGTCTGCACTGTAACAGGACGCACACGACAGGCACAGGGGCTCTGCCCGGGCAGCACTGGCACACACAGGAGGCTTGGACGGGAGGCTCACACCACCGACCTCTGCTTCCACTGCCCCCCACAGCGCCCTGCTGCAGCAATAAGTCTCCTAACAACTTCTGAAGTCGTGAGCAAAGTCCATTTCTTCCCCGTGGTCAAGTGTGCTAAAACTACCAGGGTAAAGCCGGGGTCCAGGCTGAGATGGCCACAGGCAGCCCTTCCACACCCGTGAGCAACGCTGGGGAACACAGGACGCATGGCCAGGCAGCCCCTCCTGTCCGCTGCAGAGCATCTGGTGGTCCTGGCTCCCTGGGGTCTTCCTCCCAGTGCCTGCCTCTGGTCCAGCCATGGGAAGGTCCTGCAGAGCACCCAAGCAGCCCTCTAGGCACAGCCGCAGTCAGAGACACGAGACACGGAAGTCAGAGGTCGTCACCCCAGAGGAGCCCAGGGGACAAGACTGCCATCACCAAGGTCCCAGGTGGGCCCTGGCCCAGAAAGGACATGAGGGGACACTGTGGTTGAATCCGGCTTGTTGAAGTGCGACCCCAATAAGGGTGTGTGGAGCTGGAGCCTGAAGAGGCAGCCTCACGAGTGGGTCAGTCTGCTCCCGATGACTGGTTTCCTCAAGCGGGTCCACCAGCAAAGCCAGGTGGCACCCTGTGCACCTCAGAGGACCCCTGCCAGACGTGGCCCACGCATGGCTCTGGACCAGCACATGACCTGGAACCAACAGACCCACTCTGTGCTCTTCTGTCACCAGCAGAAGACAGGCCAGGGCAAGCTGAGGACAAGGACAGCTGGACAAGCCTGGAACTAAGTCCATGAGGAAGGTCCACACAGGCTGTGATTCAAACACTCGCAGCCTGGGCCCCGGAGGCCCGGGGCCGCCGCATATGGAGACCTCTGCCCCGCTTTGTAGTTTTTCTCCCACTCTCTGAAAAAATATAATTTAGGGGGCGGAAACTAAAGACTAAAAGCAAGACTCCTCCCTCTACAACACCCCAAGCAGGGAGGGCAGCGAGGAGGGCCTGGCTTGGCCGAGCAGGAGGTCTGGGCAGCCAGGGAGGCGCCCGAGCACCGCAGAGCAGGTGGGCACTGGCCTCACTGGCTCCGGCCCCACGTGAAGAGGGACCCTGAGGACAGCAGGGGAAGTCCCTCTGCTCCCCTGACTGGAACCAGGAGCCAGCAAACAGGTCCTCATCCGTGGATGTCACCCTGGAGAGGGAGCTCGGAGGCACTGCGAGCAGACAGGTGACAGCCACCTCTGCAGAGAGAGGGGACACACTCTGAGACAGAGGGCTGCTCTCTGGGGACCTCCAGAACACCTGAGTGGAGGACTTAAAAAGCCGAGAACCAACCCTGCATGAGGAGATGCGGCCGGAGGCACAGACGGTACACCAAGGGGAGCCCAGAGGGGACAGTCTCCCCAGGCCAGCGAGGCAGGGGCTGATGAGGGTGCAAAGCCCCAGCACCAACGGGGGTCCTCTGTGGCTACACCAGCACCAAGGGTGGGGAGCTTAGGGGAGGGACCACGGCAAGTGCCCCAACAGGAGCCTGTGCCCTGAAAGGCCCAGGCACTGTCCACCCGGGGTGGGAGGCAGCACCTGGGGGCACAGGCTGCAGGAGGAGGCAGCCTCCCACAGCATGCACACAGGGGAGGGCAGAGCCCAGCACAGGCGCCGCCCACCAGAAGACACCCCATTCGGCATGCCCAGGGGTGGACACTGCCTGGCTGACAGGCAGCCTGCAGCTCAGGGGTCCTGCTCTCACCCTCTCACCCCTGCAGTGTGTGCCAGAGCTGCAGACTGATCTCAGTGCCATGGGTTAGAAAGCAGGGCCCAGCCGATGCCATGGCCCACGCCCATATCCCAGCCACTAGGGAGGATCACAAGCTTGAGGTCCTAAGCCACTCAGAGGTCGTTTCAAAATAAAAATCAGAGAGGGCTGGGGATGTAGCACAGTGGTACAGTACTTGCCTAACATGCACAAGACCATGAGTTTGATCCCCAGCACTGAGGGAAAAAATTATAGTCCATCCAGAAATCTTCCAAAAATCTACGTTGAAGCTGGGTGTGGGGGGGCATGCCTATAATCCCAGTGGCTGAGGAGGCTGAGACAGGAGGATCCCGAGTTCAAAGCCAGCCAGATTTGGCAACTTAGCAAGGCCCTAAGCAATTTAGCAAGACCCTGTCTCTAAATATAATACAAAAAGGGCTGAGGATGTGGCTCAGTGGTTAAGCGCCCCTGAGTTCAATCCCCAGTTCCAAAAAATAAAAAAAAAAACACTCCTACAAAAGAATGCCAAAGCCAGGGGCTGGGCTGGGGCTCAGTGGTAGAGCACTTGCCTTGCATATGTGGGGCACTGGATTCAATCCTCAGCACCACATAAATAAACAAAATAAAGGTTCTGTGTCCTACAATTAAAAAAAAGAATGCAAAAACCAAATTCTAAGAGGCCCCCTATGTCCCCATCACACGCCCAGAACGCGTGGACGCGAGCAAGAACGCTGAAGCTGCCTCAGTGCACAAGGCACCTGGCCTCACAACCCAGTCCCCACAAAGGGGTCCTTCCCTGGGTGGGAGGAAGCTCCTCCAGGGGAGCAGACCCCTCCTGCGCTACAGGAGCCACTGGCAGAGGAGGAGCCCTCGGCTGAGGCCTTGTGAGCCCAAAGACACCCCTCCCTCCTGAACCTGGGAAGCCCTCTGCCATCTGCAACTCCCCGACTCTGGAACCATCTCACCTGCACTGTTCTCCAGTTTGGAGACTGGCTGAATTCCCGGCTCCCCCTCCTCCATCACTGGGGGCCAGCATCCATCAGTGGAGGCTGACTCACAAGCCCAACCCAAGCAGCCTCTAAAATGGGAGGAAGGTCAGGACAGACATGGGTCTGGAGAGGACACTTGCGCTTCTCCATGGCCCCATGATGCCCTTTCCAGCCAGAAAGACACCCAGCCCTCAGATGCATTACGTAACCCCCTTCCCAACAGCATGAGCAGGAGGAACAGCTGTGCCCAGGCCTTGGCCAGCTGGTCCACTTACATGAAGTAAGGAACAACCTCCACTTAAGGCCTGCCAGGCAGGTACTTTCTAACTGGTGGTGGGAATGGAACCTGGGGCCTCCGCAAGGTAGGAGGCGCTCGACCACGGACACACTCCCAGCTCTGATCTCTTGATTCTGAGACAGCACCTCGATGGGTTGCCCAGGCTGGCCTTGAACTCAGATTCCACCAGCTTTGGCCTCGCCAGCCACTAGGACAGTTCACTTTCTTCATTTTTTTTTATTTTTAGTACCAGGAACTTAACTCAGGATGCTTAATCAATAAGCCACATCCCCAACCCTTTTTGTTTTATTTTGAGTTGCTCAGGGGCTCATTAAGTTGCTGAGACTAGCCTTGAACTTTTGCATCCTCCTGCATCAGCCTCCTGAATTGCTGGGGTTACAGGTGTACACCACCCACCTGGGATAGTTCACCTTCTTAAAGTTAAAAATAAAATAAAAACAGTGAGTCTTACGAAGGTTCCCCTCAGCAGCAGCACTCCCTTTGCCCTCCCTCTCTGCCACGTAAAGGGTGCCATTTCTCAGCAAAGCCTCACACAAGAGTCAACTGGTGCCAGCTAGAACGGCCCTCCTTCTAAGCAGCAGTGTTCGGGAAAAGGGTCACTGGAGTCCTAGGACCCTCCTGTCCCCCAGGACGTGGGCTGGCCTGGCCTTTCTCTGTTGTGTCCTGGGCAGGCTGTTGCACAGCTGATGACCCTTCTGCCAGAACCTTGGCTCAACAAGTAACCACTCAACAGAACCATAAGGTCCCTGCACCTGGTTCCAAGACCTCCTCCTGGGATGAGCCTCCAATATCAATCAGCCATGGGTAACAAGCCCTGCTCCTCACAATTCACATCAGCCAATCACAAAGAACCAAAACAGCATTTTCTTCCGCCTGCAAAACAAAATTGAGTATTGAGTTTTTGTTTGTTTCTGGTTCTGAGGACTGAATATAGGGGTGCTCTACCCCTGAGCTACATTCCACCCCCAACTTTTTTTTTTTTTTTTTTTTTGCATCAGTGTCTTGTTTTGCTGAGTTGCCCAGGCTGGCCTCAACTTGGAATCCTCTTCCCTCAGCCTCTGCAGTCACTGGGCTCCAGGTATGTACCCCTGTGCCTGACGAAGTATTGGTTTTCCAATTTCCATTTCTGCAAAAAGATCACGACATTAGAAGAAAAGACTATTTCTCACTGTGATAAAATTGACCAGCTTCAGAGCTAACGGCAACATTCTACGCACAGCATTCCAGGTGGCATGGAGAGGTTACCATCTGGGAAGAAACAGGCGAGTTAGACACTGGGCCTGACACAGCAGGCACGAAGCTGAGAGGAAACCCTCGGGTGCACCCTCTGAGTGGAGTTCAGTGTAGAGGGGGAAATGAATTTGGGGGTGTTTCCTCTTTTTAAAATCTTTTGCAGTTCTTTCAATATTGTGAAGTAGAGAGGGCCTGAATTTTCAAAACTCACTAGCCTTGGGCAGACTTCATAAATATCTCCTAACTGTCAAAATTAGCTCCTTTTAAAATTCCCAGCCAAAGGGTGAAGTATCAGCTACAAAGGGCCTGGTCGGGGCGAGGTCAGAGCACACACAGCTGGCCTCCGCCCTGGGCTCCCTGACAAACACCCACTTATTTACGGCGCTCTGCACACAGCACAGGAGGACCAGCCAAATGAGTGACGCATCAAAAAACTGTTTACAGTCAGGTGCGCGCTCATGCCTGCGATCCCAAGGAGGGAGGCTGAGGCAGGAGGATTGCAGGTTCCAGGCCAGGTGGAGCTGCTTAGTGAGACCCTGTATCAGAATTTTTAAAAAAGAGGGCTGGGGACGTGGCTTAGTTGTAAAAAGCCTCTGGGTTCAATTCCCAGTACAAGAAAAAAAAAAAAAAAACTGTTTACACCCTGAACACAGGGCTGGGCTTGGTTCCTTCCACAGGGAGCAGTCCCTACTTGCTCTGTGCTGGCCCCAGCACCAGGATAGACCTGACTTAACAGCAGGACTCTCACCTGTGCAGAGAAAGACCACCCCCCACCAGTTGTCCAGACACCAATTTTAGCCTGAGTCACTTCACCTGCTAACATATGGGGGCCAGCAAGGTCAAGGTCCTATGGAAACAACCCATTTCCTATCACTTATGGGACACTGGGGAGTCTGAACTTCTCCATGAATGATAACTATCACAAGTAACTATTTCTTCTTAAGTACCTAGTGTATTCCCCAGCCCCAATCATCCTATCCTTTTAGAAAAAGCTCTTAAATGTGTCTTTTACACACCTGAAAGTCAATCATGGCCCCCAACCCTCAGAAGCCATGAAACCCAGGCCACTTCCCACTCCCAGGAAAACACACAAATCAGTCTCACTCATTCTCAGGAGAATAAAAAGGGCAAGGACCCCTACATTCTGTCAGGACACTGGGCTGGGACAAGCCTGGCCATCTGCCCTAGGACTGGGACAAGCCCTGCTGTCCACCTAACTGGCCTCAGTGCACCTACCACCACCAAATGTCCAGTCCAGGGGAGATAAAGTCTTGGGACTCAGACCCAGGCCTGTCACACACACAATTCCTATGCACATTTACACACAACTGGCCTGTCTCAGAGAGACACACACAATACCAGGTGGGACTGCCAGCCAGCCAGTTCCTGACCTCGTGGGATGGAAAAGAGCTGCCAAAACAATAGCACGGAACTCTGAAGATTCAGCTGTCCACTACACTCCCAATCATAAGGTGCAAATCATATACAAAATTTAGAATCTATAAGTTTTGTTTACAGTTTGAAATTTTGCAGGCTGGGGATGTGGCTCAGTGGCAGTGCTTGCCTGGAAATGGGTTCAATCCCCAGCACCACAAAAAAAAAAGGAAGTCAAAGTTTGAAATTTTGCAAAAGTCATTACAAATGAAGGTAAAAAACGAATGTCTACAAACAACTACAGAAATATTTTGCAAATTATTAAACCTATCCAAATTACCTGAATAAAACCTTTAAGTCAATTTTTAAAAAAAGAAAAAAGACTGGTGTGGCCAATTGTGTGTAAATGTGTGCAGGAAGGTACTTGGGCTGAGGCAGGAGGATACCAAGTTCCAGGCCAGCCTCAGCAACTTAGCCAGACTCCGGAAAAATATTTTCCAAGGGAATTAGTTCCTCATTTAATCCAGTATCTGTTTTTTTTTTTTTTTTTTTTAAATAGTACTAGGGACTGAATCCAGGGCTTTACCACTGAGCTACATCCCCAGCCCTTTTGGATGCAGGGTCTCATTAAGTTGTTCGGGCTGGACTTGAACCTGCATCCTTCCTGCCTTAGCCTCCCGAGCTGCTGGGATTACAGGTAAGTGCCAATACACCCAGCTTGTTTTTCTTTTCTTTTTTTAATTTCTAAAAATGAATCTTCTAGTGTTATCATCTTCTAGTGTCACCTGAGTAAATGAGATGTTCTGTTGGCCTGAGCCTCTGGAGCCCCCAGAAAGCTGCCTGAGAGCCACCACAGTGGGAAGTGGAGTCCTGAACATAGGCCCTCAGCTTCCTCCTGCGACTTCATCAGAACCTTGCACATTTCCACTAACCATTCTAACAACCTGTCCTGGGCGGCAACTCGGTTATTCTGTGGCATGTCTCTGAATTTTCTGATTACACAAGGTAGGGCTCACCAGGAAAGGGAGAGTAAAACTTTCTTTGCCTCAACTTTATAATGCAGCAATAAACTGCACTTGCCCATAGCTGACAAAAAACTATTACTGAGAGCTGGGCTTGTGGCTCAGTGGCGGAGCACTTGCCTTGCACATATGAGGCCGTGGGTTTGATCCTCAGCACCACATAAAAATAAATAAGTAAAATAAAGGTATTGTGTCCATATACAACTAAAAAAATTTTTTAAAAACTATTATTGACAGTTCTTACAAATTTTCAGGGCAAAAACAAGCTAAGAGAAAAATAAAACAAGAAAAAGATACAGTAAAAATACAAGAAAAAGATACAATAAAGATGCATTGCTAGCAAACAGCTACCATTTAGGGATGAGGGTTTTGGGTGCTTCATCTTACTCAACTCTCAAGAAGATACTTCCCACCAAATACATCATTCAGACTTGGGAAGGTATAGCAACCTGTCCAGGACCTGGCAGCAGATAAATGGAGCCTGGCACAACCCAAGTTGGCTAACTCCAAACCCAGGGCCTTGGCCATTATGTTATACAACAAAGATAGAACAATCAGCCCACTGCCAGGAGGTTTTGGGAGAAGAGGCCTTCTCCTGCAGACCTGTGGTGCAAACTCAAATAGGTGGGTAAGGTAGCAAAGGTTTCATCAATGCTACCCAACGGTTACATTTTAGCAAATGCACTCCAAGAAGATAATCTCACAAGTTCTAAAATATACACATAAATCTCCCAAATTTCTATAAAATGCACAAAGCAATTGTCAAACCACAATTTAGGACAAGGAAAAAATGGAAAACTTCAAAGTGTGCCAGTTAGGATACAGCTTATAGCTATTATGAATGGAGTGGACACCACAGAGTCCTACTGCAAACTGCCTCTAAGTAAAATGTGCATGACATGACTACACCCACGTATGGAATGACAAGCTTTCCAAAATTTTAAGTCTTTAACAGTACAGGTCTCTGATGACGCTTGCTTTCTTCCTTTTGCTGTTCCGCAGCGTCTGGAAGTGGTTTGTTTTGTTTTGAACAAAATATGAGAGGTGATTGCACATCAGACGTCTTTCAAGGTTGAAGTTCAGCGAGCCTTGAACTCTAGACTGTCACCTAAAGTAGCTGCTGCTCCCTGCCCTCACTCCTGCCCCCAGCACCCTGATAAAACGCACCCAACCAGCCTGAGGACAAGGTGGCGGCCTTACGCACACACTTGGCCAGTCACCAGCAAGAGCCCCAGATCTCGGGTGTCTCTGGCTCTGCGCCCTGGGGGGAACGGAGGCAGCCAAGCCCTCTGAACCTCCTGGGCCCTGCTGACAGGGACACCAGCCCCAGCTCTCACTGGCCACTGGGGCTCAGCGGCCTGGACCCACAGCCCTCCCTGAGCCCCCAGTGTGGGCAGCGCCACGGCCGCACCCCACCACACCTCGAATCTGCGACAGATCCCGCCCCGACCCTCCTGGCGCGGCCCCGGCCCCGGCCCCGCCCGGCGCTCACCCTCCCGGCAGCGCCGTCTCCAGATGGTGTCGGTGTGCAGGATGCGGCGGAACTTGGTGCAGACCTGGGCCAGGCTGGGCAGGTCGGTGCCGGGCAGCGAGGCGAAGATCTCCACCAGCAGCTCGGGCGGCANCCGCTGTGTGGGCGACCTGGACCCCCGCCAGCAGACTGGTACCTGAGACCCGGGAACGCAGGACCCCAGGACCCGGAGGCCTGCGGCCCCGAGGCTCGAGAAAAGAGTCACCGCTGTCGGAAACAAAAGGAGGCGGTTGCCCCGTGTGAGGATCGAACTCACGACCTTCAGATTATGAGACTGACGCGCTACCTACTGCGCTAACGAGGCTCCGTGGCGGCGGCCCCGCGCCGCAGACCTTGCAGCAGAGCAGGCCGACCGCGCGGCCTCCCGCCGCTGGCCAGGGCTCGGCCCCACGGCGCTGGCGGCGCTGGCAGCTTGGGCGTTCGAATCTGCCCGACGCCCGACTGACCCAGCAGAGGCTCTGCCGCCGCTGTGCGGAGAGGGGCGGCGCGGCCCTGCGGCTGCGGGCGCAGCTGCCCGCGGAGCTCACCTGCCCGGGGCTCGGCTCTGCGCGGCGAGCGGAGCAGGCCGCTGCGCACCCGCCGTAGCAAAGGCGCCCGCCCGGCCGGGTCTGCGGCCCGCCGTCTGCAGTAGTCGTGGATGGACGGCGCGCCTTACTTTGCTTTTTTTTTTTTAATGCTGTGCTGAGGATCGAACCCAGCGCCTCACACGTGCCCGGCGAGCGCTCTGCCCTGAGCACAGCCCAGCCCGCTCGGTCGCGTGTGTGTGTGTGTGTGTGCGTGCGTGCCGGGGATTGGGCTCAGGGCACTCGGCCACTGAGTCACACCCCGGCCCTGTTTTGTATTTTATTTAGAGACAGAGTCTCACTGAGTTGCTTAGCGCCTCGCAGTTGCTGAGGCTGGCTTTGAACTTGTCATTCTCCTGTCTCGGCCTCCCAAGCTGCTGAGAATACCGGCGTGCGGCACCGCGCCCTGGTTGTTGTCTGTTTTTAATTTGATATCATTTTACCTGGTGCGTGGGCATCTGCAGTCCCAGCGTTTGGGAGTCCTGAGGCAGAAGAGGATTGCTCGAGCCCAGGAGTCTGGAGGCAGCCTGGGCAAAATAGCAAGACCCCCTCGCAAACATGTAATAATGATTTTAAAATAAAAAAATTTAAATTAGTAAAACTTAAAACGTGAGTATAGCTGCATGGATTGTCATCCCCTCTGGGGTGTAGGAGCAGCCTGGCGGTCAGATCACAAACAGTAAGGCAGGTTTCCCGGCTAAAAGCCACGTGCAGGTCCAGTCCAACCTGCCATCTCAGCCCACATGACTGAAAACAGTATCTAAAGTGCCTCCTGCACACTCTTGACTAGATGTTTTTCCTTCACAGAATAAGTTAAAGCAAGGGGCTGGGGTTGTGGCTCAGCACCACATAAATATAAAATACAGATATTGCGTCCACTTATAACTAAAAAAATATTAAAAGCAAAAGCATCATGTTGCTCACTTACTGAAAAGCATATGATGGTCCCACGGACAGAACCCAGCCCCAGTTCCAGGTCAGGCCTCTTTCGTGGCCCCACACACACCCCTGAGCATTTCCCTAGGCTTCCCCTCCACTGCAGAGCCCCAGGTGGTCTGGTTGGAAACATTGGCTTTCTTTTCGGCAGCCTCAGTGGACATACCCATCACCGATGCCCACTCTTAGTGAGTGTTCACTGACTCAAATGTTGTTTAAATGAAGAAAAAAAAAAAAAAAAGGAGCAACCTGGCTAAAAAGCTGGAATTGAGAAACATGAACCAAGCACGTGGAGCTCATCAGCCTTCTGACTGGTGGATCACCAAGCAGGAAGTCCCAGCTAAGGAGAGAGGGCAAGCAAACAAGCAAGACCCTGTCACAACTATTTACAGAGGCCTGGCCATCTGTGTGCTGTGTCCTGTGTGTCCCAGTGAATTCCAAAGTACAGGCGTGACCAGTGCTGTCAGTTCATCAAAACAATGTCAACATCCATCCACCTATGGCCTGCTCTAGGAGCTGGGTGTAAGAGGATTAATAAAACACACTTTTTTCCCCTAGAGGACTTCAAGTTTAATAAAATGAAAAATAATTCAGTTATTTTCATCTTTAGAAGAATGGTCATACTCGTCTATATTTATAATTTGAGTTACATAACTTGGCCCTTAAAAAGAGACATATACACACACATATATGTGTATTTCTGTAGATGTGTGTACTTCATCTGGATGATCAGAGAGAGGGTATTTCAGGATGTGACATTTCTAATTGTAGGAAGAAAGAGCCCAAGGCCCTGGGTTCAATCTCCAGCAAACACACACACACACACACACACACACAACGTTTTTATTATTTTTTTCTCAATTAAAGGAAGAACTGAAGTTAGCCAGAGGAA
This sequence comes from Marmota marmota marmota, assembly GCF_001458135.2. Taxonomy (NCBI): domain Eukaryota; kingdom Metazoa; phylum Chordata; class Mammalia; order Rodentia; family Sciuridae; genus Marmota; species Marmota marmota. The sequence goes on along the minus strand of NW_026000222.1, from coordinate 1,905,149 downwards.
TACTTGTTCCAGAAAGAAAGGGCAACTAGTTGTCCATGGCTAAGTGAGTATTCACAGCAAGACAAGAGGGTCTGCGAGGCAGTGGTCTGGACACAGCCAGGAAGGGACAGATAGGCCAGAGGTGAATGGGGGAGGTCTAGCCAGAGAGTGACCGGCCAGAAGGCATTCTCCTGGAACACCAGGCTGGCCACAATTCGGGACACGCATGACACAGTGATGACAGGCGTCGGGGGAACCGGCAGGGTTGCCGGTGACGTGCGGGATGCAAACCTTCTGTTTAGGTTTGATATCTGCTACACAGAGGTGAAAATGCTAAGCAGCACGTCAAATTCATAACTCCACAACATTACGACTGCTTGTGGCAAAGTTAATACCGTAAAAAGTGGACTGTTTGAAAGGAAGGGTGTAAGTAGTAATAGTGCATAGGAAGTAGGCGTGAGGAACAGGCCGGGAGCACAGGGTTGGAGGGGGAAGACCGGCAGCAAGGACGGCAGCCGCAGCCTCCCCAGAGACGTGCCAGGAGCTGCCACTGGGAGGTCCCACTCGGAGGGTGCTGACCTCGCAGTGCAGGGCCCACTAGGAGGTCCCACTCGGAGGGTGACCGCGGCCGGCCTGGACCGCGCCGAGCTCTCTCTCCAGCCCCGAGGCACTGAGCGAGCCTGCGCCCCCTTGACAAGGAACCAGGCGGGTGCGTTCTTGGGAAATGAGACGCAGGAGTCCTTTTGTCCCAACACCGTGACTCTGCAAACAGGGAGGGAACTCGGTTCACGGGACGGAAAACGTCAGCAAAACAGCAGAATGTGGGCGGGGCTCATCCTTCAGTTGCCTGGAAAGTCGCCGAAAGTAGCACTTCTTCCACCGAAACAGCGTTGCCCCCGGCCCGCCCGGTTCCGGACGCGGCAGCACCAACGACCTGGCCGGCAGAGCTCGCCGAGGC
>NW_026000222.1:1888913-1903459 GCF_001458135.2 Marmota marmota marmota | reverse complement strand
CTGGAAGCGGGGACCGTGCGAGGCTCGGTCTGCGTCCCGATGGTGGCCGCGCCAGTTCGCGATCTCCGGTCTGCCTGGTCCCGGGGGTTTTCTCCTAGGTCACCCCTGTCCCCGGCCCGTCTCAGGCCTCTCTGTCACTTTGCAGAAAGGTGCCAATATTTGGAGACCCGCCTTGCGCCGCGGCCCCGGGAAGGCGGGGGTCCCGGGGGTCCAGGGGCCCCCGTCATGGAGCCCGAGACGCTCCCCCGTCCCCGCGGGCGGGCTGAAGCCCATGTGGAGGGAACCAGCTCCGCGCTGCCCCGAGGGTTCCCTCGCGGAGCGGATCAGGGCTCGCCCTAAACCGTCCCTCCCTTCTAGTCTAGTCGCAGGGTGGGGCCCGGGAGGTGGCGCTCACCGCCAAGGCCGCTGCTCCCTCAGCTCCCACAGGTAGCCTTCGATGTCCGCCGAGGATGTGCCGAGTGGGCCAGGGCGAGGTCAGCAGTGTGTCCTTGCAGATTTTAAGACACACATTTCAAAAATTAAAATTGAGCAAATAATATTGGATTCAGTCTTCTCAAATGTGATTTCACTCCATTTTCTTCTGGGTGCCCCAGTTTATTTAGCGAAAGATCTGCTTTGCAGGCACTGTTCAGCCGAGACCGTTACTGAGGATGGCAAACTTGGGTCTCAGGCTGCACCTGTGGAAGTGTTTCTCCATGGAAGGGTTGTTGGTGCAGAATGAATAGTGGACAGGCGGACTGCCAGAGTCGAGCCAAAGTGAGAGGCACTCTGAGAACACCGCTCAGCCATGCAGAGTCTGGGGACCGTCATGCTTCCCTCTTGCTCAGTGAAGCCACTCTGGAGATGGTGACAGCAGAAGGTGCTGCAAGTGCTCTCTGGGTAGAACAGGCACACTCCTGCCCTCTGCCCTCAAGGCTGCTGAGGACTGGAGGGTGGGTCTCCTTGTGCCCTTGGAGTAGTTCACGTCCACTGTGCTGCTTTTCCTTCAGCTCTTATTATTAACTGTTTTTCTTCTTATTAACCGTCTTCTCTGTGCAAGGCTGGGAGTGGTGGGGACAGGGGTAGAAGACTGAGGTGGCTGGAGCAGGGCCCCGGCTGTCCCGCCAGTCTGCAGCGGCAGATAGATAGTAAACAGTCATTAAAATGCCAGGAAGAATGTGGCGTGAAGGCATTCCCTCCTGTGTCGGTGTGCTGGGTGACACTTGGCTTCCTTCACACCCTCTCCTCACAGGAGGGGGCTCCAGCTGCAGGCCAGTGGGTTCTTCCATGTTCCCCACCTCAGCCAGCTGTGCAGTGCTTTCCTCCGCAGGCAGTCCTGGTCCCTTTATGCCTCTTTTCCACCTCTAATGGAAGTCGCCTTCTGTTTTGATTTTGTGGTTCTGGGGACTGAACCCAGGGGCACTCTCCCACTGAGCCATACCCAAGCCCTTTTTTTCCTTTTTGAGACAGGGTCTCCTAAGTTGTCCAGGCTGGTCTGGAACTTGTCATCCTGCTGCCCTGTCCCCTCAGGTCATTGGGATTATAGGCTAGCACCATCACACCTGGCTCTTTTTATTTTTGGTGCTGGGACTGAACCCACAGCCTTGCACACACCAGGCGAGGGCTCTCCCATTGAGCTGTATCCCCAGTCCTGGACCCTTTTTTAAGAAAAGAACCTTTTTATTTCTTCCTTTCTGTGCGTACCCAGATAGACTTGTTTTCTGGTGTTTTAAAAGAAATCCCCTCAGCCTGAATGTTTCCATTTCTGTTTTTTTCCACATTTTTTATTGGTGCATTACAGTTTTTCACGTGGATGGGAAGTGCTGTAAGGTATTGGTACAAGCTTTTTTTTTTTTCTTTCTGTCTAGCTTCAGCATACAGCTTAGAACCCTTGACCTGCTGAGTTTGGCTTATTTCACTTAACATGGTGATCTCTAGATCCATTCACTTTCCTAAAAGTGATATAATTCCATTTTTCTTTATGGCTGACAAAACTCCATTGTGTGTATGGACCACATTTTCTGTATCCATTCATCCACTGATGGTCACCTGGGCTGGTTCCAGTTTGGCTGTTGTGAGTTGTGCTGCTGCCAACACTGGTGTGGGTAGGTCACTGAAGTAAGATGGCTTTGATTCTTCAGGGTAAATGCTCAGGGGTAGGGTGGCCGGACCATCGGGCAGTCCTGGCTAGTCTTCTGAGGTGCCTCCGTGCGGATTCCTACAGTCGTGGCACTGATTGACAATCCCGCTGACAGCTTCCGTGTTCCTTTTTCTCCATGTCCTCTCCAGCACTTATTACTATTTATATTCCTGATCCCACTTTTAGTTTACCACTATGAGCTTTAAAGTGTGAATATGTCCTCGAGTGTGTTGCGAGCAGTCTGTTAGAGTGGATTAACTGAATTGAGGTTTCCCTGCGTCCTGAAGCAATCCCCACTGACGACTTGGAGGGTGGACGGGAGTCAACCTGGAAGGCCAGCACCTCTCTGGGGAGGACAGATGGGGAGCCCCTCACCGGGAAATGGAGTGGTTCAGGGTGGAAGCTGTGAGGCTCACTGTTTTTTTTTTGTTTGTTTGTTTTTTCGTAGTCTTTTCTCTTGGGTCCGCTCTTAATAATGGCTGAGTACATCTTGGCCTTGCTGCTTGCTCTGTGGGAATGCATACTCACACCCAGGGGTTCGCAGCTTCCCTGTCCACGGAAAACACGTTTATATTTAATAACTTATCTTAAGTTGATTTTAAAATATGGGAGGGGAAAGCGTTAGAACCTCTGTGCTCTACTTCAATAGATTTCATAAAAGGTGATGCTGAAGTCTTTTTTACATCCAAATGAAATGGGCAGTATTGGAATGAATTTGTGTTGGTAGAGCAAACCCATCTTTTTTCTGGAGCTATTTCCTCAAGAAGTTCATAATATTTAATTGCAAATACCATGAGAATGAATCCTATTCAAAATTGAGGTCATTTTGTAAAGGTTTGGTTGAAGGTTTTGGGTGATGCCATCTTGATCCTGTGTCTGTGCACTGCTTTGGAATGTCTGTCCTCCATCCTGGGGATAGAGCACACACCAACACTGCTGTGCCTTGAGCGGCACCCTGCCCACTTCCCGCCCTGGAGTCAGGTCTGCCGAGAGCTCCCACGACCCTAACCCAGTCGCACAGAGAGCCTGGCACAGTTGTTGAAAAGTACAAGTAAGTGATTATATTGAAAGGGAGAAGTGAGATTCTTGGAAAATATCCAACAGAAGGCTCTGTACTTTAAGCTTTGATTTCCTTTAGGTACTGAGCAAAACTGTCAAAAACTCAAATAATTCAGGTACTTTTCCTTTCCATACTCCTTTTTTCTTGCGCAGTTTCTTTTCCCTTAGGTACCATATCACTGAAAAGCTGGAATTGATAAGAGAAAACCTCTCTGAATAGTTTGTGGTTCATAATGGATTCCTATTCCAAATTGAATCATGAAAACTGAACAAAAATTGATTTTAAGCTGGGTGTGGTGATTACACCTGTAATCCCAGCAGCTCGGGAGGCTAAGGCAGGAGGATCGCGAGTTCAAAGCCAGCCTCAGCAACTCAGTGAGGTCCTAAGCAACTCGGCGAGACCCTGTATCTGATTATTAACAAAGGGCTGGGGACGTGGCTTGGTGGTTAAGTGCCCCTGGGTTCAGTCGGTGCTCATGCCTCCTCCTCTCTTCCTCTCCCTGCAGAACAAAGAGTAGAAGACGTGCGACTCATCCGCGAGCAGCATCCCACCAAGATCCCGGTAGGTCCTCGGGGAGAGGAGAGAGTGGCCTGCATGCCCCACTTGACAGGGCCTCTTCAGGGGTCCTCGGACACAGACCCCGTGTGCAGCCTGGGTCACATTCTTCCTGCTAATCTTATTTCACTGCCTTAATGTCTCACACTTCACAAGCCCAATGTACTTATTTGAGAAGAGAGGGAGAGGGGGCTGCAACCGTGGCTTTTTTCCTGTTGGGTACTGAGGATGCACCAGGGCCTGCGTTGCGCCCTGCCAACTTCTTCTTTTGTTTTTTTTTTTCTTTGTTTTGTTTTTGGTACTGGGGATTGAACTCAGGGGCACTTGGCCAATTCCCAGCCTTTTCTGTATTTTAGTTAGAGAAAGTGTCTTGCTGAGAGTTGCTGAGGCTGGTTTTGAACTTGCAGTCTTCCTGCTTCAGCCTCCCAAGTCGCTGGGCTTACAGGCGTGGGCCAGTGCCTGTGGCCTAGCCAAGCCAACTATTTAATTATGCCAAGACGTCCTCCCTGTCTTCTACTGGAGGCTTGGCCAGGTGACTGCTGGGGAAAGTGGGCCCTGGGCTTCACCAAGACTGCTGCCTGCAGGTGCCTCAGGGGCCCCTCCCTAGTCTGGCTGCCTGCAGAAGGCGGAGACCACCTGCACCCTCAGGCGCTTCTGGTGTAATTGCTGCCTGCCCAGCCGTGTCTCCTAGCTGCATCCTCTGGTGGCAGACCTTGGATGGGCTTCTGGGCATGAGGTCTAGAGCAAAACCATTCAAAAAGAGCCCACCTTTGGTCTAGACAGGCTCAGTTCAGGCCTCGACACAGAGTTCCCAGGGGCTTGTGGCTGGTTACTAGGATTCTGGGAGGAGTCCTGGTGCCCTCCTCTTAACATGGCAGAGGAGCCCAGATGTTGCACGTGTTCCCATGACTTGGGTCCCTGGGTGCCCAGTGTTGGCTACACCCTCTGCCACCAGTCCCTCGGCTCACTTGGAAAGAAGCTCACTCCACTGCCAGCTTCTAGGTAGTCTTAGTTTCATGTGTGACTTTCTCACTGGTCAGTTCATACTGAACTGAGACGGGGAAGATGGTGCATCTGAGGGTTGGGCCCCGAGGGTGCACAGCACTGCCGTGTAGAACACACTGTGTCTCCCTGTGCTGGGTGGACATTGCACTTTGTCGACATGCTCAGGGGTAAGGAGTCACCCCAGGCGTGAGCTCCCCAAGCAGAGCCCTCCTAGATCGAGGGAGGCTTTTGTGGATTTGAAGCTTTGCTCTGCTTTTGAGCACCCGCGGGTCTGCACACTGGCACTTGCTAGCAGCTGGAAGCAGACAGCTGGCCAGGAGCCCTCCAGGACTTTTGCAGCCTGTAGACGCTGATGGACAACTGTCCTACTGCAGCACCGAGTTCCTGGCACAAACTCTTGTCTGCACTTCCACACTGGGGACACCTGAGCAGGTGTGAGCCAAGCTGTCACGGGTGGTGCCTGGAAAACAGAGCAGTCAGAGAACTCTGGCAGCGCAGCTTCAGACCCTCTGTGCAGATGCCCGAGAGCAGAGGCTGACCCCGAGTGAACTGCTTCCTGGGCCACTCTTCAGACCTGGCCAAGGCTCTCATCCCATGCTTTCCCATCTCTCCCCAGTTAGATAGAAACGAAAAGGACAAGAGCCAAAACGTGGCCCCGCAGATCTTAGTCGAAGTGTCCTCGCTGGGTGGCCAGCCAGGCCTGACCTCAGCCGCAGCGCTCCCTTAGCAAAGGCTGCCGAGGTCCTCACCTCATTCTCTCATCTCTTCTGAGCCAAGACCAGAGCCGTCACTGCCTCGGGGTCCTCCACGGCCATGTAGACCCAGGCGCGTGGTGTCTGCACACTGCTATCTCCTTGTGGATGTCACCTGTCAAGTCTTTTTCTGGCTAGGCTGATTTTTTTTTTTCCTCTTGCCTGGTGCTGGGGATGGAACACAGGGCTGTGTGCGTGCTCCGGATCCTGGCAAGAGAGGGGACAGCAGCCCAAGTGGCCTCCTTAGGCGCAGAGCCTGATGTGTCCCCTCTGAGGATCTGCGTGCAGATGAGCATTTACGTTAAGAGTCTATCCTGGTCTCTCTGCCACTGCTGTGACAGGTAGAAGTACCATGTAAGGAGAGAGTCTTTGGCGCTTGGTGAATGCAGATGGTGACAAGGCTCAAAGGCCCATCTGTGGTGGGATTGTGTAGCAGCTCAGAACTAAAAAAAAGAAAACTTTCCTCTTGGAAGTGTGGCGAGAAACTAACACGTTAATATCAGTCCCTAACATGAACATGGAGCCGTTTCCTTGCCCGTGTAGTTCCACGTACTGTAGCTTTTGGTATATTGTTCTGGTGCCGGGGATTGAACCCAGGTGCTCTACCACTGAGCTACATCTCTAGCCCTTTATTTTTGAGTCAGGGTCTTGCTGAGGTGCTAAGGCTGTCCTCAAATTGTGATCCTCCTGCCTCTGCTCCTGGGTCCTTGGGATGACAGGCGTGTGCCCCTGTGTGAGGCTGAGGGTCTTTTTCTGACGAGGTGCTGATTTTGTATGGCTCCCAATTCAAGCAGAGCAGCTTTCCCCACCTGGTGGTGGCCCCGGTTCCTCTAGGGTTCCTCTACCGCACATCCCGCCAGAGACCAAGACAGAGCCGGGAAGCGCTCGCTCGCTCGCTCAGGAGAGCCGTGCCGAGCCTGCAAGGCACGTGCCCGCTGCGGCTGGGAAGCATCTGCCTTTCCTGCTGCTGGAACGTCGCCTCTGGCTTCTCTAGGTGATAATAGAAAGATACAAGGGTGAGAAGCAGCTGCCTGTGCTGGACAAGACCAAGTTCCTCGTGCCCGACCACGTCAACATGAGCGAGCTCATCAAGATAATCAGGTACTGCTGCTTTCTTTGTCTCATACTCCTTGAGTGGCTGTGTCCACTTTTGGTTCTGCCAGCCTAACGAAACCACTGAGTTCTTCCCTGTTTCTCAGGTGGACAACCTTGGGTCCCTTCTGATCCGTCCATAGCATCTAGTACAGATGTTGTTTCTTTAAAATGTCACAGTTACTAAAGTTGGGTTCAGCAAATGACTAAAACAAATGTCGACACAGTCATCTGTACGGGCTTACATCCGTTTTTCTCAGGGCTGTGTGGACGGCATGCCAGTTGAAAACTGCCCTTGGCCTTGTGGTAAAGATGGCCCGGCAGTGATCACGGCTCATCCCGCCTTCGGTGGGGTGCAGGGGATGGCACCCAGCGTGGCATCCTGGTGCCCACCAGCCTGCTCCTCACGCTGCAGGGTGGGGAGAGTGCTCAGGAAGGGCCAGCTGGTCTGCGAGGGGGATGCTGGTCCTACTCAGCTAGACGCAGCAACCGCGAGCTCTTCCATCTGCGCTTCTGTGGTGTGAAGGTCCCCGTGAAGGCTGGCGTCCCCTCTTCACGTGGCTTTCTTTCAATAGGAGGCGCCTGCAGCTCAACGCAAACCAGGCCTTCTTCCTCTTGGTGAACGGCCACAGCATGGTGAGCGTGTCCACGCCCGTGTCGGAGGTGTACGAGAGGGAGAAGGACGAGGACGGCTTCCTGTACATGGTGTACGCCTCCCAGGAGACGTTCGGGAGCGGGTTGGCCGAGTAGACCAGGACCCACCCTGCGTCCAGCTTTCCAAGCCCTTGCCAAGGAGAAAAAGGGATGTCGCCAACTGAGACTCGTGAGCTCACCCAGTCACAGGCCATGGGGCACTTGTGTTCCACCTGGGAGCTTTAGGGGTTGTTTTTGTATTTCAAGCAGAAAAACGGAGCTCCAAGTGAGCACACTCAGCTTTGGGAACCTCATTATTTAACCTAGGCATCTTGTCTTCAAATTTTAGATGTTTAAAAATAAAATACTTTGCATCCTAAGTTGCCAATAAAATAGACCTCCAAGTTATTTTAATGCTCTTCTGTCCCCAGTAGGAACGGGCAGGGCATTCAGGTTGCCCCGTCTCTCCAGGTCCTACAAGGGTTTCCGCTCAGCTAGAGCAGTCTCCCTAAGGGGACTCTGCACGGGCCCCAGATGCCTTTGCTTTCACAGAACAGGGCCAAGGGAGCTGTGCAGAAAGCACGGATGCACAAGGCTCAAGGTTCCCGTGTCCCAGCTGCAGCATGCCAAGAGTCCACACCCCTGGCCGAGCCAGAAAGTTCCCTGGTCTCCTCTCTGCTTAGTCAACACAGGAAGTCACCACTGCTCAGTAGGAAATGGGCCCGGAACTGAACTGTAGATCTAGTTTCTTAAAGCCTGTAGAGTAAAGGGGCATTTTTTTTTTCTTTTTTCTATTTTGGGTTGTCCCTGTTCTGAGACCTGACTGGTGCTTGCTTTGTAAGTGACCAGCAGTGTGACCGCAGCATGCCCACCGCCCTTAGGACACAGTAGAAACCAGAGTGGTGGCCAAACAGGACTGGCACTCAGAGGTGATCCTTTGCCTTTTGGCTTAAAGCCACAGATACCTTTTTCATGGTTAAGTGTGTAATTAAAACGTAATTAGAAGTTGTCAAATCCCATTAGGGTTCCCTCACTCTACTTGCATGTCCAGTGGGAAGCAACCCTCCAGATCCAAGCCCCTAGCTCTTCTGGCTGCCGGCGTGGGGCTGTCTCCCTTCCCTTCATCAGGTCACAGGCACCCTTGTGCCTGGAGTAACCCAGCAAGAACTGCACCAGCAGGAAGAAAGGCCCAGGGCCGCGCCCGCTGCCTGGGCTCCTGGTCACGGGACCCCACCCACTCCCTGCTGCATTGTCTATTTTTACATGAGGAAAATTCTCAAAGCCTGTTGTTCCCATCGGATCCAGCACTGTACCTGGGATTCTCGGGACTACTGTGTGAGCAGTCAGATGTCTCTAATGCTGCTTTAAAAAAAAAAAAACATGCTCAGAGGCGACCTTTGTTCTGGGGTCTGTAAGCAGATGCATTTCCAGGCATTGAGTGAATAAAGGTAACTGTGCTCAACGCTCAGGTCCGTGGGTCTGTCTGGGAACCCGATCGCATGCACTCAGCACCTTGCGCCGAGAAGCGTGGGAGTGCTGATGGAGGGACGCCTCCTGCGGCTTCTGTGTCTCTGGTCAGGGCCTGTCGCTGGAGAACCTGGGGTGGGCCTGCCTCAAGAGGAGGCGGGGGGGGGGGGGAGTGTCTGTGGGAACAAACACCAGGCAGCATAGACTGGCCCCTAGGCAGCTCTCCTCTCAGACACACAGTGGCCACCATTCTTAAGAACTCTGCCCCAGGCCAAGGTCCGTGCAGGGAGAGTACCTTGGTCTGCTCTGGCCGCTGCCATGGCCAGAGGGGCCTCCCAGGTGCTCTTTCCATGGACAGCCAGTGGGCGCCAGGCAGCCCCTCCAGCAGGACTTCAACCAGGGGCAGCGCTTGAATATGGGTGGACATGAGCGAGACCCAGTGTCCACGTCGTCACTCTGGGAAAAAGATGGAGAGCCCTGGGGTGGACTGAGCTGTCTGAAAGGATGTGTGTGCTGTGTGCTAGGATAAGAGACCCGATACAACTGCTGAGACTTTTTTTAAATTTTTATTTTCAGTACATTAAATTTACTCATAAAAACATTCTAAAAATGTACAATTTTTCCTTTTTAACAAAGTATAATAAAACATAAAAACCCCAAAAACAGAATACTTGACATTTACAATTCAAAATCAAATTAGCTGAATATTAAATATTTACAAAACTATATCTTTTAAAAATATTTATAAAGTTACATGCAATTTTGTAGAATTGACAAAAGAATGGCTCAAAAATGGGAGATATTCCTTCATTCCTAAAAAGAAAGCATGTCCAATAGAAGCTGCGGAGGTTTCAGTCTCGGCACCAACGCCTCATCTCTGCGCACAGGAGGAATGACCCGTGTGGCCACCGTTCCCTCCCCGTGTGAGCAGGGTGGTGGCCGGCCTTGTGGCCTTCACCAGCACAGTAGGTGGTTTTCTGGAGTATTGCAAGAGCGGACCAGAGACCTCGCTCAGCCTGGGACTGTCCAGCATCAGCCTCCTCAGACCCATGGCTTTCAGTGTCACCGGACATGTTCCTTGGAAGTCACCTGCATTTCGGGAAGCACAGCCAGCTGCTCAGGTTCCACAGGAGCATCCTTAGGGACGAGGCTGAGCAGGGAGACGGTTCCCTCATGGCCGGCATTTACCTGGAGGTGGACTAGATCAGACAACACCGGGAAGTGGCGAAGGACGGGAGGGGTGCGGAGAGGGCCCGGCGGCCTGTGCCCACAAGGAGCACCACCAGGGCCTGATGGCAGAGAGGGCCGGCACGCTCCACCCTGAATGAAGACAGGCCCCAGCTGCGGTGTGGACATGCTGGCCTGTTAACACCCAGTCACTTGTGCGCTCAAGAGAATGCTCTGTCTTAATTGTCATTTTAAGTGCTAGCTCCCATTTCCTCAGTGCTCTTCAGCAATTAGGAGTTTAACGTTAAACACTTTCCAATTTTCCATATTACTGTGAAATAAAAATTAGAAAATAAGGTAGAAAATCGAGTATTTTGCTTTAAAAAAAAGAAAGGTTGAACAGTTCTATCCTGGCACAGTTCTACTTGGATCTGGACATTCCACTGTCTCCACTCCTGCAGCTAAAATGCAGGGATAGAAGCTTGAACACGTGGCAGGCTCCGAAGAGCACAGCGCCACGCTCGCCCACCCGGTTGGGGCACCGGTTTCGGCAGGGTGGCTCCAGAGGGCCAGGATGTTGTGGTTTCGACCGATGGTGGAGTACTCCGGTGAAGTGCAAGGTGCTCTTCGGGCTTACTGACTTTGGTTGCTTTGGAGAAAGATTCATCAGCCAGCGGTAACTGCTAGCCAAGGTCCTCGTGTCCAAGCACGGCTGCACCTGGCATGGGCCTGTGGGTGGGCGGGATTCCCTCTGCGCGCTGCTCTCACGCTGGGTCTCCTGGTTCCTGACTGCGCAGCCTCCTGACGACCTCACACCACACACTCACCTTCAAAGACAACCGGGGTGCCCCGAGGCAGGGACCCAGCCATGGCAAGGTCAGGACTGACGCACCGCACACTGAGTGTCACACTTCAGACGGAAGCTTCTATTCTAAGTTTTTGTTACATTGGGGTTAACCTGTAATATTTATCAAAACAGTCCTAAGGGTAACAATGACACTTTCATTCCACTATACTGACACTAAAACAAAAACTTAAATAAGGTTTTCTTTTGCTATGAGACAGTTTTCAACAATGTCACTATGTTGAAATAGGATTTATTTAAAATATTTCTTTGTTTAAAAAACCAAAAAATTTAAAAGTTTGGCTTTCAGCACATATCCAGGCCGCTGTGACGGCCTTCAGAAGTATTAAAATCGTAAACATCGATGAACACTCTAGTCTTCTTGAACACAACAGGACCAACTCCAGTCTGGTGCTCTTTAAGGCAAAGTTGTGTCAGCTCTTGATATTTGATGTTTGTAGTGTTGGGCTAAGAGATCTGTGAAGCCTTCCCTAACAGCTGTCATAAGAGGCATCACCGTTACTTCCAGAACTGTATGTAATACTGTGTACCATGAATAGAGAAGAATACAGAGGTCTGTCAATTCTGCATTGCATAGAAATAAAACTCTACTAAAATAATACTACAAAACTACTAAAAGCCTTTCATAAAAAATGTAACAACTTTCTGCTTTAGTTTCCACAAAGCCAGGAAACTGATCTAAAATTTGAAGCCTCATACTCAAATGCCTTACATTCTAGGGCATTCTTTTGATTTACACTAATTTTGTATGAAGCTGATTGTCCCATTTCAATACAGAATGGTCTGAATATTGTGATTTTTCTTCTCAATATTCAACTGGAAAATCCCTGGCAAGACTCTGCCGACCAACGTTACTATTGAAGGTTAAATAATGTCACATGAGCAGAAGATTCCCTTTATCCTTGAGGGCTAAGTCCCCAGATGCTTCCATTCCAAAGGGCTGAGATGTGGACATCTATAGCAAGGGGCGCTATTTCCTACTTAAAACAGGACTTCTCCCAGTCCCAGGCTGCGTCTGGTCTGTGCTCTCTCTGTCTCTCTGCCTTACACTGAAGTTTTCCAGGCAATTTTTAACGGAATTAGCTATCAATACACAGCCTTAAAAAAAAAAAAAAAAAAGTGACAGGAGAGGTCAGATCTTCTGCTCATGAGCCATAGGACTGGACTGCTGTTGCAAGGTCCCACTGAGTGTGCACACATCAGCAGGAAGCCCTGGGGCCGGGTCCTTGGAGCCCATGTGAGATGGTGACGATGAGCAAGTGGAGTTGGGAACGCGACCCACAGAGCCGAGCTGCTCTGCTGCTGTCTCTGTGGAGAGCAGTTCGGAGCCGCCTGCGGTGCGGTGGAGAGGGCCAGTCTCAAGCCTCAGCAACGACTCCTGGGACTTGGACCCTTAGAAATGGAGCTGAGAATGAACAGTTTCCACTCACTAGCATCGTTTACATCTGTCTGCAGGAGGAAGGACGTACTAAGACCTGGCTGCATGCTTGGCACGTACCCACTGTGCCAACTCCACCCGCAGCCAGGTCTGCCCTGACGGGACTCAGGAGTCTGCAGAGGGCTACGTCAGGTACATTCTTCTGTAGTGCAATCCTTAGAAATCCCAGAGATTAGTGCCTATCACTTTAGGAAAAAAGTAAAGCAAAACAAAGTTGACATTTTCCCTAACCCAGGGGTGTCGAGTCCATCTGGGGGCCCCACTGGAGGACCTGGACCTGCAGTCTGATCAGGTCGCGCGTAGCTGCCCTGGAACTGTGTGAGCCTAGAAGGACCAGCGATGCGATGTTCTTTGGGAGACAGGAGGTCTCTGCACTGCAGCCAGGGTGGAGGTGGACAAGTCACCGACACGGGCACGGAGGTGCCCCGAGGCAAGTCCTGACATCAAGCTCCAATCTAGGGTTTTGGCAATAAAATTGGGTTTGATGCACTTCTACACTAGATTTTCTATCCAGTCTAGTAAAGTAAAGCACCTTTGGATTAAAAATATTAAGCTCAACAGCAACTAGACGTCTCAGTTTTGTATTTAACTTTTCTTATGTCTCCATGGCTTAATAATGTTCTGTTGCCAGAGAAAAATATCAGTCTGTGGAGTCCAGACTTTCTGCTGGAGGGGCATATTTCAACCTAAAAGTACCTGGAGAGAAAGAAAAAAGAGGCAAATTTGAATCACTGCAAAATCACAAGACCACCGACCTGTGCCGTGGCCTCCGGAGTCTCCAGGCAGGACTCTGGGGCTGGAGATGTGGACAGCCTGACCAGCCTCTCCCACCCGCCCACACAATGAAGTCGTTTCACAAGTCTTCAGACCCATCCAGGGACAGAGGGGCTAGAGAAAACGGGGAGGCCCGGCCAGCTGGGCCTGCCTTAGGAGATCCCTGAGGTGGGGGTGGTGCACAGGATGCAGGTGCAGAGCCCACGGCCACTGCCCAGCCTGTGACTGGACCTCCCAGGTTACAGGTGCTGGTTTCTGAAAGCTCTCTGGGTGGTGAGGACAAACAGGCAGGTCTGTGCAACCTCAAAAGAAGGTGCTGGAAATCTAGAGAGATGGTGACTTCTCAAGGTCGCACCTCATGGTCAGAGCTGGGACCAGCTTTCCCAGTCCCCAGGTCAACCCTTCCAAAACACATAGCAAGAATAAACCTGGTGTAAAGAGTACGTCAGACCCACGTGAAATCAAGGACTAGAGGAAATTAGGAACACAAAAGCAAGGCAGGCAAGAGGGACAGCCTGGCGAGACACCACCCGCCACCAGCACACAGCCACACCCCAGGCGCAGACAGCAGGGCGGGCAGGGCCCCTGGGTCTAGACTGCCACGTCCTAACCACTCCCACGGCAAGACCCAGAGCCCACAGGGCCCCAGATATGAGGAAACACTCAGAGCCAGGATACCCCTCTGGGGCACTTACGGCATCATTTACATCTTCATGCTGTTTCAAAAAGGTTTTAAAAATTACTTTCAGCTCTAAGACAAAGAAGTTTAATCCAGGGGCAGTGGCAAATGCCTGTGATCCCAGCAACTGGGAAGCCTGAGGGAGGCGGATCACAAGTGCCAGGCCAACCTGGGCGACTTAACAAGACTGTTTCGAAATAAAAAGAATAAAATGAACAGGGCTGAGGACGTGGCTCAGTGACACAGCGCTTAGGTTCCCTCTCTAGTACCACACACAGAGACACAAATAAATAAAACTAAAAAGAAGAGAGGTGACTATTATTTTCATAAAGCCGAGCACGGGCGTCTCTCCAGTGGTCTGCAGCACCTGCCGGCCGCGGGCAGTGGCTTGCCCTGGGATGCCCAGCTGGGTGCAGTGCCCAGGGGGCACGTGTGTTTACCTTGCCGGTTGAAGTCCATGGACGGCTGCTTGCAGTCCTGGGCGCGGTGCCCTGTGGCCCCGCAGTTGTAACAGGACAGATTCCCACTCTTTTTGTGATTGGAGCCGTTGCTGCTTCCCACCAGTCCCTGGGTCTGGTAGACCCCTGCTGTCCCGGCCATGAAGTTCTGCATTGGTGGCACAGCAAATGTGGACTGCCCGCCCAGGACAGGGTCGGGAGTCACGCTGCCGCTGTAGGGGGCGTGCACAACGGGGAAGGTGGAGCCGCTCCCATACTGCTGGGGGCTGACGTAGCCATTGCTGCACACGGGGCTGAAGGGCAGGAACGGGAAGGTGAACATGGAGGGCCCGGAGAAGGGGTGCTGGAAGTAGCTGGCGTAGCTCACGGTGAGGCCGCTGGAGCCGCAGCTGCCGCTACACCCGCAGGACGTGCACACCATGCAGCCGGGTGGGGGCGGAGCGGGGGCCGGGGGGGCCGGGGGCTGCGTGATGGTGGTGGTG
>NW_026000222.1:1828478-1888068 GCF_001458135.2 Marmota marmota marmota | reverse complement strand
GTGGTGGTGGTGGTGACTCTGACTTGAGGAAGGAATGTTTCCTGCAGAGCCACCACCACTGTAGAAGCTGCTCTCAGGGGCGGAGGAGAGCGCGGGGCTGGAGCTGGGGGCGGGACAGCTGGGCAGCGTGGCCGCGCTGGCGAAGGAGGTGGAGGGGTGGCTGCTGGAGGAGGCAGTGTTGCTGTTGGCACAGAAGCCGCCCTGCAGAGGGCCCACGGGCACACTGCTCACTGCGGAGAAGGCAACTTTGGTGTTGGCTGTGTACAGAGCGGTCCGGGGGTTGATTATTGCAGGCGGCACGCTGATCTGCACGTTGTTGGGGCAGGACGTCTGCCCGGAGACAGCAGCGTCGGCAGGGACGGAGGATGACAGCAGCAGCTTGATGGGCGGCCGGGCCACGTGCAGGACAGTGCTGGGCGTCCCTGTGGCAGCTGTGCTGGTCTCCACTGCCAGTGCTGGCTGCTGCGCCGTCTTCAGCACCCTGTCCAGAGTGGCTGCGTGCACAACTTTGGCCCGGGGCCCAAAGGAGACAGTGGGTGACACGGAGCTGCCCTCTGAGAGTCCAGAGAGGACCTGCACGGGGGGATGGGGCGTGGACGAGGGCAGGGTGTCGAGCACAGCACTGCCGAAGCTCTTGTCCACTTTAATGCCACTCCTCGGGCCAGGCCCTTTGCCCCTCTCTTCCAAAGACAAGAGCGAGTGCACGGAGGACGAGAGGAGCTTCCCGTCAGCACCCCCTCTGTCCGATTTGTGCACTGCACTCAGCATTCTGATGGGTGCCAGGTGCGAGGCTGTGGGTAACAGCTGTGGGGGCAGAGGGTGGTGGCCTGCCGGGCCGCAGCCAGCCTCGTTTTGCACAGGCAAGACCTGGGCCGTGGGTCGGGCAGAGCTCGAGGGGAAGTGACTCAGCAGCATCACGGGCTTCTCCTTATCAGAACCCTCTAAGTGCACGTCCACACCTGGGGATAGAAAAGAGCAGTCACCGCCATGCGAGCCAGGACAGGGCGGGCAGCACAGCTGGTCAAGCGGGTGCCTTACGTCTGTCGGTCTCCTCCGCGCTGTCTGAGCTCTCTTCCCGCGCCTGCACACCCATGGGGCTGGAGGAGGAGCTCGAGTACTCCGAGGAGCTGCCCTCCCGGGGCATCTGGTGGGTGGGCGGCTCCACCTCCACCCGCAGCTCTGCGGAGAAGGCACAGGTCACCTTCAGGGTGGCATCCATGTCCAGCACAGGGGGCTGGCAGGGTGCCAGCCAGCACCAGCCCACTCTCAGCCACCACCCGGAGGTGAGCCCTTTGGGCACACCCAAGAAGGCAGGGACAACTGCCACCACAGTCGGAGCCTCCCCCTCCCAACTGCCCACGGCCTTGTGGGGAGGTGGGCAGCACTTAGGGCGGTGCCCTGCTCCCCACAGACCACGGAAACATGTCTGCAGGGCTGGGTGCTGCTGGCCTCCACAGAAGACCAGGCTGAGCAGCTGGGAACAGACCTGGCACCTGCCCTTCCCTCAGGCTACTCTTGCTACTTGTACTGGGTGAAGGAGAATCTACTCCACCCTGTGACAAAGAGCCACCGCACAGGTGTCCCAGCCTTTCCCAAAGAGGGAGGGAAAGGAGCACGGCTGGGGGGGCTGGCTCCTGTGGTCACGTGAAGACGGCCCCCGGGCAGGTTCATCCTGGCCACCTCCCGAGCTCCTGTCAGCTTGGCAGCTGCACGTCTAATCCTTCTACCCACACGGTTTCAGGGAAGTCCCCATGAGCCTCCCTCCTGTCGTTCCTGGTCCCCATGGAAGTCAAACAGAGAAAGGCTGGCCTGTCTTCAGTGGTGGGCAAGCATGGCGTGAGGCACCTCGCCACCTGCACATCAAGGGCGGCCCAGTTGTGAGCCCTCCGCACCTGCAGCATGGCCACCTCGCCCGGCCTGCACGGGCCCCACGTGGCTGGTGGGGGGCACTCGGGCCACTCCGCTGCTGGTGACCAAGGTCGGGGCTGAAGAGTTCAGGCACCGCCGCTCCGACTTCTCCCTGCAGAACAAGGTACAGGAATAGTGAGTGTCCATTTGGGTTCCTGGTTCCCACACTACCCTCAGACCTCTGCTCCATGAGACCCACGCCGAAGGCTAAAAGGGATTCTGATTTTCCTGCCATGCCAAGGCCACACCTTGGCATGTGGTCACGTGAAGACGGCCCCGGGCAGGTTCATCAATTTTATTTTTTTTTTAATGAATTCATTACCATTATCATCACATTATTAAAATATATACTATTATCATTATTGTGCTTTCTTTTGTTTTTGCAGGACTGGGGATTGAACCTAAGTGCTATATCCCAATCCTTTTTATTTTTTATTCTGAGACAGGGCCTTGCTAAGTTGCCCAGGCTGGCCTTGAACTTGCAGACCTCCTGCCTCAGCCTCCCGAGTCACTGAAGACATGTTTAGAAAACCACCTCACGCTTACTTTTCGAGCTCCAGCTGAGTCTTGAGCTTCTTCTTGGCGCCCATGGTCAGGGACTCAAACTTGTTGAGGTCTTCCTCAGTAAGGCTCAAAAACTTGCATGGGAGAAACCAATTACAGAGTTACCGAGACTCGGAACCGGAAACCAAGGACTCGGGGCTGAAAGTGACATGGCCGGGGCCTATTGACACATCAAGCCTATGCCATTAACAGAGGACTTGGGGACAGGACATCGTCCCCTCACTAAGTGACCTGGTGTGAACCATCCACTATTCCACGCACCTTTTCAGCAGAGACCTGGGCTTCTGCTTACCTCCCGCACAGATGCCGCGTGAGGGGCACCTCTGCTCGGCACAGGCCAGTCACCAGCATGGGTGAGCTACGTGGACAAATGACTGGAGAAGTCACAGTTCCACCTGCTACAGCCCTAGGGAGACACGGTCCCCTGGGCACATGCCAGCCTCTGTGGCAGGGGCACCAGCATAAGCAGATGGTCCTCCCTCAAGGGCACCTTCCCCTCTGCAGGGTCGCAGGGGCCGTCCACGGGGCAGCAGGTACTCTAGCTCTCACCTCGCACCACAACCTGCTCTGCAATCTAGCCATTTCAACCCACAGGCTCAATTAGAAAAACTTAAAACTGATCAGTCATCTCTCTTTTGGGCGGGGACTGAATCAGGGGTGCGGTACTACTGAGTTACATCCTCAGTCCTTTTTATGTTTTTTTGAGACAGGGCCTTGATAAGTTGTCCAGCCTGGCCTTGAATTTGTGATCCTCCTACCTCAGCCTCCCAACTGGCTCAAATTACAGGGCTGTACCACCACCCCCAGGTCATAGGACCTCATTTTTAAGACATTTATAAATCCAAAACAGAGTATTACAAATATACTTAAAACTTGATTTTGCTTTGTAGTAAAAACTTGATTTCTAGGTTCAATAGCTGGGTTTTGGACACATGAAACTTGCAGCTACCAACCTGTCCTGTCCAGCAGGGGGAGTTCAGAGTCCAGATACCTTGTATGGGTTAATTTAATCAGTGGCATGCAGACTAGAAACACTTCAGAATCTTTAACAAGGGAACAATGCTCCTGATCCACTGCTCTATTATAAAAACCAATCCTGTGAATATGCCTCAAAGAAGCTGCATCCACTGCTCGAGGCCTGCCGCATTTCAGTGGCTGGGCTGAGGGCATGGGCTACACAGGATGTGGACAGATGAGGGTGGTGCATACGGTCCACAGCGGGGCTCTGCATGGGGCCACGCTGGTCTCAGGTGCGGTGGGTGGATCCCTGGAACTACATATGCAGCGACCTGCCTGTTCACAACAGATCCGGGCCACGTGATCTCTACCTTAGTCCTTCCTCTCCACATGACCTCCCGGGGCAAGGTCAGGATACAGGCAGCTAAAGGAGCACTGACCACACGGGCACAGCCCACACGGGAGCCTGCGTACCTTCTCCATGGTGAGCTGCTTAAAGACAGGGTAATACTTGTGTAAGCGCAGCTTCCTAAGCCAGTCTAAAATTCCATTTTGCTCCTGGGGCTGAGGGGCCTGCAGACTGGAGGGCATCAGGATGGCAGGCGGGGCGTCCACCTGGGCCCGGTAGGCGAGTGCCGAGCCCGTGCCCCCGGCGTGGGAGCAGTGAGGCAAGGCAGCAGCTGCGCTGGCCGAGTGCTGCAGATGGTGCTGGGCGCCGCTCTGGGAGGACGGGATTCCGGCCACTCCACACACAGGCCTGCAGGACAGGGGACAGGCAGGGGCACAGAAACACTGTTTTCCAAGACTTCAGCGGCACCGGGCACTCTCCTGATGGCCCCCACTCCTGCCCGGCACACGCTGTCCGCCTACCATAAACTCTGGAAATACCAGCGCCCTCTCTAGCCCCCATCTCAACCACCTGCTTATGGTGAGACTGCTACGGGGTGCCCTGTGTGCAACAGAGACACGTGCACCCACATACCTGTGTGCACCCACATACCTATGTGCATGCACATTGTGTACATGTCCATCACCAACGACCTCTGGTTGGGATGCCTAGTTTGTTAGTCAAAAATAACAAGAAGGTACTGATAGACCTAAACCCACACTGACTACTCAGCACTTTGAGGACATCATGAATCACACCATCTCTACCCTAGTCCTCGCGACGTCGTTCAAGACTCAGACTGAGAAGGACCTCACTCTCAAACTGCTGGCACAGTTAGAGCCAGAGCAGGTGTGAGGTGGGGTGGCTGTCCCCGCTCACCTGCCAGATACTCCCATCACAGCACCCACTTTCGGAAGGGAGGGGTTGCCAGGACCTGCAAGTTAGAAAAAGACGTGTCGGAGAAATTCAGACAACGGGAATGTTTATGTTTTTCTGAATCATCTTACAAACTCACTTGGACTTTGAAGCTGTTGGGTGGGAGATGAAGTGCTGAAGAACTTCTTAACGTGGTCATTTTTCAATACATGAGAAGGCAATGAAGCCAAATACCTACAAGTTAAGCAAAGGGGCTTTATCATCAAAAAGGCACTAACGGTCACTACTGGGGGACGGTCTTAACTTTCAATCAAGAAAAATAGATATTTGAGAAAAAATAAGCAGCAGGTCATAACCCACATCCAGCCTGCTGTCGGGAGTCTTCCTCGCTAGGCCTGCGACGTGAGCAATGAAAGCAAGCCTCCACCCGCTGCCCCCTGTGTGCGGCCAGGTCACAGGACATGAGGATGGCGGCCCGGGAAGCAGGACAGCAGCTCCTTGCACAGCACAGAACCCACGTGACGGGCGGCGTGCACTGAGTGGCCGCACACGCACGACATTCAGAGGCTCTCAAAGGCATAGTAAGGGGTGGTGCAGGCTTCAAAATCCCTTCACTCATCCACTCAAAGTCTCCCAGAGGCTGTTCAGAGCCTTCAAAGACTGAGGAGAATCCTGCAGGCAGCGGAGACCCACCTGGGGGCAGCCGTGTGGCCAACGGCTTGCCCAGGCCCCCGAAAGACCTAGCCAGGAGCCTCACCCACCTCAGGCCCGCTTCCAGATCCACATGGTTCCTCTCCACGTAGAAGGGGTCTGATCCAGCCAGGCAGGGAATGAGTTTCTCCAAGTTCTCTTCAGGGCAGAGCTGAGACAACTGAAACAGAGGACAGGCCAGGAGGGACATCAGAACCAGCCACACACGCAGAGCTCCACCCAACAAGCGCTCGGGCAGGGGCCAGTGGTCCTCTGCTGGCAAGACAGGACGGACACCAGTCAAGCCATTTTGGCATCCTCCATGCACTTACGGAGCAGAAAGACACTGCAGGACATCCCCAGCCCGCAGAGCCTGACAGTCCCCTGGCCCTTCCTTTCCAGGAGCCCTGCAGAGGCTGGGAAGCAGGATCACCTGCTGGATCCAGGGTCACACAGGGACCACCCCTCAGGAAAAACAGGACCCTCAAGCCATCGTCTCCCAGTGGCCCAGCATGAGGAAGAGGGGCTGCCACACAGGCAGAACAGAGGAAGACGGCCGCGATGGCACATTCCCCGAGTTGAGCAGGTCACATGTGGGTGGACAGACCCCAAGCAGGAGAGCATCCTCATTCAGGAGCTCTCTTCCAAAGAGGCTGGCGACGCACAGACCAGACCTCTGCGCCTCCCCTGGCCTCTCTGTCCAAGGCAAGAGCCCTTAACCACAAGGGAGGGAAGAAGTGCTCCTGGCCCGGGGCCAAGCACGCATCTAGCCTCTGGGCTGAGATGAGGAAATGAGCTCTTGCCTCTGTCACCAGGCCACAGGGAAGGGCCACTGCCCTGGAAGAAGGGTAAAAGCAAATGCCCTCCGGCCCTGGTGGAGGGGTACGAATCTCCCACCAGCCCAGGACCCTGCCCCACACAGGGCAGCAGCTACTGGTGGGGAGAGACGAGGGTGCTGAGGAGGGCGTGACCCCGCGGTCCAGTACAAAGGCCCACACCCGGAACCGAGGCTGGGCTGCGCGGAAGAGGGCCCTCCCCCCACAGGCCCCACAGGTGACAACAGCTGAGGGTGGAGCAGGCCAGGTAAGTGGCCCTGTGCTGGAGCTGCCCAAGGGTGACCATGGTGACACCCCCAGGGCCAGCTCCTGAGGGCCTGGCAGGAAAGAAGGCCCACTGCAGGCACAAGTGCCACTTCCTCAGCCTCACACTTGCCACCAAAATGCCCAGTGACCAGAGGTGCAGGGCACAGGGGAAAGCCAAGGGGCTAAAATCAAGACAGAGCTGGCCAGGCGCGGCGGCCACCCTGTGATCCAGCTGAGACCGAGACAGGAGGATGAGAGTTCAAGGCCAGCCTCAGCAACTTAGTGAGACCCTGTCTCAAAACAAAATCTAGAAAAGACGAGGACGCGGCTCAGTGGCAGAGCGGCCCTGGTGCAGCCCAGCACCAAACACTGAATAGGAGACACAAAGCCATCACCAGGGCCAGACTCCAGGGGACCCAGACCAGACCCGAGCAGCCATGTGAGCATCCCACAGGACCGTGCCGAAACAGGGCGCCTTCCACAGAGGGCTGGGCCATGCCACAGACAAGCAGGCGAACAAACAGGACACGAGCCTGGCCCAAGAGGGGACACAAACCCAACAGGCTCCATGCAGCCAGGACAGGGTGAGGGACACTCAGCAGATGTCAGCACTGAGCACGAGAAACTGTCCAAACTGCAACCCGGAGCCAGCCCAGAGCAAGGACAGCAGAGGCCTGAGGAGGAGACAGGAGGCCCCCAGAGCCAAGGGAAGGTGCCGAGCAGGAACCTCTCAGAGCACGTTGGAGGCGGTGCAAACACCCCGCGACCAGCCAACGGTCAAGGGACAGAAGTGACTACAGAGGAGTGTCTGCTGCACAGTGGGGAGCGGGGCACAGGGCACAGGGGAGGAGACGCAGGGTAACGTGCGTTCCCGGGGATGGATCTGGACCTGAGGGCACAGGCCTGCGTTCCTGCTGCCTGGTGGGCAGCCAAACAAGCACCAGCAGCATCTCCCACTCCCACAGTGAGGGCGTGGTCCGCGACCCAGTGTCCTCCCCAGGGATGGGCCTTGCTTTCACAATGGAAGTGCAAGAGCCACTTCGGAAATGCCCTGGATGTGCCGCCCATTGCTGAAAGGGAGCAGAGGGTAGGTCTGACACTAGCCCAGGCAGGGGTCACCACCGTGGCCCAGGCAGGGGTCACCACCGTGGCCCTGGCCAGTGCCAGAGAGCGCGCTGCAGCACATGTGTGTGCAGGCCCAAGGCGTCTGTTAGCAGTGATGCTTTCTGCTCAAAAGTCACTTGTTGAACCAATTTAAAAATGAAAAGGGAGAACCCCATGTGTAAAAGTCAGAATGAGGGGCATCTGTCTGCTCAGCCCCTGAGCAGGACCCTCGCCCTCAGTCTGTGCACAAGAAACCTGGGTGGAAAGCAGAAGCGCCCCAGCCGCCATGCCAGGGGCAGCTCTGCCTGTCTCCCCAGCGCCAGGGCTCACTGCTGCAGCCTGTACAAAGCAGACCCCCGACTGCCGCTCACAGGACAGAAGGAGACCCCGCAGTCAGGCTGCAGGATGCGCAGCTACTGGGAAAGGAGCCCTTTGTTATAGGAGCCTGAATCGCCTTACCTTTGAAATAAATTCAGTCACTTCTGAGGAAGATTTGGTTACTGATGTTACTGAAGAATCAGACCACAAGACCTTAAAAACAAACAAACAAACAAACCTTAAAAACAGACGTCACATCCTCAGTTCACGGCACACATGACCAGGTGTTGATGGTGGCACAGGGTTAGCAAGCACCTGGGGAAAATGGAGCATGCAGGCCTGCTCCCCTGGCCACCAAGAGGAGCGTCACACGACTCGCCCCCAAGCTTAGCATCCTGCTTTATGCAATATTCAAAAGCCACCACAGGATGCCAGCCCGGGTCTCAGCCTGCTCTGCCCACAGCAGGCACGCTTCCTCCAGGGGCCTCCACGTTACACTGGGTGCACAATCAGCAATTTCGCAGAACTCGGCCCTTCACCTAAAAGCAAGCATCCGGGCTGCAGCAGGTGCTGTAGACACAGGGACACCATGAGTCCATTGGGTCACTGGCAGAACCAGGGGGTCGCATGTAAGTACATCCATGACTCCAGGACTCCATGAAGGGGGGGCAGTACAGGGACGGGGACAAGTCAATTTGGAGAGTCCAGCGGGAAGACCCAAAAGAGCTAGCTGGCAGAAGGTCTGTGTGCCCAGTGGCCAAATGTCTATCCTGAGTGCCTTCTTCCTGCCCAGCCCATGGCCCATGGCCAGCCCGAACGCAGAGCCCCAGGGAGCTCCTGTCATGGGCTGGTGGCTCGTGTCATCCCAGGTGAGACCAGTGCAGCTGGCTTGGGTACCACTAGACCTGAATGAGGGGCACTTCACAGAGAGCAGCCCGAGCTGACATGCTGACTTTGAGTGGCCACAGGGATCAGACAGACAGGGCAGCCTCGGGGAGACAGAGGTGGCCGAGAGTGAACACCACCAAACACAAACGTCACCAGGTCCAGAAGCACTGGAGGGCCCAGGCAGGCAATAAAACGACCCAGTGTTTCCAGTAAAATTGAGACACTGCATTTGCCCTGGTTCAGAGCAGAGAACTCAACTGTCACCCTTCTGCCCAGCGCCCGGAGCTGAGCCTTGATGCCTGGCTGGGAGGGCCTGGAGGGCTTCTCCAGACCACGGGTCCCACCGATCTCTTCCCACCACATACGCCATCATGCAGTGCAGGAAAGGAAGGGCCCTGGGCCTCCCAGAGCACGCAGTCCCCACACATGCCCCAGCCTGCCTGCTGCCAGGCGTGCCCCCGGCTGATGCCCTGGAGGGAAGCTGGGCTTGCAGGCCCCACCCGCGAGCTCCCCAGCCCTCGAGCTGCGCTGCACCGCGTACAGCAGGGCCGACACCTGTGCCCCTGGGAGGGGCTGGCAGAGCCCTGCTGCCCTGCTGGGGGGGGGGGGCCTGCAGTCAGACTCCTCCTCCTGCTCCCCACCCACCCACGCCACACGGAGGCAACAGCCAACACAGATGCGGTCCAACAGCCACACGACAAGGCTGGCACGGACGTTCATGTGTAAAGTGACAATTTGCTCCACACGTAACACTACTATTCTCAACGAGTGCCCAAGGTGGACACAGAGGAAACCCAGCAGAGCATAGGGCACAGAAACCTACATCTGCAGGGGCGCTGCACAGCAGCCCACCACCCTGGGGCCACCTCGGCCCTGACGCTTGGCCCTGCTGCCCACTCAGCCCACAGCAATGAGGCGGGCAGCCCCAGGAGGGCCATGGAGGCGAGAGACGCATGCCACATCAGCTGACCTCTGTCACCCAGCCCAAGACCCACCGACCACTGGCCACAGGGCTCCCCGCTGCCTCCTGAGAACCAGCGTGCAGACTGACACGATGGGAGGTCACCCGACACACAGACACGCCTGGGCTCCGTCACACGCAGGGCCTCGCTCTCCTGTGTCACTTCCCCACACAGCACCACCCTCTGGAGCCCCATTCTGTACCAGCAAAAGGCCAGCCAGATGCCCCGGGGGTGCCCTGGTCACAGGGCCTGTCTACAGCTCACACTGAAGCCCTGGGAGAGCAGGCGGCCGGCCCAGGGCCCCGACTGTCCCCAGTCCCAAGGGAAGGGTGAGGCTGACCAACAGAACTAAGCACCTGGAGAAGGAAGACCCTCTTCTCTTGTTAAAAGCACAAAACACCCTTCACGTTCTCAGAGCCACAGGACCCAGGAACGGGAGGCTGGGAGAGAAGGGCAGTAAGGGCCTGTTTGGTTCTGTCTGTTGTACCAGGGCCTGAACCCAGGAGCTCTCGGCCACTGACACATCCCCAGCTGGGTTTTTAGTTTTGAATTTTGAGACAGGGTCTTGCTAAGTTGCTTAGGACCTTGCTAAGTTGTTGAGGCTGACTTCAAACTCACGATCCTCCTGCCGCAGCCTCCTGAGCTGCTGGGATCACAGGCGGGTGCACCACCATGCCTGGCTGAGCCAAGAGTTTTCTGAAATGAAACCCAGGGCAGCAGAAGGGATGGAGATGAGGTGATTCTCCACACAACAGAGCACAAGACCCCAGAGACCCCAGACGGACAGGGCAGCCTCAGGGAGACAGAGGGAATGTGGGGGGGCCACACACAGACAGCAGGAATTCCAAGCAGGCCAGCAAAGGAGAAGAGAAAGACCAGAAGTCACTAAGGGAAGGTCTCCACGTATGGACCCAAGTCTCAGGCTAAGAGCCCGACAGGATGTATGGGGCAGACCTGCACCAAAGCTCACCTCCCGGAAACACACCCCTAGGACTAGAGGATCCCGGAACCTCCAGAGTGTACAGAAGTGGCCACGCTCGGCCCAGGGCAGTAGCCAGAACAGACGCTTCTCCACTGCAACCCCGCAAGGCAACCAGCAGCAGAGAGCAGAGCTCCAGCTTCCTGTAGATGATGGCGGCCAGCCTCAAGTCCATTACCAAGCGTCAGGCTGGACATTCAAGGAGAGCTCCAACAGGAAGTCTCACAAAAGGGTCTTACCCCTAAGTGCCCTTCCCAGACACCACCAGAGCCCTCCCAAAACACAGACCAATCTCAGAGATCCAGGATCAGGGAGAGCAGGCTCCTGGGACAGAGCTGTGGACGCTCTCAAGCCGCGGCTTGGCTCTAGAAGCACCTGCACCTGGACCTGGACTGAAGAGGAGCCGCAGGAGGCCAGGCAGCTGTGGCCGGTGGGCGGGTGGGCGGTGCTCCGGGCCTCCTCACTAACAAAACCCCAGGCAGCCTTGACCCCAAAGCAGCAAGAGGCCCTGTGAGAAAGCAAGAGGAGTGGCCCAGGCCTGACCAGAGGACCCTCACGGCCATCCAGATGTTGGCCATCCAGATGTCGTCCAGCCATCAAGGCAACATCAAAGCCAACATCTAAACCACACACACACACACACACACACACACACACACGCACAGTCCGATATAAAACAAAAACTCAATCACAAAAATAGCTGTCAAGACTCATCCTCTGCTGCTAGGATAAGACATTCAGGAAGTTAACGCTTTGAGATGCAAAATGGACTTTTAAGGTGCTCTCCCACTGAGCTTCCTCCAGCCCCTCTTATTTACTTGTTTATTCTTATGTGGTGCTGAGGGTTGGACCCAGCGGACCCCCGCCTGCCTCCAGTGCCAGGTGAGGACTCCACCTCTGAGCCACAGCCCAGCCCCACCTCCAGCCCTTGTTGTTTTAAGGCAGGGTCTGGCCAGGTTGCTGAGGCTGGCCTGGAACTCGTGATCCTCCTGCCCAGCCTCCTGAACAGCTGCGGTCACGGGTGCACCTCCGCACCCAGGGCTCTCCTTCCTAAAGTGATCAGTGACGATTCCTTCAAGTCAAAGCAGCTCCTCAGGCACCACAGGTGTCTCAGACGCTGGGACCCTTCTGCGTCTTTCTCCCTTTTAATCACGTACAGCAAGTGAAGTTTCTCTTGGACGGTTTCAGCTATTCCATTATTTTTTCTTACGGTACTAGGCATCAAACCCAGGGCCCCACGCAGACCAGGCAAGCGCTCTTCCACTGAGCCGCACCCCCAGCCTGGCTGAGCGATGTCATTTCCTTAATGGTGAATCTGGATAAGGTGGTAGCATGTAGTCACTTCACATGTGCACAGTTACGAATTTCATATTCAAAATATTCCATTATTCACTTTTTGCCCGCGGACTGGTTTCCTAAAGTAACTGTCAATACAGCGTCACAGGATAAAACCAACCCTGTGGGACAGGAGGAGAGAGCCCATTCCCACGAGAGGCAGACATGTGTATCTTGAGGTGACCCAAATCCATTGCTGACACCTTCCCCCGCAACAGAACCTCTTCCTGTGTGCTACTGACAAAGCCATGGGGCTGGCCGGGGCCAGGCTAGGGACACTGCCGGGGACACTGCCGGGGACACTGCCGGGGGCAGCGAAGATTCTCCAAGAGGAAGGTGCTTCCAACCCCACTGGACTTAGCCAAGGCCGCCACCCTGAGCTCCTGGTGGTCGGCTCACAGGTGACACTCTTCGTCCATTCACAGCACGGCTCCTTGACATGACAAGCTGCTTACCTTCCATGAGAGTCCTATGGGCTGCAGGGAAACCCCGACTCTTCAACAGTTCTGAGAGCATGTAGCTAGTAGCACACGATCCCAGCCGCTCAGGAGACTGACCCCAGGCCGGCAGTACAAGGGCAGCCTCTGCCACTCAGCGAGACCCTGCCTCAAAGTTTAAACAAGGGTTGAGGTGTGGCTCAGAGAGAAGGGGCTTGCCGAGCATGTGCAAACCCTGGGTTCCATTCCTGGTGGCACCCCAAAAAAAGGAAAGACAAAGTTCCAAGCTAGAGCTGACAGTGAATACCACAGGTGAGATGTGCCACCTGCATTTTATCAGGGGCCACTCGCAAAGCCACCCACGCCAACAGTTAGCAGACCATTCCTGGAGGCCTCCCAGTCCTTCCCCAGGAAACCCAAGCCCTCTGATGGCCGAGACAGGCCTGCCTTCTCCGGGATCCTGTGGGGACACTCCTGCGTGGCTCCCACCGCACACCCTGCTCAGAAGTTGTATCCTACTTGGCTGGTTCCACACCGTGACAACTCACTGGCACTGCTGACTGCTCAGCAGCTCATGCCTGTGTGTGGCGGAGCACACTCCATGTGGGGACAGAATTCGACATCTGCTTGTACGTTTCCTGGAGACAGTCAGGGTGCTGTTCACAGCTGGTCCTGGGTGCCACGCAGAGCTGTGACGCGGGCTGAGCCTGTGTGGAGCTGGCACTCATGCTGTGTGTCTGTGGCTTTTTTTGCAGGGCTGGAGCTCAAAGGCAGGCCTTGTGCCCGCCAGGCCAGTGCCCCGTCACTGAGCTGCACCCAGACCTTCCACTTTTTAAAGAAGCCGCCAAGCTGCTTCCCACAGTGCCCACAGCGCCCACAGCCTGGCCAGCACCACAGCCAGACTCTTCCCCCTGGTCCTTCCAACAGCCAGGGACGCCCTCTGGTTCTGACAGCACTTGCAGTCGGTCGGCGCCCGCCGTCTGACCGCTGTTCCCGCAGCCTCCTCCACGCCGTTCTCATCTTTTGTCCATTTTGTCTCACCGTTGAGTTCTGGGGCTCTTTATATATTCTGAATGCCACCTTCATGGGACCTGGGAGGCGTGAGCTCTCTCCTAACCCTGCCTGTCCTTTCGTCCTCTTCCTGCATGACACATCTGTGCTGAGAAAATGTCTCCTGGTTGGTGTCACGAGGTTCCTGTGCCTGCCTCTTGAAGCTGCGGGCGGGGCTCAGGGCCCAGGGGGAGGTGGAGGTCGGGCTGCGTCCCACCCCACCTTCCTGTGCCAGCGGCTCTCACGGGTCAGACCTGAAGGCCTTCCTGGACCTTCCCGGGGGCCTGGCCCTGCGCCTGGCCCCTGGCAGTCTCCAGAGGCCCAAGGCAGGGTGCTGCAGCTGCACCAGCAGACAGCAGGCAGCATGGACCTCCAGCTGCGCCTTCTGGTCACGAGTACTGACTACGCCAGCTCTGCACACAGCTCTCCTTTTTCTTTGGCACTGGGGACTGAACCCAGGAACATGCTACCACTGAGCCACACCCCCAGCCCTTTTTTGTACTTTATTTAGAGAGAGAGGTGCTTAGCACCTCCTTATTGCTGAGGCTGGCTTTGAACTCAGGATCCTCCTGCCTCAGCCTCCTGATCTGCTGGGATGACAGGCGTGGCCACCACCTGGCCCTTGAATTTTTATTTTGAGATAAGGTTTTCCTAAGTGCTCAGGATGGCCTTGAACCTATGACGCCTGCCTCAGCCCCAGCCCCTGGGACCACAGGGGTGCTGCGCTGTGATGTGGTGGACACACAGCTTTTCAATCAACTTGTTCATCACTAACACAGAACAACCCCACTGGGATGTTTTTGGGTTTTTTTTTTTTTTTTTTTTTGGGGGGGGGGGTTGCATCAGACCAGAGGAAGCTGAGTGGGGGGTGTCGGGCCATCTTCTTCACAGAGCCGTGGCCTCTGACCACTGGGGGCTCTGGTGACCAGGGGAGATGCTGGAGGTCAGCAGCAGGCGTCCAACTCTTCTGTGTGACAGGGGACTGCCCCTGAGACATATGAAGATGAAGGGGACACCATCAGTGTCCCCCTGGAGCACAGCGCTCCTTCCAACAGGACGGGACAGTGTGTGCCCTGTGAGTACGCCTCACCAACAGTGCAACAGTTGGCTGGGCTTGGCGCTGGGCACGGCCCCCCCTGGACTCCGGCACTCGTCCCAGACGTTTTCAGGTCTTGATGAAGACCCCCTTGCTGTGCGCCTCAGATCACTACCCACAGATGCAGCCTGGCTGTGCTCCCTGGGCAGCTGGAGGAAGCTCTGCCCTCTGAGCACAGGGCAGAGGCTGCCAGGAGCCGCCGAGCCTGCTCCTCAAGTCCTCCTCTTCCGCTTAACCCTCTGGGCAGCAAAGTCTTTGGCCACCCACGGGGCAGCGTGGGAGCCACGAGGCGAGCACAAGCAAGTCTGCCCAGGCAGCGCACAGGCGTCCGGCAGGCGGGGATGGCGCAGGTGGGCAGCTCCTCTTCAGTCAGAAG
Organism: Marmota marmota marmota; assembly: GCF_001458135.2. Classification (NCBI taxonomy): domain Eukaryota; kingdom Metazoa; phylum Chordata; class Mammalia; order Rodentia; family Sciuridae; genus Marmota; species Marmota marmota. Next base: position 1,873,058 of record NW_026000222.1, on the reverse strand, counting down.
CACCGGGAGGAGGTGGCAAGGGCCCCACCCTGTCACTGAAGCTCAATCTTCCCGGGAGAGGAAGAGGCACATTTGGTTCTCGACGTCCCCAGTTCTCATGCCACGTGGCCCACTTTCCTTGCCACAAATAACCATATCGTGGACTAGGGAAATCAAAGCCTGCCACGACCAGCCAGACGGAGAGGGTGAGCTGACTCTCCCGCGACCGCGTCCCACACCAGCCTGCTACACACAGTGCGCGCTGAGCCTGGCCGTGCATGCCCGAGGAGGACAGAAGCCAGGGGTGCCGCGTCCTGGACACCCAGGAGCCCAGGGCTCCCGCAGCCTGCTGGCCTGCACAACCCTGACACCCGGAACTCAGGGGCTCTGCTGGCCAAGGCTCAGTGCCACTGCCACAGCCAACAGCCTCCAAATCCTAAGGTCCCCCTGCATTTTCCAAGGACCCTCTGTAGCAGAGGAACCAGGTCTCACAGTGTGGACCTCCCAGATCCCACGAGGATCCGTCCCAAGCAACAGCCTTAGGGTGTATGACACAGTCACAGTCCTTGAAACCCCCGTGAACTGCTTACAGTGCACACACGAGCACTAACACCGCCCTCACTCCTGAACACTCCATGGGCTGCAGGCAGGTCTCCCTGACCAGCTGGTCTCCTGAGACCTCACGCCCAGTAGGTAACAGAACCCGACAGTGGCACCATTCACCACAACCTTCCCAGCCTCTTTCACAGCTCAAAAGGTCCAGCAGCTGCCTTCAGGAATAGTTCTCTCTCTCTCTCTCTGTACCAGGGATTGAACTCAGGGGCACTGGACCACTGGAGATGTCTGAGCCACATCCCCAGCCCTATTCTGTACTTTATTTAGAGACAGGGTCTCACCAAGTTGCTCAGGTCTCGCTGTTGCTGAGGCTGGCTTTGAACTCACGCTCCTCCTGCCTGATAGTTCTTAAAAGAAAGATTGAAAGGTGACCTTACTCCCCCTCTTCATGCTGCCTCTTGCTGCCCAAATGGACACCTGAGGCAGAGCTAAGGGGACACGGGAGGCTGAGACAGCTCACCAGGAGGCTGGGACCCTGGGCACTCTGAGAGCTGAGCCTCCACCTCATCACACTCTACAGCAGGTGCCCAGACTCAGACCCCGTCTGGCTCCAGCTCAGGTCCTTCATGTCCTCCGCCTGGAGCCAAGGCTATGCCCCCAGAGGACAGAGCTTCCCACCCGACTGCTTGGGGCTGAGCATCGCCCTCCACTCCCCAGGGCCCAAGGTTCACAAGACAATGTCCTCTCTTTGCTGAGGGGAGGTGGGGGCACAGAAGTCCAGCTACTGTCCCCATCACACTGTGACAGAGGCAGTACGGCTCCAGAGCCCTGCCCGGTGCCCACCTGGGGGTCTGCGGTGAGGAGCCGACCACCAGCCCTGGGGATGCCCACCTGGTCACTCCCACCGCTTGGCCCACCTCACTCAGTGTTTGTTCTGGGCTTTTACTCAGGTAAGTGGGTGCCTGTTGGTGGCAAGTGTCTTGTTCCTATCCCTTGGAGGAGAGGGAAAAAACTTGGCATCTTACCTCAAAGGAACAGTCAACATTTCTGTCACTGTGTGTGTGTGACAATCCCTTCAGGTCTATCTTTTCAACACTCACTGCAAAAGTAAACAAACAGAACAAAAGCAGAATTACAAGGTGAAGTGACAGCTCGAGGCGCAGCCCCGGTGGGCATCCCCGCAGTGGGCATCCCCGCGGTGGGCAGCTGGAGCCTGAGATTGCCAACAGGCCTCCCGGCGCCCTGAGGCCAGACCACACCGGGAAAGGAAGAAGGGCAGGGAGCCTGGCCGCAGGCTGCGTCTCCCATCACCCGCCAGCCCCCAGCAGGGCCACCGCCCTGTCCACCCTGTCAGTCCCACCTCAGGAGAAGCAGGGTTCCACACCAGCCCAGGGGCTACTACCCCGTCCTCAGAGACAGCAGGGGGCGTGTCCAGGGGACCCAGCCATGGGGAGTGAGCGCCACAGCTATCAACTTATCACTCTCTTGCTTCCTCCCTTTCCAAAGTTTGCTCTCCTCAAAAACAAAGCAATACCATTCTGTTATGAGCATCATTTCTTTTTTCTTTTTTGGGGGAGGGGGAATGTTTCAGGGATTGAATACAGGGGTGCTCTGCCACTGAGCTACATCCCCAGCCCCCCCACTTTTTTTTGAGACCCCCAGGGTCTCACTAAGTTGCTGAGGCTGGCCTCCAACTTGTGCTCCTCCTCTCTCGGCCTCCCAACTGCTTAGATTCGCAGGCATGGACGTTCCCCGGTTTTGAGCATTACTTCCAGGGATCGTCTGCTCAAGACCCCAGGTGCTGGGGCTCCCACTCCCACCCTCCCCCCACGCCTCCTGCTTCTGCTGCAGGCACTCCTGTTTTTCAAGCACCCTTTTGAGCTGGTGTTTCCTCGGCATGATAGTCAGAGAATGCGACCCGCCCCCAGGCAGCTAGGAAAGACCACGCAGAGACGAAGGCTGTGCCGAGCTTTAAGCCCCTTCCCATTAGCTTCTGCCACTGCCAGGCCACGCGGCAGGTGCTGCTCGGGAACCTACACCCCAGTGCTGGGGTAGTGAAGAAAGGAACCGGTGGCCTGGGGGTGCTCGTCCCTTCCTGCCTGCTTGTGGCAAGCCCCCGACTCAGCCCAGCTCTGCAGGGTGGTGTGCACTGTGGGACGCGCTGAGCTCAACACAGGCCCTGCAGGAAAGAGCTCCTCTGCACAGGAGAGCGCACCCCCCTCAACACAAGGCCACATCTGAGGGCTGCCCTGCCAGAGGGGCCCAGAGTCCTCACCTGACCCCGACCACCTCAGGGCACGGGCAGGCTGCAGCGGGGGTTTCCCCAGAGCACTGACGTCACCCTGACCAAGCTGTTCAGATCTCTGAGCACCAGGAACCACGTCAGTGAGCCTAAGACATGCAGCCGGCGTCTGTCCTGCCCTGAGCGCCAGCGCATCCCCACGTGAGCAGAGGAGCCCACTCGGTGTTTGCCTGAAAAGAGGCATTTCAGCCCCAGCCAGAGGGCAGCGGGACCTGCTCCCTGGAGCCTGCAGAGGAGGCTAGCGGCCCACTGGTGGGGCAGGCTGGAAGCGCTCCACTTCAGAGCCACGGAGGCACTTCCAGGGTGAGGCTGGGCTCCAGAGCGCTCGCCTTGCACACCAGCACCAGCACCACAAGGAAGAGAGGCAGGACGAAAAAGGCCGTGGTAATCAAAACAAAAGGCAACGTGAAAAAACCCTTCTTAACTTAAAAAAAAAAAAAAAAAAAAATCACAGGTGAGTAACATGAATATAATTCTGTTTAAAAGACAAGTGAGGGCTGAGGTTGTGGCTCAGTGGCACATGTGAGGCCTTGGGTTCGATCCTCAGCAAATAAACAAACAAGATAAAGATACTGCATCCTTGTATAGCTAAAAAAATATTTTTAAAAGGGCAAATGAGTCGGGTGCGGTGCCGCACGCCTGTAATCCCAGCAGCTCCGGAGGCTGAGGCAGGAGGATGGTGAGTTCAAAGCCAGCCTCGGCAAAAGAGAAGCGCTAAGCAACTCAGTGAGACTGTCTCTAAATAAAAGCAGAATAGGGCTGGGGTGTGGCTCAGTGGTCAAGTGTCCTGGGTTCAATCCTCAGTACCAAAAAATCAAAAATGAGAAAATAAAAGTGCGCGAGTACTTTTATTTGAAACTCACGCCTCTCACGCAGTCAGCACCCCACCTAAGAGCCCGCAGGCTAGCGTACTGACCAGGCCAAGCAGGTGGCCTGGGGCCAGTGCCTCAACTCTACCCTAGGCATGGCTCCGGGGATGTACCTCTCACTCCAGGGCCTGGGTCTGCGTGAGCTCTGGATCACTGGCCGCCCACACCTGCTGCTGGCCAGGCTCAGCTGCGCAGGGTTGTCACAGCCCGCCACCAAGCAGACGGGGCGGCTGGGGCGAGCCAGCAAGAGCCCCGCGTAGCGGGTGCCCGTGTGCAGGCTGTGGGCATGGTGTGGCAGCTCTGACAACCCCAGGGATGCCCTCTGACTTATTCTGGTTTTCTTCCTTTCTTCAAATAACCAAGAAGGCCTGATCTTCAAGCCCCACACCCAAGTCTCCACGTGCTCGTCCAACAGCAGGGTGAGGAGTGAAGAGCAGTCCCCGGTTTAACTGGTCGCAGCTGCACTTACTTTGTTTTTGTTTTCCTTTTTCTTATTTCTTTTGTTCCTGGGATTGAACCCAGTGAAGCTTAACCACCGAGCCACATCCCCAGCCCTTTCCATTTTTTATTTTGAGAATAAAATAAAAATCAGAATCTCCCTAAGTTGCTCAGGGCCTCGATAAGTTACCCAGACTGATCTCATACCTGCAATTCTCCTGCCTCAGCTTTCTGAACCCCTAGGATCACAGACACGCATCGCCACACCCTGCAAGCTTCACGTGTTTAAGTCCACAAAACAGCAGCCTCACGCTCAGGGCCGGAGCACACTGGATGAAATCCACAGCTTAGGCCCGGGGAGACCGCAGGGCTCCTCAGGAGATTGTGCTGAACACGCATCGAACACGGATTGCCCTAAAATTCAACTGAACGTCCTTTGTGGAGTGGGACAGTCACTCCTGCAGGCTTACAGCCCCACGCTCTGGTGGCCGGTGCCCACCCCTCACCTTGCTGTGCAGCCTACCACGGGGCATCCTGCCTCAGCAGCTGTGCGCCCACCTGAAACGCTTGCAGGTGAACCAGAGCCACCCACAAACCGAGCTCAATCCGCCATGATGGAGGTGTCCCGGGTCACGGTCACCTCTGTAGGGTGAACCCCAGATCTGCATGGAGGCGAGGCCCATGAGCACTGCAGGCTACTGTACTGTGCACCTGGACGCTGGCCACAGCCCACCGAGAGGAGCTGTGGTACAGGTGCCACGGGCAAGGCCTCGGTCAGGCTGACGAGCGCGGCTCTCTTCCGGGCAGTGGAGCACTCTGACGGCTGGACAGAGGGCAGGCCCTCGGCAACCCGGGGTTTGCAGGGGTGTCAGGGAGCGCAGACCAGGAGTATCCTGTGGTCACTGGCCACATCTGATGAGGGTCAGTGGACTGGGCCACCGGAAGCCTTCCCTGGGGCTGCACCCTGGGGCTGCCAGGTTCTCTTCTGAGCACCACCGCCCCTCCCCAGCCTGTCCACACGAGCACGGTGTCTGCGGCCCACCCCGCTGCCTTCCTCTCACAGTCACTGTTGTATTCTGATCAGTTCCACTAGATTCAAAACAGCAGAACAGAACGTCCCAATACACACCTGGGCCGCGAGTCCCCAGGGAAAAGCAGCCCCCAGCGGAGACCTGAGCGGGACTCATCTCATAAGCAGAGCTGAAGGAGGCCCAGCAGCTTCACTAGAGCTGCGGCACTGGCCCCAGAGCAAGCCTCAACCCCAGGCTCAGCTCTCCCACCACCGGCAGCCCTGCCCGCCCACAGTCCATGGAACACGGCTGTTGTGATGAAAGTCTTGTCCATCATCAGCCGGGTTCCCAGCAAGGGGCCTGCCTGGGACGCCCTCCACAGCAAAGCGAGCCCACCTCAGGGAAGCAGCGTCACGTCCACTTGAACTAAATCGGGCTGCTGGTGCTTTCCTCTTGCTTTATGGACAAACGTGTTTCAGAAACACCTAACTAAATGTGATCTGCAAACCCAGTGCCGGGCTGGGCTGTGGCTCCTTGGCAGAGCGCTTGTCTGCATGTGCGAGGCACTGGGTCCATTCTCAGCACCGCATATAAATAACTAAAACAAAGGCCTACTGACAATTTTTTTTAAAACTTTAAATAAAATTAATTAATAAATGTCATTATTAACTAATTTTATTTTGTTAAAAAAAAAAAAAAAACAGTACTGGGCTAAGGTGAGCAGCAATGGAAGCCCCGGGAGCCCAGACACTGCGGGCTGGTGGGGTCCCCGGGCAGGTCCAGCACGGCCACTCCACCATGCTGGCGAGGCTCGCTGCTTTCCGCCATCCTCCCAGGGGCACTGTATGACCACAGCCTGGTCTTCTGGCCAGAAAGGGACTGCAAGTGCTGGGGCGGCAGCGGCCGGCGGGGTGCAAGTCCAAGCGCCTCACGCTCCAGGCAGGCCGCCTCCAGACCTGGACCTAGGGACTGCCACAGGGAGGCCCAGGCTGCCCACCAGCAGCACTGAAGAAGCCTGGAACACGGCACCAGGGTCCACGGCCCGCCTGGTGTCAGAACAGTCAGATCCAAGCCACCGGATGGCTGCAGAGGGCGGAGCACCACGTCTTCTGCAGGGCGTAAAGGAAAGCCAGCATCTCACGCCTTCACACTCAAGAGCAACGGGATCCACCACTTAGGCGGCCAGAGGCTGGAACTACAGGTAGGACGCCCAGAACTATTATAAGGTGCCCAACAAGCAGGGCAAACACCTGGACGTGAGAACAGGCGGAAAGCCTCAAGACAGCAAGACCACAGGAAAATCGTAGAACTGGATTTTTTTCTTTAACTCGGATGGTGGTGGGAATAATGAGCAGCAAACAGACCAGATCCAGGACACATGCTAAAGGTGAAGGGGAGCAGGGCCCTCTCACTGCTGGAGAAGCTCATTTCCACCACGGGGAAGGGAGCCCAGGGTGGGCCTGAGGCCAAGGACTAGGTGGGATGCATCCCTACGCACACGCGCACACACACACGCACACACATACTCGCTCTGCCTGCAGCCTGGAGCAGCCCCTCCACTGCAGTGGCACACCAGAGCTGGCAGAAGGGCCCGGAACACCTTGCACACCAGAAAGCAAGGAAGTACCCAAAGAAGGACAGAACAGGCTTAAAAAGACACAATGCTTAAAAAGTCAGCTTGCAGGGGTTCCCACAGTCCAACTTGGGAAAACATCCACAGCGAAGGGAAACCCAACAGGCAGTGCCGGCTACAACCTTCTGAACTCGACAGAAGTCCTAAAACAGGCAGATGAACCCGCCAGTGTGGACCCACCACTAAGAGGGAGATGAACCCGCCAGTGTGGACCACTACTAAGAGCAGATGAACCGGCCAGTGTGGACCAGAGCCACATTCCCCAGCCCTATTTTTCATTTTATTTTGAGACAGGGTCTTGCTGAGTTGCTTAGGTCCTCACTGTTGCTGAGGCTGGCTTTGAACTTGCCATCCTCCATCCTCAACCTCTCATGTTGCTAGGAATACAGGCGTGTGCCACCATGCCCAGTGACATTGTCTTTCTTATAACTGAAATAATTTAGATAACAAGGATCACCCCAGACCAAACTTGCCCACTCTGGTACAGTCTGAAAGGTATGAATGTATTTCATGTTCTTAAAGGTTTTAAAAATACAGTAGTGATATGTGACTGAGGCCATGATGCACCCCGGTAATCCCAGTGACTCGGGAGGCTGAGACAGGAGGATGGAGAGTTCAAAGCCAGCTTCGGCAACAGCAAGGAGCTAAGCAACTCAATAAGACCCTGTCTCTAAATAAAATGCAAAATACGGCTGAAGATGTGGTTCAGTGGGTGAGTGCCCCTGTTCAATCCCTGGTACCAAAAAACAAACAAACAACAACAACAAAAACAGAACATGTGACTGAGTCCTAAAAGATCCACAAAGAGCAAAGAACTACTACCTTTCCTTCTCAGAAAGACCTGTCAACTGCCAAATCAGAGCATCGGGGGAGGCCAGGGACCAACTCTGCTCCCCCAAGGCTGGCAAACCCACGCTCCACGAGGACCACGGGAGCAGCTCCACGCTTAGAATAGCGGAAATGCTATCTCAGACTCAAGGGGAAGAAACGATTCTACCAGGGGAGGAAGGAGAGACACCAGAAAAAGTGCTTCAGGCCGAGCCTGGAGGAGGTGTGCACTCCCTCCCGCACAGACAGGGAGGCCGGCCAGCCAGCCATATTCTGGCCAAGAGAAGGCAGCGACAGCGAGGCCAAGTCTTGCGTGAGTGGGGCAGAGCTCACCCTGTATCCCATGGGTCTCGTTTTCCATCTTTTAGTTTGGGGCGAATTTCACATCCAGCAAATGCAAACGCCCTAAAAGTACAATTCAGGAAGTCTGGGGCAAAGGTCCGCCTAGAGCCAGGTCTCCCCTGCAGCCGGCAGGACAGCAGCCTCGAGCACTCCACTCCAACAACACAGGTAACCGTCCCCTCCCAGCCCAGCTCCACAATGCATCGACCACACCGCAGTCTGCTCATGCGTGGCCTCTCCTACTCCGGAATGGGTGGCTGCATCTCGCCTGGGGTGAGCTGAGCCTTCAAACTCGAGTACTGGTGGGGGCGCACACTTCGCTTCTCTGGAATGGCCCGTGGGGGTCCAACTACAGGGGCAAAGGAGCCCGGAGCCCCAGGGGCAGGGCCTGACCGGGCTGGCACACTGGGCAAGCACGTCTTGCTTTATAAGGTAGCCTCCAGCCGTTGTAAATGCCTGCATCCTCCTGCTCCCCAGGTTTGCATCAAGTTCCTGGTGTTGCTGGCCAGGTGCCTGCTGCTCCCTTGGTCATTTCTGTGGAAGCGACCATGCGGCACTGAGGCCTTAACGGGCACTTCCCTGATGGCTAAGGACGTTCCTTACCTCTTACTTCAAGATCACACCCTGACTCTCCTGGACAGAACTGTGTTGTGTCTAGGTCAACTGCACAGCTACCTGTGTCCCCAACACTCTCCCGGCCTGCTGGCCTAACCACTCTCTGTCGGCCTGCAGACAGCCTTACCACACACTCCCTGTGGTCACACCCACCCACCACCTTCCTGACCGCCACTCGGGCCTTCCTGAAACCCTCTGGGCTCTGGAGCAAGCTGCCCTGTCTGCACCCCATGCTCCCTCTTCCGCTGCACCCACCTTGGTGGCATGGAAGCATCCCTGTGCTCAAGAACTTCTGCAGACAGTCTGAATGACAAAATTTTACCAGCCTCTGGGCAAATCTGAAAATGGTTACTGTGCCTTCAAGCATGACTGATACTTTAGTTACAGAATTTTGGAATCAAAGTCATGTTCACTGTGAACTGGGAAAGTCCCCACGGTCCTGCGGTGTCCCACCCACTGTGGGTCTGGTGCTGGCTCCGTGCACCCAGCAGGGACCTCTGAGCTCCCCTCTGCCACATCCCACCTCCTCTTTCCTGTGGATTGGCCAGACAGGGGGGTCCTTTCCTTGGGATTCCTGCTGAACAGGGGTCTCCCTTGCTGGACCTGCTGCTGCAGTGTCTCCTGTCCTGTACTCTAACACCCTGGGCAAGCGTGGCCTCCTGACACCACCAGGATTTGGCTATCCTGCAATCACATGCAGGTCCTGGGAGCTCCTCCTCATTCCCCAGGGGTTCCTTGATTCCTGGGGTACGGCACTGGGAGGGCCCCAGGGGATCCCAAGTATGGTGTCCATCCAAAGGCCAGCTGTACTTCTGCGCCCAGGGCTGCTCCCTCTGTGGGGCTGCAGCTTTGCCTCCCTCTGCAGCTGCCCGTGCCGCAGCCCGGCTGCCCGTGTTTGCACTTGGCCTGGGACTCGCTGCAGCCACAGAAGGGGCACGAGGGCAGTGTGTGGTCCGCAGCCAAGCTTAGGAGGCGTCCCGGCTCCCACTCTCCCTCCTCCCGCCGTGAGGAAAGCCTGCTCTGGCTAGGCCCTGGTTTAAGGAGGACAAACCACCCTGGCTGCCACAGTCCAAGACCAAGACCTATGAGGAAGATGTCATCGTGTTTGCCATGACACCGCTAGGTATTCCCTCTCAGCAGAAGCTGACCAGTGCAGCCCACTCGCGTTTTACCCAGGTGTGGTCTGAGCGTCTTCCCGGGCTACCTGAAATCCTTTCTCTGGAACTGGACACACTTTCATTTCCTGCGAAGGTCAGACGATGACCGGGTGGAGGAAGGGAGCACACAGGTGGGGGCGATGAGGGGAATCAGAGCAGGCAGCCCCACTGCAGGGAGAGGCCAGGCAGCAGGCAAAGCCAGAGTCCTTGGGGGCTGCCTGCGGGACAGGAACCCCACCCAGAAAAGGCGCAAGGCCTCTCTCCCCAGCATGCTGGGGAGTTGAGCACACCCAACAGCCCCAGGAGGGGTCCAAACCAAGCAGCCTGGGCCCTTCCTGCATTCAATGTCCAGGAGGACCTGGTTCCAAGCCCATGGTACCCTCTGTGCTATGAGAGAAGCACACTGCTGCCCCCTTGGCTGTGCGTGTGAGATACGGAAGACTGACCCCAGTGCATGGTGCCTGCTGGACAAGTGCTCTGCTACTGAGCTGCACCCCAGCCCTTTTTATTTTAGACAGAGTCTCACTGAGTTGTTGAGGCTGGCCTGAGGAACTTGTGATCCTCCTGCACCAGCCTCCCAGGTAGCTGGGATTATAGTTGTGCACTACCATTCCCAAAGGCCTGGTATCAAGATAGACCCTAGACCTAGACGTGGTCTTGAAAGAGAATGTTGCAGAAAGCCAACGTGTACCAACTTGAAGGGTGAGCGAGGCAGGCCATCCCAGAAATACTGCTCTCATGGAAACGACAGTCGTCGGAAGCCAGCCTGTCTACAAAGGCTCCAGCGGACAGAAGGGATCATCACAATATCGACATCCCTCTTCGGGACTGTCAGGGAGGACTGAGCGAGGCACACAGGATATGCTGAGGGGAGGGGCGGGGAGGAAGGCCAAGGGCACCCTAACCCAGCCGCACAGGCACTCCTGAAGGTCTAGCCAGGGCACACTGGCCGCAAGTCAGACACAGGGACCAGGGCCAGCTCTCGATTTCAGCCCAGGGGTCTTTCAGCAGATAATGCTGTCGCCTAAGGGTCTGCTCTTGTAAATGTCTTCACTGGGATTTTCAAGAGCAGACGTCACACTGGGGCTCGGGGCGGATGGCACCTGTAGACAAGGAGTCTCTCTGAACACTTCCCCCGACACTGAGAGGTGGCAGCCTTCTCCAGGTGTGTCCTTCAGGGGCTTCCAGTGTGCTAGGGTTTAGGTGTGAGGTGTCAGAAGCCCACATGAGAGACAACAAGAACGTTCAGAGAGGAAACAGCTGGCTTAGGAGAGCCTTCACTTAACCAATCATAACCTTGGACCCTGAACGACGGAGTCAACTGACTGGGAACTGAACCTCTGAGACCATGAACCCCAGATAAACTTTCCTTCCTTTACGTTGTACTCGTCAGGTCTTATTGGTCATAGCAGTGAAAAAATCTGACTAAAACAGAAATTCGTACCAAGAAGTGGGGTTGCTGCTGTGACTAACCTGACCATGTATGTGTTCAGAAGTTTCTGGAATTTCTGGGAGGAATTTTAAAAAGTTGAGAAATGCAAGCTAGAAAAGCTTCCAATTGTTGTAAGGTGAACTTAGTGGGCAATTCTGGTGGGAGCTCAGAAGATGTGAATGCCAACAGGACTGTGGACAATAAAGACTGGGTTCATGAGGTTTCAGTGAAGGAAGACTATTGGAAACTAGACTAAAGGGCATTCATGCTACGTTTTAGCTAAGAAGTTGTCTGGATTTGCCCATGTCCCAAGACTTTCTCTGAGGCTGAATTTAAAGGTGAGTATTAGTTGATCTGGTACAGGAAATTTCAAGGAAGCAGAGCATTCAGGTGATGGTATGGGTATTGCTGGCACCTCTTAGCCAAGTTTGCTGTGATAGTCAAAAGTAATAAACAGCCAGGCACAGTGGCACACACCTGTAATTCCAGCACCTTGGGAGGCTGAGGCAGGAGGATTCTGAGTTCAAAACCAGCCGCAGCAATTTAGCAAAGCCCTAAGCAACCTAGCAAGACCCTGTCTCAAAATAAAAATTGAAAAGGGCTGGGTTAAGCACCCCTGGGTTCAATCCCTGGTACAAAAAAAAAAAAAAAAGTTGGGGGTGGGGGGCAAAAAAAACAAAGTAGGAAGATTTGAAAATTTTGAAGTTTGGCCACAAAAGTGAGGCTAAGAAAGTTGTGATTGTTGAAGGCTTCACAGCCACTAAAAGATGCTAAATACTTTACCCAGAGACAACAGGCAAGATGGCTTGAGGTCATCTCAGGAACTGGTAACGCCACCCTCATCTCAGGCTTGAGAAGAGACCAGTGGGCACCCTGTTGTCTCCCTGTGCTCAGCTCCCAGGAACGTGGAGGCTGCCTCAGCCACGGCCCCAGGAAGCCTGGCTCCTGCTCAAGACGGCAGCAGACCTCGGCATCACCACCTGGGGTTGGCTTGGCAGGATCGGAGGATGCTGGCGTCGGGAGTCAGGGGCTTCTACTGGGGTTTCAAAGGAAGCCTGAGAGGCAGGCTGAGCGCAGGAGGCTGGCGTCTCTGCAGCAGCCCCTGGGGGGTGAGAGGAGGAGAAGGAACGTGAAGCTGCACGGAGACCTGAGACAGGAACAGGGAGGCCACGGAGGGAAGCTGCAGGGACAGGAGGTGCCAGCAACAGGGAGGCCACGGAGGGAAGCTGCAGGAAGGGAGCGGACCAGCCGAGACCCGGGTCACGGGGCAGAGCCGGCCAGCCCCGTGCAGAGGGATGGCAGGCCTGTGCCCAGATGCTGGAGGGGGACTCATTTGGACTCCAGTCCTGCTTTGCTCCTACCGCTTCTTTCTGTGCCCCTATTTCTCTGTGTGGAATAAGAATGTGTACTCTGTACCTTTGTACGTTGGATACACGTAGTTTGTTTTTTATTTTTACAGGATCTCGCGCTGATGGCCTCGAGTCTCGGTGGAGACTCTGAACTTGGATGTCCGGGCAATGCTGAAAGTGCTAAGACTAAAGGGGCTGGGCTGGGGCTCAGCAGTAGCGCACTGGCCTGGCATGTGTGACGCACAGGGTTCGATTCTCAGCACCACATACAAATAAAGAAAATAAAGGTCCATCAACAACTAAAAATATTTAAAAGACAATGAATCAAATGTATTTTGCATTGCGAGATGGGCATGAGCTTTTGGGGCAGGGGTGACATGATCGATATGGTTTAGATATGAGGTGTCATACAAAAGCTCGCGTATGAGACACAGCAAGAGTATTCAGGGGAAATGACCAGATCCTGAGCGTTACGACCCCATCAGTGGATTAATTCACTGCTAAGGACTAACTGGGTGGTGACTCTAGCCAGGTAGGGTGTGGCTGGACGAGGTGGACCAAGGGGTGGGGGTGGGGGCACCTGCCTTTGGGATTTATATTTTGTCCCTGGTAACTGTCCCTCTCTCTGCTTTCTGTGCCATGTCCTGAACTGCTTTTGTCCCTCACAGTGTCCCATCATGATGCTCCATCTCACCTCAGGCCAGAGCAATGGAGTCGGCTGACCATGGACTGAGACCCCTGAAACCAGGAGTCCAGATCCACTCTCCCTCCTCTGCACCGTCCTGGTCAGGTCTTTCCGGTCACAGTGGCAAAAAAGCTGACTGAACACAAAGCTTCCTGGTGAAGTATTTGAGCTGTACAGGCCCAACAACAAGAAACCACCTCCACCATCCCAGAACCAAGCCCCAGAGGCCACTCTGAAGGCGGTAGGACTGGAGACAGAGGAGGAAGAAGACACAGAACCAGCACCAAATGCCCCTCCCCAGGCACCCCAACTCAGGGCTGTCACATGTGGGTGCGGGAACTGCTCCCAAAGCCCTTCCAGAAGCCTCCTGGGGGCCAGTTTCACTTAAAAGTCAAAGTATTCTGAGAAGTCTCAGCTGAAGACTGTTCCTGAAATCTCGTCCCTTTCCCACTTCCACGTGGTGGGGTGTGGGAGTCTCGGGCAGGCAGCTCTTCGGCCGCCCTCACTATGCACTGAGGAAACCGACCCATCCTCGTGCGTCTTGCCAGGACACACCAGGTCCCACCCAAGCCCCGCATGGCGCGCTCGGCGTCTTGCCATCCCGCAGCCCTGCACTGACTGGGCGCTCGGTTCTCCAGAGATGGCGGGAGAAGCCACGGAAGTCCACAGTGTGAAGAGAAAGTGAGAAGTCACCCTGAGGGGCATCGGGCGACTGCCTTCTCCCCGCACGCGGCCAGAGACACGGTCTGGACTCCGGGCCTCAGCAACGTCACTTAGCTGTTAGCAGGACAAACGTGCTACTCAGTACTCGTAAGTACTAGGCACAGTGTCAGCCAGAAGCGACACAAAGTCGAAAGGTCCCCAAAAGCAAGGCCTACCCTGACTTCAAAGAGAAGGGCCTGCTGGGGGCCGGGGGCCAGGAGCACAGGGCCAGGCCAGGGCAGGACACTGTGCTGCCCCATGAACACGAGAGGCAAGTGTCACACAAGATGCGACTGGGACGGGAAGTCGAGAGGGAGACAGGCAGCAGTGTGGTGGCATGCAGGCTGCAGCTAGCCCGGGACCTGCCCGCAGGTCCTCCCTGCACACGGCCTTGGGCACCGCCATGAGCGCTCCGCGCCCCACTACCTCACCTAAACAGAAGGCACGCTGGCTCCCTCCTCCCAGGACTGAGGCCCAGACGTGCACGCAGGGTTCCAGCTGCAGGCAGGGGCTGCCATGGCTCAGAGGTGGCCTGGTCCCTTTGGAGAGGAGCTGGGTGGGACAGGAAAACCCGCAGGCGGCAGACGTGAAGGAGGCAGGGAAAGGAGCAAGCAGCCTGTGGGGCCAGACCTGCCAGGTCTCCTGAGGACGAGACCCTCAGGCAGGGGAGCCAAGCTGCCTGAGGGCCCAGCGCGGCAGCAGTCATGAGCACTGCCCACTCCTCCAGTGCAGTGCTGGAGGGTCTCAGCTGGACTCCAGACCCCAGCGTCCTTAGACAAGACCACTCAGAGGGACTGGGAGGGACAGAAGGGAGCTCAGGGCCACTCCATCGGGGGTAGACAGGAGTGCCGGAGAGAAAGCCGAGGGCCAAGAGGAAGGGCAGGCACAGGCTTTCAGGAAACCAGGGGCACAGGCCCAGGGACACTCGCACGTGGGGGGCAGAGTTAGGGGAGGTCGCAACGTCAGGTGAAGACCCACCAGGTGTGCCACCAGGAGCCGCTGCAGCTCTCCCTGACAGCAGCGCCAGAGGCCCACGTGCCGGCGTGGGGTAGGCACGTTGGGCCCCAGCCCTCTGGGGTTGGTGACACCACACGGTGGAGAAGACCCCACGGAGCCAAGCTGCAGCTCAAAGAACAGGAGAGACTTTGCTTGCTATCTACCACATGAAAGAGGGAGTTTTGACCTTGTGCAGCCAATATCCCCTGCCCTAAAAAAAAAAACACCCTGCAGGAGAACCAATCAGGGCCCACAGCGTCGGCCACTTGTCACGTGTAAGGAGTCCACCTGCAATCACTGACCAAAACAGGAAAGCTCAAGAGAAAAGCAGTCTCTGTCCAGGGACACTGAGCCCGACCACCCAGCTGCTGAAGGTAGCAGGCCAGGGCTGGAAAGCGGTGATCACCACCACGCTCAAGAACCTAGAAAATTTAAAAAGTGTGACAATAAAGAAATGGATAGGAAACGGCTCAGCCTGGCACGTGTGAAGCACTGGGTGTGATCCTCAGCACCACATAAAAATAAACACACACAAAATAAAGGGAAAAAGAGTTTAAGAAAGAAAAAGACAGGAATCTCAGCAGAGGAACCAAAGCTCCACGAAAAGCACCCAACAGAAACTCTAGACTGAACAGCACAGCAGCCGGCGTGACCCCACCAGGCCCCGCAGCAGGCCGCACGAGAAAACAGCACGCGCCTCCAGGGTGGACGGGCTGGGAAGGCGGCAGGCCGCAGGCGTCTCGCAGGGTCTAAGAGACGCCGCCAGCTCCTCACGCCTGGAACCGGAGCCTCGGTGAAGAGGGGAGCCAAGCGAGCGAGCAGGATTTCAGGATGGCTGAAAGCTGCCCCAAAGTCAGTGGGAGACAAGAAGGAATGACGACAAGAACGCCCTCTGGGGATGCTGGAGGCAAGCCAGACCGGGACGCGGCAGCGGCCAGGGAAAGAGCACGTGGCCGTCGCCACCAGCAGAGCTCTCGACAGAGGCGGAGGAGAGCGGGACACCCACGCGAGGTCTCCGACTCTCCACCCAGCATCTCGCCCTGGGCCCAAACGAAGTCACAGAACAGAGACCATCTTAAGTAGGTGAGCACTGGAGGGCCAGGCCAGCCAGCTGCAGGGACAACAGAGCCCCAGCGCCAGGAGGCGGAGGGCGGCCCAGCAGTGAGCAGACCTGCACCTCCTCCGGGTGCGCGGAGCTCTAGCGCTGCACCACACAGCTGCGGCCCCGAGGGCAGGCCACGCCTGGCGCCCTGGGCCCATCTGTACAGCCTGGGCAGCTGGAGATGTGCACCGTGCCCGGCCAGCACAGCTGGGCCTCGCGAGGACCCGTCTGCTCCATGGAAGAGCCCAAGTGTGAGGTGAGGTGGCCTCATCCCTGTGCCTCTATTCACATTTTCCTTAGGGAAGCTGAGGAAGCAGTCACTCAAACAGCTGTGTCCTATGGCTCCACGAGGACCCGGGCTGAGGGAGGCTGGCAGGTGGGGAGCACTGGCTTCGATCCTCAGCACCACATAAAAATAAATAAATAAACAAAAAATAAAGGTAAAAGAGTTTAAAAAAGAAAAAGACAGGATCTCAGGCACTGGAACCTGGGACCGGGTGCCCCTAGCAGCAAGGCAGGCCAGCAGCCTTCAAAGGTCAGCGACCACTGCCCAGCACACACACGGCCCTGGGCTCATCCCCAGAAATGCAAAAAATTTAAAAATGGGGGAAAAAAATTAAATGAAGGGGCTAGGGTTGTGGCTCAGCAGTAGAGCATTTGCCTAGCACCTGCGAGGTGCTTGGTTCGATCCTCAGCACCACATAAAAATAAAGGTAGTGTGTCCAACTATAGCTAAAAAAAAAAAGAAAAAAGAAAAAAAATTTATATGAAAATAATAAGAAAAGTAAAGCGAAGTTCAGTAGAACTCACTGCAAAATGCTCTGAATTTCCTTTGTGTGTGGAAGTCCCCAGCACAAACCTGAACAGAGAAAAGAGCAACTGGCACTGCAAGGTCCTCAGCCCCCACCTCACACGGAAACCGCATGCTGCTGGCCAGGTGGCCCCAGATTGCACTCTAAGTCCTGGCCTTTAGGACTGCGCTGACCTGGTGGAGGTGGTCCTACACAAGCACAAGACAGCCACGGTTCAGGCTGCAGGCTATCTGCTGTTATGACTGCGCTGTAACAAACGCAAAAGTCTCAGTGGCACAAAACAAAACCAAACGCCTCCGTGTGAAGGTACTACCCCCAGACCGATGCCCCGAACTGCAGAGCCTTCGGAATTCCAGCTTTCAAGAAGGCAGAGGGGCCCGAGAGCACAGAGCCCCAGGTACGCTGCCCAGGGCCTGGCTGACTGCTGGATGGCAGGAGGGAGGTCACAGGTACCCTGGGTCCAAAGAGCAAAGCCCCAAGATGTCCTCCCTGGGTCATTCTCCAAAGAGTCTCCTCCTCAGGCAGAGCTCTGGGCTTCCCTGACAGCAGACGACTGAGCTGGGAAACTGACCCCAGTCTGCAAGGTCCTCCCAGGCACCCGCTCAGCACGAGCACAGAGTGAGCTGTGGCTCTCTGCAGCGGCAGCTGGTTGCCAGTGGGTACCATCTGCATGGCGAGAAGCAAAGGGGAAAGGTCACAGTTCACCCCAAATGGGAGCGTGGAGCATAAGCTCTGGCCTTGCCTCCCAGCTTTCCTGTGGCCCGGCTCCCGTCTGTGACGTGGGATGACAGCCTCCTCAGGGACTGCGGCTAGAAACAATGTGTGGTCAGGGTGCCAGGCGATGAGAAAGGTCCCGGAGCCAGCCGGGTGGCACCTGGAACCTGGGACCCCGCCTGCCTCGAGCAGCAAGCCAGCCCCCGACCAAAGCTCCCTGCTCTGCCACAGGGAAGGCGTACCAAGGTCTGACTTAAGTGAAGCCTATCACTTTAGACTTCCAAAGAGGCAGAGAAAAACCCAAACACAAGCGGACACAGAGAAGACAGGGAGGAGGCCGTCAGCAGTGAGCTGCAGCCGACAGCAGCGAGGTGGACCGCGAGGGTGACTCAGGATGCCAGGTTCTGCCGGCCAGGACCTGGGGCTGCAGGGGGGGATGCTGTGGAGTCCAGCGGCTCCGAGCACTTCTGTGGAGGGACACGAGAGCCTCATCAAGATCAGCCTCCAGCTCCTGCCCTGCCACAGCTGCTGTCGGGACTGGCTTGTTCCCATGGTCCCTGCCTTTCGGCACCAAAGTATCAACACAGCAGCCATATTTTGAAACTATATGTCTTTTTTTTTTTAGTTGTAGATGGACACAAGGCTTTTATTTTATTTATTTCTTTATTTGTTTATAGTGGTGCTGAAGACGGAACCCAGTGCCTAACACCTCTGCCACTGAGCCACACCCCAGCACGAAAACTATGTATCTTTTAAAAACCCAACTACAGTACAGAAGCAGCCACCCTCCGACCCCAGGCCGCGGCGTGGGCTCCCAGGCTGCACTACCGGCGGGCAGAGGCGGCGCTCCAGGTGGCCCGTGTCCTGGAAGATGCGCAGGAGAAGGCAGAGCCAGTGCAGCCGCTCCCATGCTGGCTGCCCGGGTGACTCTCCATGCCGGCTCTGGAGTGCCACTCCATCACCAGGATGAGGAGACACAGGAGACTCTCGGCCAAGGGTCACAGTCTCTCAGGAAGACAGCAACTCAGACGACTGTGACCAAAGGGCTAGGACGTGGCTCAGGGGCAGAGCAGCTGCCTAGCACACGCAAGATGCTGCGTTTCCCCAGCACCACAGGAAAGTGAGTGAAAGGCAAAACTAGACCACGCAGCTGCACAGGACTCCAAGGACAGGGTCCCCCCGCCTCACAGTGCTGCCACAGGCCACTGCCCACGCCCCATGATGCACTCACACTACAGAACACGGGCAGCTGCCAAGGAGCTGCTTCTCCCCTGAGCTGACCAGGCCGAGACCAAGGCAGAACAGCTCCATGACCAGGTGGGCACAGGGCTCTGTGGAAACGCACGCTTACCACGCTGCTGTGAGATGAGACCCAGGGACCAAGAAAGCAGAGAAGGAAGTGCGCAGCCTGCCCCCCACAGCTTGCCATGCACAGAAGACAAACATGTTTACAAACGGCAAGGGGGACCCTGCCCTGCCGGTTACAGCAGGGCCACAGGACACAGGACCCAATCAGGACACGCCTCCTCATCTCCCCTGGCAGTTCTGCTCAGACCCCGGGGACCATCTATGGACCTGCCTGGTCCCAGGAAGCACCTTCTCTCTCTCGGGCATCTGTGCTACCCACGGCCAGTCCGATCTACAACAGCGTGGCTCTGTGGCTCTCTGAGGGCTGCAGAAGTCACACACTCAGCCACAAGGACCAAGAGCCTCCTGTGAAACGCCCCCACAACAGCCCCACCAGCTACCGAGCTTCATGCCCTGGGCTACGCTGCCACACCAGGGGCCATGGGGCACAGGTGCCCAGAAGCACCAAGTCCAGGCAGGGGGAGGACTTGGCATGGCAGGAGGTGGCAGGGCACCACACTCTAGGCCACTCGGGGACAGCACTGCTCCAGAACCCAAGGCTTCCTCTGGGCTGGAGGGAGCTGGGTCCCCTCGTTTCCTCTTAATAAGCACAGCAGTGTGCGAAAGCATGCTCAGTGTCACTTGCAGAATCAGAGACTGCTCCCTGACTGGGCCCCCAGAGGGCACCAGCCAAAGGCCCGAGAGACGCATCACCACCCAGCGCCCGTGCCCGTGCCCGCAGAAGCCCAGGTGACCCACCTTTGCCGTGCTTCCCCACAGGCCTCTTGGGCAACGCCTCCTCCGTGGAATGTGCCGAGGTGTGCAGCGCCTTCTCCAGGCTGTTGCCGACGCCGTGCAGCGGGGCCTCTGGTCGCGGAGCCATCTGGGGAAAGAGACACGGCCATCTTACTTTCTCCATTTAGCTAACCTGGAATGACCTTCATGCCTCCGGCCTTGGTTTCAATTTTTTAATAAAACAGGAACCACTACTGTAAGGATAAATACTTCCCAAGAAAGACAGAACTTCCACCTCTCCATTCCTCTCCACCAGAACTGAACAGCCCAACCACAGGGGCTTGTCCTGGGCCGCGGTTCGCCTGACAAGACAGAATCCCACAGCCCAGGGGCATGAGTGGTAAACCTCCAGCCGAAGCAAAACCTTATTTTTATATTTCTTCAAACAAAACCCTTCCCTAGAACACAAATGACAACAGGACCGGACACTATCCGCTACAAACCTTGAATGACGTAAGATGTCTAAAGGCAGGGAGAGAGTAGCACTCCGTGGAGCTGGCTGAGCAGCCGTCTCCAGTCTCAAGGGCTGGTGAACCAAGAGCCCTGGGGAGACCCGTCGAGACCCAGTGTCTACACTGAGCATCTACAAATAGCCTCGGCCCCTACAGACAGACCCAAAGACACAGCTGCAGGGGCCCGACTGGAAAAGCCGCACATCCCAGGCCAGGCGAGTTTTAACTTCGTGGAACTCCGTAAAACAAATCCCAGGCACACAGCCTCCTCCAGAGAGCCGGCTCTCTGGATAACATCGCAAGGCATTATCAAGAAAGTCAAATTTTTTAACACTTTGATAATTCTTTTTATACTTTCATAAGCTTACTTTTGCAGATATAAAATGAGAGACTTCCATTTGATCTTTGGAGTCTTTTATTCCATTGAACATCACTATAGATTTTTCACTTCATAGCACAAATTTGAGAAAACATCAAGAACCTAGCAGTCTGAGATGTCTAAGAACCAAGTGTCAGTAGGTTAAATGACACTGAAGTAGGTGTCAAGTTCCAACATCTAATGTGACGTGAAGGTGAAGGTTTTTTTACATATAAAGCATATTTTTCTGACTCAAATGCACAAATGTAAAAATCAAGTGTTTAGGTTTACTTGATAGAAGTAAATTCTTTAGGTTCACTAGATAGAAATTTCTGTAAGTTCTTTTGTGCTGCGGAGTGTGACCTCACTGTATGTACACTGAAACACAGGACTTCACAAGTTTAGATACTTTAAGTAGAATAATCAACTGTGGAGGAAAACAAAAATAAGTTACATTTTACTGACTTCTAGTGACTTGACAGGGTGGGCTCCTCCAGTTCAGAAGACCCCCCCCTCAGCCAACGCCTGAGCACTCCAGAGGTGAACCCTTCCCAGCAACCAAGACAACCCAGCAAGCAGAGGCGGGGCACGAGTCCACCCCAGGAGAAGCCAGCTCATTCCCAACAGGAAACACGGGCCTGGGGCAGCACGGAGGAGACCTGAACTCTACTGCAGCCAACTGGGTCCCCTGGCTGCTGGCTCTCCACCTGCAGGCTCTGCTACCCACTTGGTGTGGAGCCCCAACACCTGGTCCCAAGAACGGAGACAATGGGGCCAGTGTGGCTGGCCAGCAGAGCAGCACCTGCCCAGACAGGAGTGCAACTGACCCCGACCCCAGGCCTGAGCAGTGGCCTTCAACCCTACTGTGCACTGAGCCCTGAGGTATGGGGACGCAACCAGGCAGGAGCTCTGGGAGGGCCTTCTGTGCTCTGTGCGCAGTGCCAACCGATCGTCAGGCTGACCCAGGCACAGGCTTCACATGGGGACAGCACTGCTTGCCCACAGGGACGGCAGGAAGTGCTCCCCGAGGATCAACAGGAAGGCCCAAGGCTGGTCCCCGCCACAGCCCGGAGCCTGGGGAAGCTGCAAGCTGCCCAATCAGACCACACGCTTCCCTCTGATGTGAGGAAAAAAAGGAAACACTGCAAAACCACAGCCACTGGACGCCACGCGTGTCCTCCTCAGCATTTCCCAAAAGCAGTTCTTCTCAGCTTTGCAGACGTCCATTCTTTCCAACGGCCTTCGTCTTTCTCTGCTCCTTTGTTTACATTAAAAGCTGCCTTCACTTGCGATTCCCAGAAATGCTGTTTTGGGTTATTTTTGGTCAGGCTCATTTGCCCACGTGACCCACGCAGCTCAACTCAGATGCTCTCTGACTCACGCTCGCCCACACGCCCGTCGGCAGCTGGAGGTGCAGGAGACGGGCCTGACGGGTCCCAGCACTGCCTTCCGTTCCTGCCCAGAGGCCAACAGACCCAACTCCCCCTGGCCAGACGTCCCCCAGCTCCAGATTCTCTGGATAAGTCTCCTGCTTTGTTTCCAAGGGAATGACGACACGTGGCCCTGTACCGCTGCCGACCCTCCTTCTCCAGGGCTCGCCCCGCCACGGCCCACTGAGGTCCTGCTGCCTGCCCCTGCAGCCTGGCCCACGGATCACCTTCTTCCCAAAGAGGACGCTGTGTCCCACCTGCCGGGGCCTCTGCACTAGCTGTTCCCTGCCCTCCCGTCCAAACGCACTGGTCACTGTGGCACAGAACTTCCTGGGGTCCAGCAGGGGCAGGGGTCTGTGGCGTCTCGTTTTGCTCACCGCAGGATCCCCTGAACTGAGAACAGGCCTGCCAGGAAGCAGGTGCCAATCTTTCTGTAAAATACATACCATCCAATTTAATCAGGGTAAATAAAGAAGCACCTCCACTTCAAAGTCAAGTTTTCATAATCTCCATCCTGGCCCCCCAACACAGGCGGGTCTGCCGCGGAGCAGCCACCAGGTACGCAGGGCACATTCCACCTGTGTGGTTCCAGGGCTGCCACACACCTGGGGTGCCCTGTGGGATGCGGTCTAGACACCTGGGCTCCGCAGCTCCCCTGTCGTCACAGCTGTGGAGATGAGCGGCTGCCCCCAACCTCTAGGTGCAGAGTGCCCTTGGGGGGTGGTGAGGCACGGGCTCCAAGCTGGGTCTGGGGGGTTGCAGTTCTGCATCTCCAATTATTCCAGGTGATGCGAACCTTGCAAGAGCATCTCAAGGTAAACTAGAGCGTGGTGGCCACACAGACACTCAGAGCTGGACCACACTGCCTGTGCCCAGTGCCCTGGGCAGGATCCTGGGGTCATGCGTCACCCTCAGACTTAACACCTTCTGGAATGCTGGCGACACACCATGGGAAGAGAACCCTACGTGAATTTCATCAAAGCTTTGTGTTTAAAATTCACTTTAATATTTGCGAACCAAAAGCACAATTTGTAGAAATCTAATTTTTAGCAGTCCATTTCATTTATAAATAGAACATGCTAACAGACAGTGGCCACGAAAGACAGGATGACCAGGGCTGGGGCCTCCAAAGCCGGCTGTCCTCCACCAGCAGGCATCCAGAGGCCCCTGGAAGACGGCCACAGGCTGCCAGAGCAAGGGTCTCAGCCTCCTACTGTGCTGGCCACCCTGCGGCCATCCAAGGACATCTACTGACCCTTCCCCACAAACACATTCAGATGCATGATATGCGGATTGCAAGCCCAGGCAGTGAGGCTGGGGACAGTTGCCTGAGCTCCTCCACCACTGAGAGCGAGTCCACGGTCACCTCCAAGGAGCACTGGGCGATGCCTCACTGCACAGTGACCCCAGGTGCCTGTGATCCCACTGTGACAGGCCACGGCTCTGCTGGGACTGCTGTGGGTCTCTGTCTGCTTTCATAATTGCAGGAAATGCTGGATTCCAGTTACAGGCTAGAGAAAGCACAACTGTGGCCAGTCCCCACCCCCACAGCCAGGGCCCTGCTCAGGGGCAGGGAAGCTGGCTGGGTCATGTCCTTCCAAGCTCCAGGGGTCACAGCAGGTTGGCCTGGTTTGGAAACAGTCTCCGAGTGCTGCGGGCACATCTCCCATCAGGGCAGGCTGCTGTAGGACACCCTCAGCAGGTGTCCTACCTACCATGGGAGCCTTCCTGGCCCAAGCCCTGGCCATTCCCCTCCCCAGGAGCACTGGCCACTGAGCCAGACACAAGCATGTCACAGGGGAGTCCTGATAGGAACATCCCTGCCGTCTCTAGGGTCCAGGTTCTTTTCACCTAAAGACATGCATGTGGATTCTTCCGGTTCTTCTGATGCCTGTGAACAGCTCTCTACCACCAACTGCAGCGGTTCAAAACTCGATGTGATGTGATTCTCATAACTCCTCCTGTTTCCTGTGTGGTTGTTTGGGCTTGGTTTTGTTTTGTTTTGCAGTTCTTGGAACTGAACGAGGGGTGCTCCCAGAGCTACATCCCAGCCCCTGTTGTATTCCGAGACAAGGTCTCAGTTGCCCAGACGGGCCTTAAACTTGGAATCATGTTTTTATCCTTTCAAGCAAGAAATCTGATTTTCCATTATTCTCTAGGCCAGAGTTTTCAACTGGCAGCAGCTTTGTCCCTGAGGGGACATCTGTAGACACCTGGGTGGTCTTAACTGGAGATGGGTATTCTACCGACATCCGCAGAGGCCAGGGACACTGCCAGCCTCCAAGGAAGCCCTGTGCACGAAGAGGGCAGAAGCCCTCCCCTGGGGCCAAAGCAGCCTCCGCTGTCCCAACCGCAGCCAAGTCCAGCCCAAGCGTCCACAGGCAAGTCTGTCCCCACTGTGTCATGCCCAGGCAGCCCTCACACCGAGCACAGTGCCATCCATCTGAAACGCAGGAGCATGCCTGCCCACTGAGTTCTTGAAGACGGACCTCAACATGGACCCTTTGTGATCTGCCAACTGTGCCTGAAAGGGGATGGGCGGGCAGGCAGGCAGAGGGTGGGCGGGTAGGCAGGAGGGCAAAAAAATGCATGAAAGTGGCACAGAGAAGTTCACACAAACCCTGGCAAAGCAGCAGCCACTCTTGGCCGGCAAACCTGGCTGTGCTGCGCGGTGGGACAAAGCGCTGAAGGGATGGGCGCAGCACACAGGCCACCCTGTCCGCAGGACACAGGCTCTCCATGGGAACTGCCACCACACCATCCGGAACATCAACACAGGGACCAGCTGCAAAGAGCCAGATGCCATCCTCACACTCCCAGGGACATCTGCGCAAGGTCACTGAGACAGCACCGTCCCACTGTGGGACAGGAGGACAGGTGCCATCGTGCGACTGGTCCCACACAATGACACCCGCACGCTGGACACAACCAGTTGTGAAGGGGGGAGACAGGCGGGCCCAGCTGAAGGGACGGGGAAGACCCAGATTCCAAGCAGCTGCACACCGCGGGCCCGAGTGTAGGACACTGCCGGGCCACAGAGGAGCGTCACTGAGAAGCCCCATGGGGCAAGGACGCTGCACAAGCTCCTGCCTGCTGTGCGGGAGTCCACGCAGCCACAGGTCACATCATCCCCACGTGAGAAGGAGGAACACCAAACCCAGCTCCTCGCCTCACCAAGGCTGCGTGGCCAACGCTGGGGACTGCCCCCTTGGTGGCACAGCAGAATACACCCCAGGGCCTGCATGGCAGCGGGCAGGGCCGCTGGCATGCTGAGGTGCTGATGGGAGCCTTCCTCACACACACCTCACGTTCCCCTCTGAGCCCAGGTGTGGCAGTGCCTACCTCACCGGCTTCTGGGAGGATGAACCGTACGCGCTGCGGGGCCTGCTGACTGGAGAGCAGCCGCACGCCTGCCTGCTGCGCTCAGCTCAGGAGCACCCTGCGGGCAGCACACACAGGGTCTCCCGGTGAGGCCCACCACAGCCCGCAGGCTCTTCTGGGTGCTGGACCTCTGCCTCTGGCCAGGCAGCAGATTCCTAGCTCTCCAGCCTCCCACCTGTTCTTGCGTGGCCCAGGGGCTTGAGCAGGGCACCAAACAGCCACCCAGGGTCCCATGTTCCCATAACGGGATGCAGAGGTCTCTCTTCCTCCAGGCAAACCCACTTAAATACAGCCTGGCTCTACCAGCAGGGTGCAGTGGCACAGCCTGCCATCCCAGCAACTTGGGAGGCAAGGCGGAGGATCTCGAGGTCAAAGTGAGCCTCAGCAACTTAGTGAGGTGTAAGTAACTCAGCAAGACCCTGTTCTCTAAGTAAAATATAAAAGGGGCTGAGGATGCAGCTCAGAGATTAAGCAACCCTGGGTTCAATCTCTGATACATAAAAAAACTTAAATCATTTTTAAAAAAAATAAAAAAGAGCCTATACCACGACAGATGCATGTCTGCACCAAGACCAGCGACAGGTGGAAACCCGCTGCCCAGCCTGCAGTCCAAGTTGGGCTCGGCACACGGGCAGTGGTCTCACCCTCTCAGCAGGCAGGCGTGATGCCACCCACAGCAGAGGCAGCTGGCAGCACAGACGTCACTGCCACGTGCCCACCTGACCCCACCTGAGGAACCTGTGGCACAGGCTGTGTGCAAGGAGACCCAGACAGCCCGGCTGAGGGCGGCACCTGCGCAGGCGTGTTAACCTCCCTGCCCTCAGAACGCCTCTGCAGTGTCCCAGGAGAGACTCCAGAACAGCCCGGCCGTTCCCAGGTGAGGCAGAGGAGGGGAGCACCGGGAAGAGGAAGAGACAAGAAGGAGCCAAAATGTCAACAGCACCAGCCTCCCAGTGATTCTCGCTTTGTCCAACCTTTCTATAAACAACAGTCACTCCTTTTTATAACTGGGGAAAAGCCTGCGATTAAGTCACACAGGCATTTCTGAAATGGGAGCCCATCCGCCACTCGGCCGTCGCTGCTCTTACCAGGCTGCAAGCTGTGTCTGTGTTGGGGGGTGCTGAGGGGAGCTGGGGCTGGGGCCACCTGCCAGCCGGTCACATACGACAACCCGCATGCCAGGTCTCCCAGCCCGTGCAACCGGAGCAGCACCTGCTACACACACCTAAGTCGATGCGAAAAAACAAATAAACAAGCAGAAAAGTGACATGTAAGCACTTTACTAAAATAGTCATTATGTGTCTCTAGAAACCTGAACAAGGAAACAACTTAAAAGTGAAAGCTGTTTGCGGACACAGGCCAACCCAGAGCCGAGGCTGCCCAAATCAGACTGTCCACCTAAAGACCTGCCTTTTACGACGTCTGCAGCTCTCAGCTCTCCTCGTTTCAGACAGCAGGACGAGGGGGACGGGTGCCAGGCACACCGCAGCCCTGCTGGTGCAGAGGGATCCGACCCCCGCTGCCCCCATCGAGCCCTGTGGCCACAGCTCCAGGACACCCCTCCAGAGCCTCTGCAGGAGCCGAGGCAGCAGCACCCCGCGTCTGGGCCCTGCCACACTTGTGAACTCTGCCTGGGGCCAACCCGTGTCCCAAATTCTCCACCTCAGTAGGACAATGGGACACATCTTCCAGACCAGCCACCCCAGGACTGAAGAATGGGCCTGCAGAGCACCCTCAGCAGAGGCCTGGGCACAGCACTTGCATGCAACCACAGCAAGTAACCGCCCTCTCCATACCCGTGTGTCCACATCTGCAGCACAGCGGGCTGTAGCAGCTGGCACAGGACGTGGCCCCAAGGTACAGGACCTGTCACATGGAACCTGCTCCATCCACTGCTACACAACTCCAGGCAGGGACACCACAAGGACAGAGGCAGGCAGGAAGGGCCTCTGCCCAGCGCACCAGGGTCATCCACTCGCCACTCCAGGGCCTGTGTTTTCTACTCCCAGCCAGGGGCAGGGTCAGAGGAAAGCGGCACCACAGCTGGAGAAAGCCCAGGCGCTGCCGTGAGGCGCCACAGGACACGCAGGGGACACACAGGACACGCTACAGGCCAGCGTATGGGAATAAGCTGAGGGACACTGTGACACTGAAGTGCCCCAGGAGAAGCTGGGGGGAACCACGCGCCTCCCAGAACAGCTGTGGCTGGGTGGCTGCCATTCCCGGGCACTGCACCTGCAGTGGGCACAGTGGGCACTCCCTGCCGGCACATCCAAGACCATGACACTGGGACAGACGAAGCACGGACTGTCACTGCACTCATCTGGCCAGCGCGTCCCCCCTTCTCCTTCCTTTCCCTGGCTATCTGCCCCTCTCTCTGAGATGGGGTCCCGCTGTGCTGCCCAGGTTGGCCCCAAACTCCCAGGCTCACACAATCCTCCTCCCTCAGTGTCCTAAGTAGCTGGACTTTGGGCACATGCCACCGCACCCAGCGCAGAAGTACGTTCAAATACTGGGGTTTTCCTGGAGAAACTGGCTGAACCACAGTAAATAAACCACGCATAATGACCCTTTTTGGTTTCAAGTACCAGACTGGACTACCTGAGAAGGACCATTCAAGCAGCCAGCTCACTAAAGCGTGAGCTTATGGCCTCTGGGGACAGTCCCTCTGGGGCAAAACGACACCCTGCAGGTTCCTAGGACCAGCAAAGATGGTCCATGCCCAGAGTGACCAGCAATCCTGCCCAGGGTCAGACCAGCCCCCTGGCGCTCTGCCACACAGGCAGAGATCAGGAAAGGGGGGGGGGGCTCCAAGGATGCCTCAGAAAAGACAGGCAGGTCACCTGTGATGAGACCGTTACCCCCACAGGCAAATGGCACCTGTCCTCCCTCCTCCCACAGGTTCACCCACATGGCTACCTCTCCTCATCACCGAGCACCACGAGGGGTCAGAGACCTACAGAACAAGCTCATCCACATTCTCCAAATGGACCCTCTGACTCGGAGGCAGGAACCTCACCGCTTCTCTGCAGCTCCTTCCCCTTATGAAAGCCCCTCCAGGAGGGGAGAAGCCCCTTCCTCAGGGAGAGCTGGGCCCTCCGAGAGCACAGGGGCGTGTTCAGCACCGCCTGCGGGCCACAAGAGCAGCTGGCCCCACCACGGTGATGCAGCAGCGGTGCTGACCCGTCCCAGACGTCCACAGCACACCCAGCGGGCCGAGAGCAAGCGCAGCTTAAAGTGGACAGGCATGAGCACCTGGCGGGCTTCCTGGTCTGCAGGCTGCGCCCAGTGTCCATCAGAGGAACAGCTGGAGGGCCAGGAAGCCCAGGGGCTCAGGCAGCACAGTGAGGCCTCCCTCCCTGCTGGGAGGGACACCCAGGTCTGCCTGTGAGCCCTAAGGAGGGGCACCACACAGCACAGACAAGGACAGCATGGACATTGCCAGCTGTCCAGCAACACCACCGGGAAGGACTGCAGACCAGCCCGCCAGTCCCACCCCCGAGGCCAGCAGGAGGAGAGCAAGGCCCCAGTGCCCACCACACGTGGCTCCCAGATCCACGACACAAATCACACTTCCCAGACACACCAACAAACAAAGGCGCGACCCACAAGCAGGAGGGCTGCTGAGCTGCAGCAGCACGCAACGGGCTCTCCGGGCTTTACGATGGAGACTTCACAACTAGGAAATGCTCTGTTCAACCGAGAACCACCGATGCGCTGAACGCAGTCTGGTGGAAGCACAAACCCAGCAAACCCGGAGATGGATCAAAGGCGCCAATGTGAAGGACAGCGAGAGGCCTGGAGAGGACGATCAGGGCCTGGGACCCACAGGCCGTGTCTGCAGCGCACACCTTCACCACAGCCCGGGGACACCCAGCACAAGCCAGCCAGGGCTCGGGCCCCAGGTTCAGAGACACCCAGACACCTCCAGGGACACCTGGACACAGCACAGTCAAGCTCTCACATGCCCAAGGCAGACAGACAACCTAAGTCTGACCCAAGACAGCGACAATGACACAGGGACAATAAGATGCCCTGGGTCCAAGGCCGGCTACGGCCACACAGCTGTTTGAAAGAGCTACAAGAACACATCACCAACCCCAATCCTGCACCCGTGACAACACTCCCCAACAGCAGGGCACAAGCAGACCATGTCCTGACCCAGGAATCCAGGGCTTTCGTGCCAGCCCCCCAAGCCCACAGAAACGGCAGGGAAGGCTCAGGACGAAGGGTGCGGTGGCAGGCCCTCCAGGGAGAAGACAGGGCGGGGTGACAGTGGGGGCCGCACTCTCCTCACGACTCGGGAAGCAGGCGGTGGGCCAGCACAGGTGAAATCCAGCCCACCCTCAGAAGGGCCTGGAGGCAGGACCGGGTCAGCCTCAGGCCAGCAGTGAAGGCTGCAGAGAAGGAAGATGGGATTCTGTGGTCCACTAAAGGAAGCGTCTGGAGCGAGCCACGGAAGCAGCACAGGAGGAGGGGCCTGATGGGTGAAGGCGGGACTGAATGGGGAATGGGGGGACTTTCTGTCACAAAGGTCCACACACTTGTCAAAACACAAATGACCCATCTAAAACAAGCACATTTCCCTAAACCTAACTTTTACTTTAAATGAGACAACTGCAGAACACTGGAGCCCGGGGTAAGAAGCAGCCAGGGCCTGGTGGCCAGCGGCCACACCCTCCTCCACCTCCCAGTCACAGGGAACTGGTGCCCTCCCCTCCCCTGCCTCGAGACACCCCTCTCACCCCACCATGAGGTGACGTATGTGGGTACCTATGCAATCTGTCTTCACATAAAGAAAAAAGCCACTTAGCAACACCATCTTTGCTTAACTGTGTCCCCTCACTCACTGCTGAAATGAGACAGGATAAATCTGAGCCACCAACAGGCCAAGCATGCGGATGTGCTTGTGGGCAGCATCCTGTCCCTGCCTGCCTCATGCTCTCCCAAGTGAGAGCCTCCCAGGCCCCACACCCAGGTGCTGCGAGTGTGGGGCCAGCAGCTGCCTCCACACCAGCATCAGGAGGACAGATGCCACACAGGGCGCCCGGCACCTTCCCCTCTGCACCCCAAGGGCTTGCCGAGAGCTGCCCACGGGGCCATCGCAACTCCCATGCCTGCACGTTCTATGCAGATGCCCAGGGACTGAGGAGGGGCTGTTTTTCCCCTCCCCAACAGCTCAACCCTTCCAGACCGTGGTTCCCGAGGGTCTTAGTCAGATTCACCGTGAGTCGGGAAGGCACCTGCAGACAGGAATTCTCTAGTAACTCTGTTGACATCTTTATGTAAACATCCCTAATATCAGGCAAGGACTCTCCCTTCTCATCTGTGAATCCAGATGTTAAAGTACACGAGCGCAAGCAGCTACGGAACAGCAGGACAGTCGCTGCACAAAGACAGAGACAGACCAAGTGTCGGCCCCAGCGTCCAGCCCTCCTCCTGCTGCAGTGCCTGACATCAAGGCAGAGGCCAGAAAACGGGGACCACTAGGTCGTGGGACTGGGAGGGTCGTGGGACTGGGAGAGTCGTGGTCTGGCTCACGACAGAGGAGCACACCTGCTCCCACAGCACATGGACCCAGGGCAAGGACCAGTGGAACAGGCAGAGGCGAGCATCTGCAAAGGCTCGGGCCAGAAAGAGGAGCGGGAACAGCAGGAACTGCAGGTGAGGGCAGGGGTGCAGAGGCCTGCACAGCACATCTCACCAGACCACTACAGGGGTTCCAGGGATGTAGTGAGGGTGGGAGTAGGGCCAGGGCACAGCGGGCACAAAGGCCAAACCCAGGACAAGGTCAGAAGCTGGGCATGTCACTGTCATTTCTAAAACAAGTTAAGGCACCAAAGTTCTGGGGTAATTTGATTAAAAAAATCAAACAGAGCAGCTACAAAGTTGTTCCTTACAGAATTTATCACTGACACGAACTCAGTTCTAACAGGGATGTGACCCTGGCTTGCATTCCAACGTGTGCTTGACCCGGGACAGCAGTTACACTGGGCTGGGGTCATGCCTGCTCCCTGAACGCTATTTTAATCCGTGCCCGGACTCCCTGGCAGAATGCCCCAAGGCCAAGTGTGCCTACAAGAAGCGTGCCATACATGTGACTGTCACACAAGTGTGGATGGGAGCGAAGGCAGGGGGAGGAGCCAGGTCTGCGGATCTGAGCGCACGGCTGAGGCCAGGACGTGCGGTCAGAAGGACACACCTGTGAGCAATGCGGGACTCGGGCCCATTCCAGGTGGGAGACCTGGCTCTGCGAGTGGGGAGCGGGGAGAGCGGGCTGAGGGCGCTGGCCTTGCCCAGCCTCAGCCACCTGAGGCCTCCTGGGAGCTCGCTCTGGCTGGTAACATGGGTTTGTTTTTTTCTTTTCTTTTTTTAATCAAGCCACATCCCAACCAGGGGATGAGAGACAGGGTCTCGCTGAGCTGCTTAGGGCCTCACTAAGTTGCTGAAACTGCCTTTGAGCTCACGGTCGTCCTGCCTCAGGCTCCATGTCACTAGGATCACAGGTGTGTGCCACTGCACCCAGCTACGTGGACGGTTTTAATTCATCTATGAGACTGGCAAAAATCACAGCTGAAAACATCACTGATTACAGAGCAAAGAGGAAGAGAGGGAAGAAGTGTGAGGAACACTACTGTCCATCCACAGTACAGGAAAGCAAACTGGACCCAGGGACAAGAGTCCAGGGACGCTGGAGAAAGCCAGCCACCACCAGGAGCCACCTGCAGCCACACTGATGCAGAACAAAACCCAAAAGCCTCCGCAGAGACTCCAGTGTATAGCAAGTCCAAGAGAGGAAGGGACCAGAAACATCCGTGACCTGACCAGTCAGAGTCCAGAACACTGAAGACAGGCACCATGACAGGAGGCAGCCCCAGCCCTGGGGGGAGAAGAGGGCGCTTGACAGATGGCACAGGGCACAGGGCCGGTCACCCGGCAGAAAACATCAACCTAGCTTTGCACCTCACAACAAGCTACCTCCAGCCGGATCCGTTTCATGTGCAAAAAGGCGGCAGGCAAGGCTGGAGCACGAGACCCACAGGAGGTGCCTTCGCAAGCGAGCTGGTGATGCACGGCAACTCACGCACACACGGAGCAACAAGTATCCCACATGAAAACCACAACATGTGACGAACGCCACTCCTGCCCGAAGCCCAGAAGTCACACAACGAAGACTGGTACACACAACCTTAAAAACTGCATGTCAGGGGCTGGGGCTCAATGTGAGGCCCTGGGTTCGATCCTCAGCACCACATAAAAATAAATAAAGGCCTAGAGACAACTAAAAATATTAAAAAATAAACTGCATGTCAAAGCCACATTACAGGACTGCGGGAGAGGAGCCCTTGCAACTCCCAGCACTGTCCCTGAGGGGCTTCAAGGGCTCTGCCACACAAAGACAAGAGCCAGCAGAGGGAGCAGGGCACAGAGCCCGTGACACCTCCTGCGTCACCCTGAGGGGATGGTAACGTGGGTTTGTTTTCTTCTTTTCTTGCCACCTGCGATCCTTCCCTTCCACCTCTGGACCTGCACCCAGGTGATCCACCAGTCCTGGCTGCGGGGGAAGGCCACCGTCATGTCGTGGAGGGCATGCTCATGGCACACAAAGGACACCACACTGTTTCAAACAGTAAAATGGGGACCTGGCGTCCATAGACAGGACAGGGCAATAACACATCCACACAGGGCAGCCATGCAGCAGGACAAGGACGAAGGCGTCTCCAGGGAGTTCCACGAGGCACTGTGTGGTCTGCTAAGAGGGGACTGGATGAAGGGGGAGAGGCAAGAACCTCGGGCTCCCCTGGGCAGCTCTGAGGACTGAGCCGGGGTGCTCAGAGCATCAGCCCTTCAATCTGAGACAGGGTCTGGCTAAGTCGCTGAGGCTGGCCTCAAATTTGCAACCCTCCTGCCTCAGCCTCCCGAGTCACTGAGATCACAGGCGTGACCACCACATGCCCAGCCAGGAACCTGGTTTTTAAGCGCACAATCAAAGCCGCCCAAGCCCAGGTAAAGGACCAGAACACTGCCTGGCCCCAGCTTCTCACCAACACCCTTCGTACCTTTGCAATTTCTCACCTGATCCTATGACCTACCCAGAGTTTTTCTGAAGAAAGTACTGAATTCCCTTGATTAGAACCCGCTTTAGCCAAAGAGGTCAGAGAACAAAGGGCGGTTACAGTGGACGGACGGACGGGCAACTGAGGGTGGGAGCTGGGGGGGCCTACGTGCCGTCCAGGCTGTCCAGAGGTACGTGGGAGAAGACCTGCTGTGTCTGGCATGCAGGCTCCACCTGCCGCATCCACGTGGCCCACCTGGAAGTGGCCACCTGGAAGTGCAGACTGACGACCTGCGAGAGGGGCGGGGTGCAGCAGACTCCGTTCTGCTCTAAAGCCTTCGGGGAACCAGGAACACATTTATGGGCCAAGCAGAAAAACAGCAGCGGTCAAAGGTTGCTGAGGGGGAGGAGGAGGGAAACAGGAAATGGCAAGTTTGGACACCTGACCCTGCAATGTCCCTGAGGAAACAGGAATGGACCAAAACAGAGGCGAGGCGAAGGACTAGACTTAGATAAGGAATAGCAAAGAGCACTAGAGGCATTTCACAGGCCAGGGTTTCCTAGGAGCCTGGAGAAGGTCCATAAGATCCAGAGCAGGACGACAGGTGGGTGTGCAGGGGCAGGAGCATGCCACCCCAGCCCCTCCATCCCTGGCAACCCCATGGGCGCCACATTCTAGCCCAATCCTGCCCACAGTACTACCCACAGCTGTCAAAAGACTGACTACTTGAAAGGTACTATCTTGCCTTGGTCCTGTCCCACCTCAGATAACTGCAGACCTCTTTGACCAGAACAAGATGGAGACTGCTAACAATCTACCTGTTTTAGTAGTTTTTGAGCACCCCTTCACTTTCAATATCATTGTTTCTACAAAGGGTCAGGTCTCTCCACAACCAAAACATCTGCAGAGACCAGAGGAAAAACCACCTGGATAAAAGTGATCTCTAAACTGTCCAAGTTAAGGCTAAAGTCCAAAGTCAGCCTCCTCCCGAGATCTAACTCATAGCCTCAGCCACAGTTCCTAATCCCCTGTGAGGCCACCACCAGAACGAGTGCCCGAGTGCCCGGGCAAGGTCTGTTTCTAAAACCTAACCCCACCAACAGGGGGTACGAAAACAGAATTGTTTCTCCTAGGCCTAACGAGTAGTTAGCGTGCTCTGTCTCCTCTGTTTTAGTCGCAGTCTCAACTCAACAGACACAAGGCCAAAGCAAGCTGAGGTCAACAGTGGGCTCGTCTGCCCCCTGTGCAAGTGGCACATTACTCATCATACGTAAGTGATGCAAACTTCCCGTCTCACACACAACACCCAGAACACACTGCACACCAGGAGCCGGGCCTGCTGCGGGGGAGGCGAGCGCGCCAGCTCACATGGAAGGCAGCGGCCTGAATCTACGGGAGGGCAAAGGACAGCAGTGAAACAGTCACACGGTCCAAGCCATCAGTCCAAGCCATCGTGTGGCAGAGGCAGGGCTCTGCAGCTCCAAGATGGGAGCAGGCTTTGCTGTCAACAAGAAAACAATTAAAGCTGCACTCCAGAATGCTCAAATGCCTCCGCCACGTGCCTCACTCTAAAGACAGGGCAGTCCTTTAGACCTGTGAAGGCATCCCCTCCTGGGAAGCCCCCAGTGAGGCAATGAGACAGACCTAAGGTCAGGGACTGGCCGAACATCAGCTGCCCAAAGAACCCGTTAACACTGGAGACGGTGCCCGCAGGTCCCAGCTCCCCCACAGCTATCCGCGGCAACCTCAGCTGCTGCACAGGACATCTACTCCCGTGGAATGCCAGGTGGCCTGCAGCTGCAAGAGGCAGGGTTCAGAGCCAAAGGAGAAACCCGTGAAGCCCCTTACGCCTCACACGACAGCCACAGGACAAACTGTCCAATGCTCCACCTTTGAACTGCAAGGTTTTAAGAGCTCACGAAAGCAGCACGTGTAAGCTCCGTTACCTTCGACAAGAGATGATTAGCAGGTTTAGTCACAGTATCTGTGTAAATCGAAAACCCCCACAGAGCCACACTGGGCACACATGTGTGAACCAGAGCAGACAGTTCCAGAAGCATACAGTTTGACAGACACCCAAGGGAGACCACTGGCCCCAAAGCACCCCTGCACCTTGCACTTGGAGAACCATCTTAAAAATGCACACCTCATCTGCATCAGGAGGCAGCAGGGGCAGCTCAGTGGGCACAGGGAGGCCCAGACCTGGTCTCCACCCACTGCACTGTGCTCTGCCACCTCTCCCCGAGTGCCACACGCACTCAGGACAGAGTCGCACAGCATCTACCCAGCAACCTGCCAGGCAGCAATGGATCACAAGAAAGAGGTCCCTCCCTAAAGACAGCTGTGTGCTGACTGCTCCCAGGGCCATTTGTGGAGCCAGGTCAAAGGGAGTCAGCCATGAGAAAAACCTAAAACAGAGCCAGTGAAAACCCAAACCTGAGCCACTCAGGAATGAGCAAAGTGTGTATGAACTTAGTGTAAACAAAGAATAGTCCTCAGCCACAAAACAGAGTGAGGAGCTGACACAGGCCACCATGCAGAAGGCCAAGGAGGACATGACGCTCAGTGATGCCACATGGGCCAATACACAAGACTCCATTCATATAAATCACCAGGAGACACCTCCATGGGGAGAGCAAGGAGGTGATCGACCAGTGGCTGCTAGGAAGCGGGAAAGGAGAATGGGTACCAGGGTCTCTTCTGGGTGACACAAATGATCGGAGGCCACACAGTGGCAATGGCAGCACAGTCCGACTACACTGAAGGCAGGCGCCACACAGTGCACGAGGTGAGCCTGCAGTACAGGAGCTCGCTCACACCCGCCACTGACCAGAGGGCCTGATCTCAAGCTGTTTCCAAATCTCTGGCTATTTAAATAAAAACAATTAACAGTGGTGGGTCCAAACCCAGACTCCTGCGTGTTAAGACCCTGGAACACCCTGTCTGAGGAGCCACCTGTAGCAGTTAGCAGACACTCAGCGCCGTGAAATCACTTTCCTCTACCACCACTGTTACTGTTATATTTTCCTTTCTGCAAGTAAAACATCTGCTTAATTTAAGAAAAGCTCTCTGCTTCTAATCTTCTTCTAGAAATTCTTTATGCAACAGCATTTTTAAAGAAAAACAGTGAATGTTTAGAGAAAAAATTGCAAATAATGAATATCAAAGAAAACACAGAAGCAGTAAAAATTTATATAAGACAGAGAACTTATGAAGCAATCCAAATTTTTATGTCTAAAAGAAAAGGCACAGTCTCTAAGCTCAGAGTTCAAGAAAGAACGAAAAGAGGCCCTTCCTCAGGGCTCTATGTGCAGAGGAACTGAGAGGAGGAGACCCTGGTGGCTGACCTCACCTGCCGCCCACTCCAGGCAATAGGGCTCCTCAGCATCAGGCTCCAACCTTCAAGTCATGAAGGAGCAGGAACAGCCAACCACAGTTCCATGGGGCAGGGAGGATACAGGGACAACCAGAAACCGCACTTGTTTTCAAACAGGCAAACAATGCCCTGACTTATCGTTATAACCTTCATTATCAAAGCTCAAGTAGGATTCTCCAACTTTCCAGAGATGAACCAAAAAAACCATCCAAAGCAACTCTTCAAAAATCCGTGTAAAAAACATCAACATCAACACTCACAGCAAGATAACAAACATTCAACTTACGCAGAGCGCATCTCTGTAAAAACGAATTTCAACAGCCGGGCAGTCAGGGAGGAGAGGGAAGCACCGGGGACCATGGCTGGGCCTTACACTTGTCACTTGAACAGTCCTCAAGGCAGGCCTGCTGCAGAGCCACCAGGAGACGCTGAGACATGGAGCTTTCTGGCAGAGGTCACAGAAGCTGCTGAGTTCAGTGCTCAGGGCCTCCAAGGGGGGAGGTGTGTAGGAGGAATAGATTACCCCCTCATCTCATCAAAGAGATTCCTACTTGACAAAAACGCTCTCTTATAAAAGACATTTTTGTTCCAGATTTACTTCACTGCCCGACAGAAGAACCCTCCTCCACTGCCTTCACAGTGGGATGCATCGCACACGCCACGCAGCCCCTCACAGAGGCACACCATCAGGGGCCAGCGCGGAGACAGGACCAACAGCAAGGGGAGGCCATAAGTACAGGCGAGCGACAACTCACTGGTCCCTCGAAGCTGACAGAGCTTACTACCAGCAACCACACTTCTCCTGTTCATGTGGACGACATTTGTCTGCCTGACACTCAACATGGAATCCAAGAAAGCCACAGTCTCGGGGGAAGTGCCACCAAAAACGATTCAACAGCAATAAAAACCAACACATGGACCACAACCACTTCCTAGAGGAAGGCGGGGGATGAAAAGCCACAAGCTCAGGCCCAAAGGACTCAAAGGACCCCACTCACTGACAGTCTTCCCTGCCACTCCACAGAGGCTGTCCTGTCAAGAGCTCAAAGACGCTGCAAAGGGCACTGGGCAGACTGGCCCTGGCTGACCCTCCTACCTTCCAAAGAAACCCAGGGTGTAATCTAAGGCACCACACTTGGTCAGAGAGGCCTTTTCTCCAACAGCAAAATTTTGGCCCTGGGCTGGGGGCGGGGTACAGTGTGATAAAAATGGTGTGAGCCCCAAACACTTTGTATTTAAGCACTTTCAAAACATTTAAACAAAAAGTTTGCATTTCTGAGTGGATGACCTGAGCTGCCCTTCCTTTTCAATGTGGAGACGAGATCTATAAGTTAACCTAAGACCCTGGGTTTCCATCCCGGGACAAGGTGGGTGCCAATAATAACTCTTGAGCAGGATGGGGTCCAGGCTCCAAAATCTCTCATACAGTAGACTGGTTCTTGACAACCAGACACGCACATCCACAGCACGCATGCACACACAGATATACACAAAGCACGCACACACATTTACACGTTCGCGCGCACATCGTACTCCTAGTATTCGCGCGCGCACACGCGAACCTGCCACGACCTGCGCGCACGCCCGCCCGCCCGCCCGCCGCAGACACCTGTGCCGGGCCAGGCCCAGCAGCAGGGACCAGGCCCTGTGGCAACCAAGGTTCTAGCGCCTTCTCAGCCCCATCTCGCCCTGACTTCTGGCACAGACAGAATCCTTCCTTTTCTGGTAATAAACACCAGATTTGGAGAAACCAAGGCGACACAATGTACTGTTAATCTGTCATCCAAGAGCCCGATTAAGGGGGCAAAGGCTTTATCGCCTTTCCAGAAATTATGTGAAACAGGACAAAGAGGCCAGAAACTCTGACCGCAAGCGCGCTCGCTACCCTGTCGCAACCCAGAGGGTCACGCAGAGGGTGGGCAACTAATGTTTGGGATGCGGGCTTGGGACACCGGGATAAGGCCTGGGATAAGGCCTTCGGATGCGAGATGAGAACTGGGGACAGACTTGGGGTTCCAGATGGGGGCCAGGAGTGGGGCCTTAGGGTGCAGATCTGGGGTGGATTGGAGCCTGGGGTGCAGACGTAAGTACGGGCTTGGGCGCAAAATCGGGATGGCCTCTTCCAGTCATCATCATCCCCCTAAGCACGGGCATGCACGCACCTTGTGGCAGGCTGGACAGGTGGGCAGAGCGCCACCAGGCCCGGGAGCGCTCTTGCCCCCGGGACCTCCACCGCTGCTGCCGCCGCCGCTCAGGCTGCTCTGGATTTGCGTGAGTTCCTGGCGCAGGACCTGCTTCTGATGGAAACTGAAAGCCGGGTGGTTAGAGGCCATGGTGAAGAGCAGCAGGAACTCATCGCCAGTGCGGCCCTCGTTGAGCTGCAGCCCGTAGTTGTGGATGATGGAGTCGATGTGCGTGAGCGTGCGGTAGAGCACGCCCGCCGCCTCGCGCTGCTCCGAGCCCAACAGCGCCAGCGACACTAGCAGCTTGCTGCGCACCACCTCGTCCGTCAGGTTGGTAAGGCTGCCCAGGTCGGCCGGGTTGTTGGCCTTGATCTCCGAGTCGCGCAGCGAGTGGTAGTCCTTGCGCGCCAGGTCCTCGAGGCACGAGCCGAGGAAGCGCAGCTCCAGCGGGATGCACAGGTCCAGCAGGCCGCAAAGGAACTCCACGCGCTGCGGCGACGGCAGCTCCGAGAACCAGCGGTACACGCCGTCCCTCTNCAGGCATGTTTCCCAGGAGCCACCCCAGGGCTCTCGTCAGGCTGGGAGAAGAGGCATGGAGTTAGAGCCAGGTGGCTTCCAGCAGCACAGGTGCCATCGGGGGACTGTTGTGTGCCCCCCACAACCAGTGACTGAGTTATTCCTTGTTTTCTTGGGCCTTGTTCTTTTATGGGATTCCAAGGAAGTGGTCACATTCCAAAATCTAAGATCTGAGTAAGCACAGGAACAACTTGTCCTCTTGACAAAGGAGGCCCCCCTGAGTGGACGCATCTTGGACCTTCTCACTGCAGGAGGCTTCTCAAGCCCAGCCCCAGGGGCACCATGCACACCTGGATTCCAGTCCCAGCTCTGGCCTGGCCACTCATTCAACCCCTCTGAGCCTCAGTTTGCTCATCTGTGAAAGAGAGCCAGGAACCAGTGGCCAGCTGCGGCAGAAGTCAGAGTGCTGACCAGAGTCCCTGCGACCTGAGAGGGCAGAGGCCTGCCTGCAGGACCCCTGGTCCAGGTCCACCCAGCTCCCAACGCCTTCTTGTTAATTCTTGCTGTGCAGTTTGATATTTAATGTCAAACTGAGATGAATAGCATCCCCCCAAATTCCTTGTCCACCTGGGACCTGGGACCTGACCTTGTTTGGAAACAAGGTCTGTGTGAATGTAATTAAGGTAAGGATCAGGAATACAGTGGATTAGCAAAGGCTGGAGATTCAAAGGGACTCTTCTTACAAGAGACAGAAAAGAACCTGCAGAGATTTAGGGGGAAGGCCACTTGAAGACAGAGGCAGAGATTGGAGCCAAGGGGTCGTCGATGCCCAGGCCACCGTGCACCCCAAGAGGCAGGAAGGGTCTTGCAGAACCTTCAGGGGGAACTCAGCCTGCTCACACCTTGGCTTTGGACTCCTGGCCTCCAGAGCTCTGTGGAAGGGTGAATCCTTTATTTTAAGCTCCCCCCCACACACACACACACTTCTTTGCGATCTTTCTTTAGAGCACCCACAGGAAACCAATTCAGTGTCATATCCCCCTAAACTTCAGTTCGGCTCCACTTAATTCAGCTCATAATGGATATTAAATCCTTACCCTCCAAGATCAGACCTCTCTATTTCAGGTTTGGGGGTCTTGGAAGGTAGGTTGCACACGGATGGGAGATGACCACCTCAACTCCTTGCCTGAGACCATTCGTCCATCAGCTTCTCCTCGGGAAAAGGGTGGATGGCCTTGAGGCTCTGGATGCTGGTGCCAGGTGCCAAATGCCAGCCCTGCAGCCCAGGGCTCCATCCCCAACAGCCCCTGCCACTGGGGCTCTGGGGCTCTCTCTCACCCAGCTCTGCACATGCACAAGGTGACCCCTGACTGTTTCAGCATTTCCCCACCTGCTGCCCCTTCTGCAGAAGCCACTGGCGTTGTGGAGGGCTTGGGGATCCTGGGCGGAGACAGAGGGCCCTGGGCTCGGGCCCAGGTCAGAAGGTGTGCACACCTCCAAGCCAGTTCTGGGAAAGCAGGGCTGCAAGGAGAGGGAGGGGGCTGGGTGTGCAGAAGGGAGCACACTGCGTTGAGTTCATTGGGCATTCGGGCCCCAGCTGCCCTGGGCCTGACTGGGCAGGGGGCTGTGCTGACAGGACAGGAGCCCCTGTCCTCAGAGCATGATCTAATCTAGGGCAGCCAGATATGTCTATCTGCATCTTTTTTAAGTTTTAAGTGGACGATATCTTCACCTTATTTTTATGTGGTGCTGAGGATCGAACCCAGCGCCCCGCGCATGCCAGGCGAGCGCACTACCGCTTGAGCCACATCCCCAGCCCCTGTCTGCATCTTTAGTCCTTGGCTACCTCTGGGCACAAGACTGTGGGGAGAAGGGGGAACTGTCCCTTCCATAGGCTGGAATGCAATATAACTTGCTTTATTTTTGAGAGCAGAAGCCACAAGTTCACCCAGATGATTATTTTATAACAAAGGCATGACACATATGTATGGGGTTGCTTCTGGTATCTGAACTGACAGTTCTTACTCCGATGGTTGCAGGTGATGACCAGGAGGGACTATAAATCAATCAGCCTACTGTTCCAAAGTGCAGAGTCCTTCCCTGACACCAACACCTTGTTTCTCCTCTAACTGGTCAGAGTCCAGCCCAGGAGGAAACCTGGGGAGGCCCAGTGGGGACTGGGACAAGAGAGGCAGAGTTGAGATCAGTGCCCTGTGAGCATGGTGTCCATCATGCTCCCTGGAGGACATGGGGAAGCTCCCTGCACAGATTGCTACTGAATTTTCCTGGGGTGCATCCTCAGGGTGTGACCCCTGGGGATCCCTCTTTCCCACGGCCTACACCCTGCTCTGTGATGATTCTCGTTCCCTGCCTGGGCTCCTGGCCCCTCGTGTGGTCACCACCTTGACATACAGCAGGTCCCGTTGCCTCCATCCTTATTCCCATTTTATGGGTGTGGAGCGGTCAAGGAATTTGCTCAGGCCATGCTGTCTGCTCATGTTGGAACTGGAGCCTGACCTAGGTCCATGATCCACAGACTCTGTCCCTCCCGAAGGAAATCACAAACAGGACACATGGTTCATTTGCTATTTCTGCAAACTGGAGACTCCAAAGGTGTCTTATTGGTGCCAGTTTTTCTAGCCATGATCACTGACAAAGTCCACCTGCAGTCATAATTGGGCAATTGTCCCCAAGTGATGCCAAGCCCTGGTTTCCACCAG
The DNA here is from genome assembly GCF_001458135.2 of Marmota marmota marmota. Taxonomy (NCBI): domain Eukaryota; kingdom Metazoa; phylum Chordata; class Mammalia; order Rodentia; family Sciuridae; genus Marmota; species Marmota marmota. The sequence continues at coordinate 1,830,923 of NW_026000222.1, read as the reverse complement.
AGACGGTTTTATCCACAGCAGTCTGGGGAGTCTAGTGTTGGGCTGGATGCCATTTGTCTCCAGTGGGCATCATCTGGGCTCTTTAAAATCGAGAATCCTAAGCTGATCCCAGAGAAGGAGGGGCGCTCCCTGCAGTTCGAGCCTTGGAATCTGCATTTGTGCTAGCAACCGGGTGGTCCCGACACACACGTGTGACAGCAGCTCTTGGGGCATGGCTGCTTTAATTAACAACAGCAATCATGATAGTAATTAGAGTTTCCTGTATACATGGTGGGCCTGATTACAGATGGGGAGTGGAGGCTGAGCAAGGGTAAACCATCAACCCGAGGCCACCAGCCGGTGGCTCTGACTTTCACCACGGCATGCGGCAGACCCAGCTGTGGTGGGTGCCTGTGGCTCCTCCTATGTCCCTGCTTCTTGCACCACAGCAAAGGTGTCCTCTGACAGTCAACAGGCGATCCACTGTGCTCCGCGTCCAGTGGTCTGTTTAACTTTCCTTTTTATTATAGAAAATTCCAAACATGCTCCAAAGGTAAGGAGCAGCATGGTGACCCCTCACCACGGGGCAGCTTCAGCAGGGACAAGATCGGTTTTAGAGCCCAGACCATGCAAGGAAGCCCAGTTGGCCCAAGCCCTGCCCTGGCCGCCCTCCTATGTCCACCGGGCGCGCTAGGGCCGCAGGTGTGAGCTCCAGCAGACCCAGAGGACAGTCCCCTCCACTGTGGTCCTGCTCCTACTTGTATCACACATTTTCTTTCTGAAGTATTTTCAAGTAAATAAGTTAGGGGTTTACAAACCTATATATTGTCGTTTTGTCTGTCCACGAGGCAATACATGCTCCTTGTAAAGATATCATACCTCACTGAGAAGTAATAGAAAGTCACAAAAACACCTTCTCAGTCACCACCAACTTAAAAATGTTCTTCTAGACAATTATATATTTATGTGTACATACTTTTACCAAAAAAAAAAAATGGTAAGAATCCTGGTTACTCTATGAAAGTAAGACAGTGCTCCGTATTTGTGAATTCTCAAATGTCCTTCTATGTCTGTGACTCTACATCATGGCCTGGAGGACAGCTTGGAATCTGGTTGTCTATGTAAACCATGGCCTACTGACCATCCCCTCATGATGGGCATCCAGGCTGAACCACATCTGCCCCCTCTGCTGGCTTGCAGGGGTCAGAGTAGTATCGAGTTTCAGAGCGGTATGAGAAGATGGAGAGTCAGTCCCACTGCCCTCCCGCGAAGCCACATGCCTTGCTGGAAGTGTCCAGAGGAGATACATGCAGATTCACTGTGGTGAAAAACACATTCCAAAGGCAGATAATGTACTGTCTGGGCAGCAAGGTATGACTCCGGAATACCGAGGTCTCTCTTTAAACAAGCACACCAGAGCTCAGCCAAACCGCCACTCTCCCTCCTTCCAAGTAGCTAAGCAGAAGCTGATACTCTTGTTACAATGAAACGCATCCTGTGAGGTCCTCTGAAGCTGTCTCCAGAAGCTGTGTGAGCAAGGCTGGTGTGCACTGCAGGCTGCAGAGCCCTTGTGCCTATGGGTGGGCGGATATCTGGAAATAGCCCACGCCACCGGCACATTGCAGCAGCAGAATTGACTAGATCTACTTTGAGCAGAAACAATTATCAAATGATAACAGGATCTGGGGTCTCTGACAGGGTCAGAAAACCAGAGGGGATGTCACTTTGTATCTTTAAGTTGCCTGTGCGTGGTTGACCTTTTTTTTTTTTTTTTTGGTACTGGGGATTGAAATTGAACCCAGGGTACTTTTACCACTAAGTTGCACCCCCAGCCCTTTATATATTGAAACAAGGCCTCACTAAGTTGCTTAGGACCTGGCTACATTGCTGAGGTTGACTGCAAACCCGTGATTCTCCTGCCTCAGCCTCCCAAGTTGCTGGGATTGTAGGCATGCACCACATACCCTGCTTCCTACCCATTTTTCAATCAGGTTTTTGTCTCGTTTCCCTCGAATTTTTGATTTTTCATCCTTTAGGTATTAAGTCACATTATCCCTTTATCTACATTTACATTGGAAATGTTCTTTCCCCATCCATCACTTGTCTTTTGATTCTGTTGATGGTGTTTGTACCATGAAAACGATGAACTTTAATGTCATTACATGGGTTCTTCTTTTCTTTTATTCCATCGGGATCTGGAGTCACGGTCAGACAGTCTTTCTCTATACCCAGCTGGTGGACTTTCTTCTGTTGGTTCCTTTTTCTACATTCTGACGTTCACTCTTAGAGATATCTGCTTTCAAAATCCATCTTATTTAAGTTCCTTGACTGAACCAGGCATTGCCAATTAGAACGCTGTAGAGCCAGCCGGGGGCAGGAGGCAGTAGGTGAGGAGGCCTGGGGCCCATCACAGGTTAAAACCTTTTTTTTTTTTTTTTTTTTTTTAAAGGCCCTGAGAGGCCTTTT
>NW_026000222.1:1801556-1827766 GCF_001458135.2 Marmota marmota marmota | reverse complement strand
TTTTTTTTTTTTTTTTTTTTTAAGGCCCTGAGAGGCCTTTTAAATATATCTTTATTTCTTTATTTTTATGTGGTGCTGAGAATCGAACCCAGTGCCTCACACATGCTAGGCCAGGGGTTACCGCTTGAGCCACATCCCCACCCCAAAAACTTTTTTTTTTAGTAGTTCTCCAGGCTGCTGTGAACAAGTGTCACAAACTGGGACTTAAAACGGTGGACACCAGCTCCCGCTCTGGCCGCTGTGTCTGACACCAGGCTGGCCCTGCTGAGGGTCTGGGGACACCCATCCCAGCCTCCTCGGCTCGGGCACACTGGCCATCTTTGGTGGCCCTCGGCTTGCAGATGTGTCAGTGCAGTGGCCTCCACCTCTGTCCTCACCTGGCTGCCTCCAAATCCCCCAGGCCCAGGACCTAAGCCTTGCTGTGTGGAGAGGAGATAAGAAGTACCCGCCTCCCAGAGGGCTGGAGAGCAGGGCAGAGGGCCTGACTGCCCGTTGCTGCCCTGCCCTGGGCAGCAGGGACTCCGCAGGGGGCCAGGGACCGTAACAGCACTCACGCAGCCCGTGTGAGGGGGAGGCAGTCCCCGCGCCTGCGACGCTCTCGCGATGCCCAGCAGGCACCTCCCACCTGAGTGCGTGCAGACCCGCCCCCTGAATTGGCTCCACTCTCCAGAGAGGACGCGTTGTGGTCCCCCTCTCTCCCCGAGTGGGTTGCGCACATGGGGGCAGTCTGAGCTCGCGGGGTCTCGCTCCTCTGGGGCGCACTCTGGTGACAAAGGAGGGGCGCTGGGTCTCATCCTCATGGGCGGGTGACAGCATGGGGCGTGGAGCCAGAAGTCCCTGGCAAAGGACGGACAGCAAGCAGCTAGGCTGGGCTGGAGGTGGCCCCTGGCTGCTCCTTCTGCCCAGCGGGGCCTGGGCGCGTTTTTGGCACCGAGAGCAGGAAGTGTGGAAGCGCAGGGCACAACGTCCTTTCATGCCTCATTTCACCCCGGTGACAAGCTTTAAAATCGATAGATCATTGTCCTCACCGCGCAGAAGGTGATGGCCCGTGGGGAAGGCTCCTGGATATTGATGGGCTGGGCCTCAGACCAAGGGCTCCGGGCTCCTGGCCCCTGGCGCCGGTCGGCAAGCGTATGGCACTGGCCATGCAGGTGAATCTGACACTGGGGCGAGAGCCTCTGCCAGCTGCAGGCCCCTCCAGCCACACTGCAGTAGTCCCTGCCGCCATCTGCAAGTAGAACCTCCCCTTACCCTTCCATAGCGCGGGAAGTCAGCCTGGGAGAGCCCACTGCCCAGCGCAGAGAGCCAGAGCGCCCGGTTACACAGTCTGTGTCCCCTGCACCCACTGACCCTCGTGCCATCGTGGCTCTGGGACACCTGTGTGGATGTCTGTGTGAGACGCGTCTGGCCTCAGCTCAAGTCCTTGGGAGGGCTGCTGCCCTGACATCTCCTCGCCCACTGCCCCGAATGGCTCTGTGTGCCCTGCACACCTTCAGCTCTCTGCCCCCTGCCCACATGCTTTCCTGTAGGGTGGCATTCCCCAGGGCTCCTGCGGGGGCCACTGGGACCGTCACTGGCTGTAAAACACCATAAAGTCACAGTGGTGTGTCCCCACAGAAGGCCAGCCCAGTGCACACACACACAGGGCCTGGTGAATTCTACGCTCTTCAAGTGCAAGCCAGTGGGATGCTGTCACCTGGATTTCCTGCTCGAGAGATGCTGTGAACAGCATCAGTTGGAGCTTATTAAACAATTGCCAATCCCACTCTGCAACGCAAGAAGGGTCAGCTGCAGAGTGCTCATAAGGCTGACTGGGGTGTGGCCGAGAGCTGCAGGATATCGTGCCCCTGCACAGAGCTCAGGCCTCCAGCTAGAGCATGCAGTGTGCGCACCAAGGTCCCCGGAGACGCCATGGTTTGCTGTGCTTGCTTCTCAAAGGGGAACCCCGGAGCCCCAGCAGTTTGGTGGGCATCTAGGAATTAGTGGGACTTAGTCCCTGTCACAGCTCTTATCGCAGAGGATGCTTCTGGTCACATGCCAGGTAGTCCAACTCCAAGGATCAGACGAGACGACAAGGAACCAGGAGGTCCTGAGCCGGAACTCATCCAGGACGCCGCCGCGGAGCCCGCTCTGCCCGTCCTGCTGCGCTGCCTCCTCGGGGTGCCGCCTCAGCCCTGCTGGCCTCCTCATACTCTCAAGTGACCAGGTTCTTCCAGGTCTCACCCAGCATCCAGCAGCAGCAGAAAGCCTGTCTCTCTTGGGCATCAATTTTGAGAGGCAACTCTCCCCGAGCCCCCTCTTCAGAAGCCCTCATGTGTCACTGGCTGGATTATGTCACCTGGGTATGCTTAAGCCCACCGCGGACTAGAGGAGCAGGTTGTTGGACCACCCCTGACCCCTCAGGCTACCCGAGCCAGCCTCTCCTGAAGGCTGTGGCTGTGCAAGGGGCTAGGTGACCACAGGCCAAGGTCCTGCCCACAAGCGGGCACTGTGGCGGAAGGTCCCCCACCTGCACGAGGGAAGCGATGTGTCAGGTTTCTGACCCCAAATCCCTGTCCTCTGGGTCTCTCCACAGCAGACGGGGCAGGGCTGACACCACAGGTGTCACCACCCTTCCCTGTCACCAGCCTCTCAGGAGTGCTGCTCCATGGGCCACTTGCCATGCGGGGTGCTGAGGGCTCCCGATCACTTCTTCCAGGCAGGGCCGACAGTGGCCCAGGGCCTCCAGCTTGTTCCAGCTCCATGGTCTGCCCGCCACGCCCAGCAGATGAAAGGTGGCCAGTGGGTGGTGGGTCGGGCAGCCTCTCCTGGCGCCTCTCCCCTTCATCCGCGGTATGAGGCTGAGGGAGCGAGGAGCCAGCATGGCCCAGCATCATCGGAGGAAGTTTGGGGCAGGCTGCAAACTGACCACAGCTGGCCCAGGACAAGGACAGCCAAGGACCAGGCACGTCGCCAGGGGCAGCACTGTCCTCTCACCATGGCCTTGGCACCGCCTGGCCTGGGCCCGAGGAGGGTGTGCTAGAACACGCTGTCCCTCTCCAGCAGGGGCTTGAGGCCGTGAGTAAGGGGCAGCGAGGAAAGCCCAGGGCCTTGGAGACTTGTGTCCGCGTCCCCCGTCTGTGAGACCGGGTGCCGCTGGTGCTCTCCTGCCTGGCTCCCCCGTTCTGTGGAATGGGACCACACGGCTGGGCACCTCGAGGACCAGGAGGTACACGGAGCACCTGACACGCAGCTGGCTCCAGAGAGGGGGACTCCACTGTCATTACCCCTGAACTTGGGCCAGGACAACGGGGCCAGGTCCAGGCTCCTTGGTGAAGCTCTTGGGTTTGGCCATCTCTGCCCACTTCTCACTTATTGGCGTGTGGCCTGCGTCGGCCTGGAGTGGTGACCTGGCTCTCCCACAGCCTGGCACCTGCGTGTCCTCTGCAGCTCGACTTTGTGATCCCCTGGGGAGCGGCTCTGAAGTCCTCTGAACGCTCCCACTTGTCCAGGACTGGAAATGAAAGTCTGAGGGACTGATGTGTCCCCCGGCTGGGTGTATGAGTCCTTACTGTCACCATAACAAATGCGTAAGCCTTCGTTGTTTAAACAACACAAACTCTCGACCGTCGTGGGGGTCAAGGGTCCCGAGTGATTTCCATGAACTGTAAACCTAGGTGTGGGCAGGGCAGCGCTCCCTGGAGCTCTGGAGGGGGGACAGCGGGGTCCTGTGTTTCCTTCATCTGGACTCCGCCTGCACTCCTGGCTCCTGGCAACTGGTTCCAGTGTGTTTTCTGGTTCCTGCCTAGACTGTCATGTTCAGAGAGCCAGAGTCCACCCAGTGTCCAATGCACATGCTCAGCCCTGCCTTCATTGGACTGTGTCCCTCTTTTTAGGACTCCTGTGCTTTGATCGGGCAGGCCTAGACAGCCAGGACAATCCCCTCACCCGAAGATCCTTAATTTAATTACACCTGCCGTGTCCCCTTTACCAAGTGAGGGTCACGTCCACAGATTCTGGGAAGTAGGACGGGGACACCTTCCGCCTGCAACAGTGGGCCCAGAGCAAGCCTGCCTGGAAGTGACCAAACCTGCATTAGATGCCCCCTGCTGTCCACACTCCAGGGTGGCACCAGGCCGGGGGCAGCTGATGGGCTGAGGACTGTGCTGCCCAGGGAGAAGGAGCTAGGTTATTTCTTTTCTTTTTTAAAAAAATTTATTCTGCTTTGTTATATTGACAGAGAATTCATTTCGATTCATGTTGCACAATTTTTCATATCTCTGGTTGTATTTGTGTGTGTGTGTGTGTGTGTGTGTGTGTGTGTGGTGCTGGGTATTGAACCCATGGCCTCGTGCCTGTGAGGCAAGCACTCTACCAACTGGGCTGTGTCCACTGCTAGATTATTACTTAAGACTAAGAATGAGATTGGGCTTCACTCACCCTGCCTCTGGGTGGACACTGGCTCTCTCTATATGACAGTCCAGGCAGGAACCAGAAAACACAGTGGCTGACTTGGCAGAGAGGGCACTAGCCGGTGCCGAGGGACTGAAAGGGCAGCAGGGAGCCCTGTTGCCCCAGGCTTGGCCATGCTGTGGATGGCCTCTGCTCATCAGTCACCCAGCAAGCCTGTGGGAAGAGAAGGAGTTTCACACCTGAGTCCTGTCAGCTGGCTGCTGGCCCTTGGAATATGGCGGAATGCAGATGTTAAGTATCACTTTAGCAAAGTGGGTCTGCTTTGCTGACCCTGAGTTGGACGCATGCCTTACACAGACTCCTGCTAAGAAACAGTGCAAAGCCCCAAACACCACAAATCACACCCAAGTGGAGGCCAGGAAAATGGCAGAACCAACCATCTTCTTCCTGAGCCGGGCTCCTCATGAGACACTTCCTGAAAACAGAGACTGCCATTCAGTGGACCAGCAAAGGGGTCAGCACCCGCACCCGCACCCAAGGAGTCTTCCAAAACACAGGTGGAGGGTGCAGCGTTGTCAACCCTATTCCTCACCCCACGTTCCTATTCCGTCTTCAGATATGAGCCGGTAATGATAGAAACCATCACAATTAGCACTAAGAAGAGTGGTTCCATCTTTTACTCAGCATTTTAAAAATCCCCGCGTTGATCACAAAAGTACATGGTACCAGCATAAAAACAGACACACAGGCCACTGGTTCAGAACAGGAGGCCCAGGGACAAGTCCACACACCTCAGTCGTCTGACCCCTGACGAAGGAGCCACACACCGACCTGGAGAAAAGGCAGCCTTTTGAACACACGGGACAACTGGTTGTCCACATGCGGTGAGGGAGTCTGGACCCTCACCTCTCACCCTGCACGAAAATCAACTCAAATAGATGAGAAACTAGGCAACTCCTAGAAGAAGACGTAGGGTCACCACTCCACTTTTAGACACAGGCAGTGTCTGGAATATATAAAGAACTCAGAAAACTTCACACCAAAAAATCAGATAACCCCAATTAATATATGGGCAAACGAATTAAAAGACTTCTCAAAAGGAGAAATGCAGTTAAGGAAATGCAAGTCAAAACCACACTGAGATTTCATCTTACTCCAGTCAGAGGCTGCATCAAGAACACAAGTAACACTAAAGGCTGGTGGGGGGGAGCACTGGACACTGTGGGTGGACTGTCAATGAGCACAGCCACCATGGACACACCAGGGACACACATGTCCCCAGGACCCGGGGACACACGCCTCAGGGTTTCGCTGAAGGATAGAGGACATCCTACGTCGGACAGGGAGACAGCCCACTGGGGTCCCAGCAGCACAGAGCGCAATAGCCGAGCTGCGGCACCAGCCTAGGTGTCCTCAAGGATGAGTGGACAGAGAAAACAGGGTACATACGCAGTGACGTGTTCTCAGCCATAAAGAGAATGAAATCGTGGCATTTGCAGGGAAATGGATGGAACTGGCGATTGTCGTGTTTGCAAAGTCGGCCAGACTCAGAAGGTGGGGGACACAGGGCCTCTCCTGTATGCAGAACCTGGAGAGGAAAAGGGGAAGGAAAGTGGGGTGGGTCTCCTGGAACCCAAGGAGATCAGGGAGGAGAGGGCCTGGGGGGAGGGAAGGCCTGAGGGAGGGGGCTGCGGGGGAGGGACGCTGCCACGTCACGTGGTCACGCCGGGCGCAGGTACAGTCACGCAGCACGGAGCCCCACCAGTGCGCACCACTGTGATGCACCAAGTTAAAAAATGGGAAGAATTCCCGCTTTGATAGGGGCTTCCTGTTGTGCCTAGAATATGAGAACCGTGATGCGTCCGCAGATTGCACTGCAGGGCTGGGCTGGGGCTCAGGGCAGAGCGCTCGCCTTGCACGTGCGAGGCACTGGGTTCGGTCCTCAGCACCACATAAAAACACGAATAAAATAAAGATGTTGTGTCCACCTACAACTAAAAAGTAAAAATAAGTGCACATACTTCACACGCAGTCCTCGGGAAGTTTCTGAGGGTCCATGATCCAAACGCTCTGGAGAGGCAGTCTGAGGATCCGCGGCTGCTAGCTGGGGGGAAGCCAGCGTCGGATGGCAACGCAGACACGCTGGGCACACCAGCAAACCCATCCCACGTGGAAGGCACCCTAAGCAGAAAGTGCATTTAATGAGCACCACTGTCCACCAGAGAGTGTGGACAGGCTGTCAGCCTCCAGGTGACAGAGCTGAGGCAGGCTGGGCTCACTGCTGCTGCCCGGGGACAAAAGACAGCCTGGCCCAGGGAAAGGTCAATTCAGAATAGAATGGTGTGGCTTCCGCACCATCGTGAGGGTGAAATTACAGGCAGGAGCCACTGCATGTGCTGGGTGCTCAGTGTTTCCTGCCATCGAGGAGTGCAGGAAGGGACCGCCACCGTGCAGAGATGGGGGACCGCCTCTGTAACAGGAGGGGGCTGCCCGGCAGGTGCACTAGAATCCAAAGGGTTCCGTCCTCCCCAGAGCACGGGTCCTGCAGGGTTGAGTTGGCAAAGGAGCTTCCAGCAGCCAGGCCGTGGGCGCAGCCGGGGCCTTCCAACCCCGTGGGGAGTGTTGGTCCCAAGGACTGGACAGCCCCAGGCAGGGGCTCTTCTGAGCGTCTCATGAGCGATTCGCAGGGACTCCCTGAATTTCCGTACATTCCACCCATAAATGCCAGGGACCATGTCTTTACAGGGAAGTCTGTACTTTTATCAGATCCTGAAGGGTTCCGAGGCTTGGGGGTTTACAGGAGCCACGGTGTGACCCAAGCTTGGACAGGGAGGTTGCCTGGGCCGAGACACCTGGCTTCCGAGCCTCAGCCTCCCCGATCTGTACCTTGGGGACAGTCCTGCCGAGGCACAGGTGGGGGGTGCGGTGCCCGGCCCTTGAGGAGCCTGCTGGGGTAGCTGTGCCCAGGACAGTGACTCCTCCCCAGGCCCGGGCTTCCCTGAGCTCCTGCTTCAGTGTCCCAGCAGCCTCCTGGTTTATTTGGGGTGGTTTCTTGGGGTCTCCTGGAGAAAGAGGGTCAGCTCTGCCCCAGGAGGTGGCCCTGCCCTCCCTGTGGGGGGGGGGGCTCCCAGCTCCCGTGGCTTCCCTGCCGAGAAGCGATGCTGCAGGGTGGCCTCCGAGGACGCTGACAAAACAAGACCCAGCCCCAAGGCAAGGCATCCAGCCCCGCGCAGCACCAGGTGCCTGGCCTTGGCTCTCCTCCCCGGCCTCCGGGGGCCGAGCACCACCCTGGCACACCTGGGGGCAGGGCTGGTGGCCCAGCACTCCCCACTGGCCTTCCCAGCCCCGTCATGGTGCTCAGGTCACGAGACACGGTGCTTCTTTGGGACTCCCCGGAGGTCCTGCCTCCAGCCCTAGGTCTCTGGGGTGGGGTGAGGGTTGGGGCAGGCACTGTGGTCAACACGACCAAGAGCAGCACCTCCCTTGGATGCTCTCTTGCTCCTTTGAGTTAAACTCACCTGTGGTCTTAAAAATCACCTCTGTTCTGGGGTCAGAATGAAGGGTTTGATCCCAGCTCCACCAGAGATAGCTGTGTGGCCCTGGGAAAATTGGTCCATCTCTCTGAGCCTCAGACTTCTAGTCTGCAAATGGTGATCCCCAGCGTTCCTGTCCCAGTGGGCTCTTGGGAGGCTCAAAGTGTGAAGTGCTGATGTGGGAAGATGCTGGCAGCTACTGTTGTGTTAGTTGTCCGGGTACAACCTCAGGAAATCAGAAACAGAACAACACCAAGAAGAAAACCTGAGGTGCTCAGAACCCCAGGACCTGTGCCCACACTTGCCGGCCTTCCCGGGGTTCCTGGCTGTCTCTCCCTGCGTCCGAGTACCCATCTTGGGCCCCTTCTGGGTAGAGTGGAGCCTTTTCTCTTAGCCCACTTCCCTCCAGCTGAAACCTACGTCCAGAACGTCCCCTCTGAGCCCACACTGGCCACGGTGTATAATTCTGAAACAGGAACGTGTTTTAGAACCAATGTCGAAAGAGGCATCTCGTCTCCTCCCCCTGAACCAGGGCCGCGCAGTCCGAGGTACCAGCCTAGGGGACGAGGGGTAGGTCCCAGGAGATATCTGCAGAGGCCACCTGGGCTCCCCAGTGCCACCGTCACCCTGAACGGCCTGGAGCTGGGACCCTTCTGCTCCTCCCAGTCCTTCACTACTGACCGATGCCCGCTTGGCCTGGCAGGAAGCACAGTTCTCTGGGATCCTGGACTCAGTCGCAGGAGGGACGAGGGGCCTTTGGTCAAGACCACGGCCAGCCTCCCTCCTTCCGGTTTCAGGCCAGGCTGAACCTGAGGTCCAGGGAGGGGTGCTTTCTCAGCTCAGTCTGGGGAGGGGAGGGAGGCCCCTCAGGCATCAAGATGTCCAGCACAGAGGCCTGCTGAGCAGGGCTGCAGAGTGGAAGCTTTAGCCGGCTGTCCCCTCCGTCACGGAGCAGAAGGCACCAGGAGAGGCCCTCCTAGTGCCAGGGACAGATTTCCCACAAATCACGTGCTCCGAGGCACAAGAGGGTGCCTCGTCCTTTTCCCGAGTTCCGTCTTAGGCCTGCATTTCGGGCGGCTGCAGGTGGTGGGCACTGCAGGTCAGCACTCCTGAGGGGAGGACAGGGGACATGGCTGCCACTCTGGCAGGGAGGACAGGGCGGGCGCTGTCACGCCCACCGCCTGACATCCTGCCTGGCCCCCCCCAGCAGCGCTGACATTGTGGCCACACACCCCCAGCTCCTCCTCCTGCGGCACAGTGTGACCCTGAGCTCCGCCTTCCGTGCTGGGTCCCTGCCAGTGGCTGGTGCTGGCTCAGGGGTGGCTCCGGCCACCACGACGGGGGAACCCTTCCACAGCAGGCTGGACAGCTAGCGACACTGCCCGCTTTGGAACGCCGCGGTGAAGTGGCAGCAGACAGGGATGGGGCGTCACAGCGCAGGCCTCAGCCACTGCGCAGCTAGGGCTTTGGAGTGGCCCACAAGAGCGAAGGCTCTGGTGACCATGACGGGGCAGAGGTAGGGCTGGCTGAACAGATCCGAGGGCTCACAGGATAGAAAGGTGACCGCCAGACCATGGGAGGGCTGCAGGGGACAGGGGTGGGACAAGAACTAACGGCAGCCTTGGGCGGGGGGGTGTTTCTGCTGCGACCAGTGTCTGCCCCTCACGGAGGCACTCAGACCTCTGGTTGTGGGGTGCTCTGGACAGGCTCAGGCCACCAGGGTCCTCCGTGCAAAGGGCCAGGTCCTCACAACTGGAGCGACTCACTGTCCTTTCCAGATCCTGGCCCTTGGGCCAGGCGCTGCTGACTCTGGTTACACAGGGCTCTGGGCAGCCTGCGCCCCAGGCACAGGGAGGGGTGCTCAGCAGAGTGGGGAGTGTGAGTCACCATGTCTCCCAGCCAGGCCAGGGAGAGGCTGGCAGGCAGTCGGCGGCAGCCATCCACCAGCGGCCGAACCTCGGCCCACCAGAGGCCAAGTGGCTCCCTGCCCCTCGGCCCCAGAAATCCACCCCCACACAGCCCCAGGCTGTGGGCTCCGCCTGGAGGAACACCCTTCTCTGGGCTCCTCCAGGCTCCAGCTGGGCCTGAAAGAACTCGGATTCTGCAGTCAGAAGCCACACGTCTGCGTCCTGACTTCCCGGAGGACCCGGAAAGCCATGGCTTCCTCCTTTGTTCTTGGGGATGGAGCCTCCCTCGCAGGGTTATTGAAATGGTGCCCGCCCGGCGTGTCAGAGCCTGGCATGACACTGTGCCCAGCCACGCGGCTGTGCTGTGTCCTGGACCCAGCCAGGAACGTTTCCGTCCTGAGGGCTGGTCCCCTCCCCCTGCCCTTCCCTGGATCTCGGCCATTTCCCCAGATGCTGTAAAATGGATGCTGCCCTCGTGGGAAGGAAGTGTTTTGGCTACTTAAAATTAAACCAAACGAGAAACTGACCTTGACCTTGCCTTCCAGGGGAGGGCAGAGCTCACACAGGGTGCTGCTGGCCCAGGTGCTCTCGCCAGTCAGGGGCAGAGGAGGACGGTGGCTTCCATGCATCAGTTAGTGCTGCCAACAGAGTGTCCAGTCCAGTCCTGGCTCAGTCGAGCACTTGAGGAGCTCAGGACTCTTGGCTGTGGACGACAAAAATTCAGCCCTGATCACTGAAGAAAAACCGTGTGTGTGTGTGTGTGTGTGTGTGTGTGTGTTGCTGGGGAAAAGTGACATTATGTGACTTCCAAGATGGATCTTAAGGGACAGCACAGCTGCTACCTGGTGTGCTGTGTGGGCCTGCTGACCCTGGGGAGCCAGCAGCCATGCTGTGAGGAAGCCCAGCCAACCTCTGCGGAGAACCTGCAAGGACAGGCCTGCATCGCGAGGCACCGAGCGTCAGCTGCCAGAGGAGAGAGACCCTGAGCCTTCCAATGACCCCAGCCTCTGGCCATGGCGTCCCCCAGGTGTGGCCCCAGACAAGGCAGAGCAGAAAGGTCATCTGGGTGCGCCTTGTGCTGACCGCGGAGCCCCCCAGCAGGGCTGCCATTTTCTTCTGAGGCTCCCGCTGGGGTGACTGGTCATGCAGCCACATCCCTGCACCACAGGGTGGCAGAGGAGGTGCCCCTCCCCTCCCAACCTCCACCCATCAGTCCTTACAAAGCGTTCAGTCTCGGTGACAGTCATAGCCCTAAACCACTCACCATGCTGGGGAGAGCTCTGGCCGGCTGAGGAGCTGGGAGACGGGGGGGACAGAGAGTCCACCTCGTCAGGTCCAGTGGGAGTTGTGGGGAGTCACCAGGGAAAGGGGGGCCTGGGGGAAGGACATGTCCAGGCCCACTTGGTGCAGACGGGCAGGTCTGGGGCTTCCTGAGAGCTGCCCTCAAGAAGACTGCATTGGTGGGCACAGGTGATGCGGGGTGGGGACAGGAGCGGCTGCCTGCCCTGGCAGGCGTGGGTAGGAGTGGAGACAGCGGGAGAAGACGTGGGCACTGATGCGGTGCCCGCTTGCACGGCCCCAGTGCTCCTGGAGGGCCCGCGCCACTCAGCCGCATCAGTGCTCAACATGCACTCCATTCAGTGGGACTGTGCCCCTCGGAGGGCAGGGGCACATGATGGTGCGCATTCATGAGGGTGGCATTCTCACTGCTGGAACAAAGGCCAAGCCAACAGTGGCTTAAACAAAATAGAATTTTGTTCCTTTCTTGTGAAACACCCTCGATTAAGCAATTCAGGCTAACAGGCTACTCTGGTGCTCTTTTATTTTTATCTTGTTGGTCTGCCATCTTCAATATGTGGTTTCCATCATGAGATCTAAGCTGGCTGCTCCAGCTCCTGCCAGCACGTCTGCATTCCAGCCAGGTAGAGGGAATATAAGGACAAGGCTAGGAAGTTTCACTCAGCTTTCTGCTTATCACATGGCCATGTCTAGCTGCAAGGGAGGCAGGGAGATGTAGTTCTCGGCCAGTGGTCATGCACTCCAAGGGTTCTAAAGCTGAAGAAAGATGGAGTAGTGGGCTGGGGATGTGGCTCAGTGGTAGGGCACCTGCCTGGCAGGTGCAGGGCCTGGCATTCTACTCCCAGGGCCACCAACCAAAAATAAAAGGAAGAAAGAAGGGGAGGCCGGAACCGAACGACAGGGGTAGACGTGGCCTGAGACACTTGAGCCTGAGGCTGGAGGGACCGCGACACGAGAGGCAGCGCGGCGCAGTGGCGGGCGTTTGGGCCCCACAGTCACATTTCCGGGAGGTGTGACCTTGGCTGTCCCTTGGTTAGCTGGAACTCCTCACCACTGAGCACACTTCTGTTTCTGGGGCAGGCACTGTAGCTCTCCAGAGCCGGATGGTTTAAGTGACGTCGTTTTAGTTGACGTTGTGCGGAAGCCTCTTGCAGCTAAACGGCGCCCGGTGTTCAGTGAGAGACAAGTGGGAAGGACAGCGCCCTTACAGAGTGAGTGAGGTCATCGATGCAGCAGAGGACATGTGTGCTTGCCCATGTGCACCCGAGCAGGGCCAGGACTGCGGGACAGCTCCACGCAGCCACCGCGGCAGTCACCAGTGTGCCCGTGGGGAGGGGCCTGTGGAGCTGGTGCTAAAAGAAGGCCCGGGTGCCGTCCAACCCCCCTCCACGCCGTGGGCAAGGCGCAGAAGCAGCCGGCCTTCCCCCTGTCACACAGTGCTCAAGCTCCCAACCCCAGCTCAGCCTTTCTGGGGACAGTGGGGATGCCCAGAGGGAGAACAGCTCACTCATCTGCTCTGTGGCACCCGCCTCTGTGAGCTTCCTGTGGCCGCCCCAGATGCGCCAGGTGCGGCGGCCACAGGCTCGGACCTGAAGACAAGAAGAGCGTGTCCCCCTCCCCCACGCTGAGGCCAGAGGACTGCTGTGACCCTGTGGCAGGGCCACGTGCCCTCCGAGGGCTCCAGAGAAGAGTCCCGCTCTGCCCCTCTGCTCCCGGGGCTCCGGCGGTCCTTGGCGCCCCGTGGCTCGCGGCCTCAGTCTTCTGACGGTCCTCCCTGCCTGCCTCTGGTGCCCTCTCTGCTGTGAAGAGTCCCTCCCACTGTGTCCCAGTCCACCCCCTCCATGCCCCATTCCCTGGCAGGGGCACGTCCGGGGCCCTGGGTGCGTGTGGCTCTTCGGGGACAGCTCTTGGCTCTGAGCACCTCCGGCTGCAGGGTCCCCATCCTGCCCAGATGGAGTCTGACCCTCACCTCCCACTCCTGCCCTGTTCTCCTCCTGTCCGCTCTGCAAGGGTCTCTACACCAGCCATTGTGAACAGTGTCCCACTGGGATGGGAGGGCGGTGCCTGCCCGGAATGTCCCGAGCTGCTCTTGGAAGAGCCTGGGGAGGAGACGAGAGATCAGCCCGGGAGCAATGATTAACAGGAGAAGTGTCACGAGGCAGGATCTCTCTCGAGCTCGTGGAGATTGGCGCCCAGAGCCTCCGGGGGCTGTTCACGGGTCACTTTTTCCTTCCACTAAAACCACAAGGAGGAAACGTCCCCGGGGCACGTTGGCCAGTTGAGGCCCGAAGACTGCGGGCACAGAGTCAGGCCGCCCGCACGCCTCGCTCTTTTGAGGGGGAAGCAATGAACACGGCAGGTCTGTTGTTGCTGAGAGTCCAGACCC
Source organism: Marmota marmota marmota (assembly GCF_001458135.2). Taxonomy (NCBI): domain Eukaryota; kingdom Metazoa; phylum Chordata; class Mammalia; order Rodentia; family Sciuridae; genus Marmota; species Marmota marmota. The sequence goes on along the minus strand of NW_026000222.1, from coordinate 1,814,249 downwards.
GTGGACAGAGGGACGGAGGGGGCCTCGTGGCCCCAGGCCAGGCTCTTGGCAGCCTCTGACCCAGCGGCCGCAGGGCGGGAGGCTGCATGGGGTTGTTTAAAAGGTGCCTGTGCATGGTTTTCTGAGACCCTGGGGAAACGTTAGCTGAGGTCCCGTCTGATCATTCTAAGGCTGGAAGGGTCTGGACCTCATCGGGCCAACACGGTCTTCTATAGCATTTTATCAATCTAAAATCAATTTCATAGAAAGCATAACCCTGCACACATAATAATAATAATAATAATAATAATAATAATAATAATGAATTAATAATGATATAATGCCCTCCTGTGAATAGAAAGTGACCAGGAGAGTCGGCCACAGCAAACGGCTGGATGCCAGGAGGGAGGCGAGGAGCCGGCCACTTCAGAGCGGGTGGCATGGCGGGTTGCCGTGCCGAGGGAGGCTCCCGGGAAGGCTGTCGCCGCCACGTCCCCCAGGGGCTGGGCGACCCTGCAGCCTTGCAGCTGCCCCTCATTTTCCACGATGCAGAACAGGGCAGTGGCCGCCCGGATGGGAAAACGTCTTCTTCACGCGGAGGCTGCTTTCCCGGAATAGCCAAAGTGTAACTATGCAAAGAGCAAACAAAGAAATGGGGTTCGCTCCAGACCACAGTCCTCAGGGGATGTTTGCTGGCGTCAAGTTCTGGGACATCAGGAAGCCGGAAGTCCTGGGCTCTGGGGGCTGTCCACTCATGGAACCCCTGCGAGTCTCCAGAGCGCCCCCTGGGGGCAGCTGTGCCCCTGTTGGGACCAGCGACCTGCCCTCGGGTGGTTTAGGGCTCAGAGAGGGTGCCCTGCAGTGCTATCATCACCAGCTGTGTGGCAGAACCTGGCGTCCTGGCTGGGCAGGGACTTGAAGGCACAGGAGGCGGCCACTTTAGCACAGCTTGTTCCCTCCCTGACTCAGTTCCTGCGTCCTGATGAGCGGGGCTACCTCTAGACAAGAAAAGCTTCTATCTAGGCTAGTGGCCTGTGGACGAGCATGGGGAAGAGGAAGAAATCGACCCCATTGCAGGTTGCGACAGAAATGTTCGGAAATGTCTTGAGCATCGGGTGGGCCCGGGCCAAGTCCCAGCTGCCCAGGCTGTGTGCCCCTGGGCAAGTTACTCACCTTCTCTCTGAGCCTCAGGGCTCTTCTCTGTAAGGGGGGTCTAATATATCCCCCCAACTCACAGGGTGGGAGTCCTCAATGCGAAAGATGCACATAAAACACTCCTTGGCACAATCCCAGCCGTGGACATTCCCGCGCAGAGAGCGCGAGAGGCTCACATAGATGCCCCAGCCTGGAGGGAGGGGCTCGGCAGGGAAACGCTTTCCCATCTCCTCCTGTTGGTGGGTTGGCTTTGCAACTCAGTGGCTTCAAGTCCACTACAGCTGTGCAGCCATCACTTCTGTCCAGCTCCAGAACATTCCCAAGAACCTGCCCTTCCCCTCCCCCGCCAGCCCCGGGCAGCCCCAGCCACTGTTCTGTCCCCAAGACCTGCCTCCCCTGGGCCTGTCCTGTGAGTGGAATCCCACAACACGGTGTTCCGAGTCTAGCTGCTTCCACCGGGCCCTGTCCCCGAGGTCATGGTCCATAGCAGGATCAGCACACGCTCTCTCCATGACTGCATCGTCCTGCAGGGCTCGCACGGACCTAGGCCTCCTCAGTGGGCGGACAGGTCCGTCCTCCACTTCAACGGAAGTCTGAGGGTTCATACTGGGAGGCAGCGAGCCTCCCGTGGAGCTGCTGTGGTGACTGGGAGGTCCCCCCAGCTCATGGGAGACAATGCAGGAGCATCCCAGGGGCAGCGATGAGACGGTGGGGGCTGTGGCCTAACCTGCAGGCCGATCCTTCTGATGGTTAATAACCTGAAGGACTCCTGTCCTGGGCGGTGACTGAGGCCGGGGGTCTGGCTGGCGAAGGCCGTGTGCCCTTGGGGACAGCGGTGTGCCCTTGGGGACCGTGTTTGGTCCCTGGCACTTCTCTCGCTCTCTCTCTGCTTCCTGGCTGCCACCAGCTGAGCAGCCATCCTCTGGTCAGGAGCGGAGCCCTCACTGCCTCCACACGAGCCAGAGCAAGGGAGCTGACCAGCCGTGGACCGGACCTCGGAAACCGTGAGCCTTGAAGAGACCTTTTTGGTCACAGCAATGAGAAGCTGAGTAACGCCAGGGCTCATCCCGACCTGCACCCAGGAAGCCCGGGTGACCTGTCCAGCACACCACAGGGCAGTGTGCGCTGTCAGCGGGCCTGAGTGGCCACAGGCCAGAGAGATGGGGAGAGGGTCACACAGGACGGTCCAGGAGATCAGCCCAAGGTGCTGCCACCAGCCGCAGCTCAGTCCTGGGTGACATGGATTCAGAAGCAGCATGCCCTCCCCATCCCGGCCTCTCCTGAGGCCACAGCCAATAGACCCTGGGATCTGCTGGGAGGGGGGACGTCCTTCCCAGTGGAAGCCACACCTGGACGATGCCCTCTTCCTGGGTGTTCTCGGTCTCTCTCTCTCTGTCTCTCTCCCACACACCCCGCCTGCAACTGCAGCGCTGTCACGCCACTGGGTGGAGCCAAGCCCGAGGGCAGAGTCTGGGTTCCCGGTGGCAGCGTTGCTCTGGGAACCACGTCGGGGCGGCCTGCTTCTGGATGCCTCGTGAGATCGCGGACATTTTAATCCAATCTCCTGTTCGTCACAGCCCTGCTGACCCTGGGCTACGCCCGCGTGGGCAGGGAGGCCAGGGAGGCTTGAGCTTCCAGAGAGGGCAGAGGGCAGCTCAGAGGTGAGCCAGGAAAAGGCTCCAGGTCAGCGGGCGGCAGGGGATGGGCAAAGCAAGAGAACCTGAAAGTCTGAAGGATGCTGAAACGGCTAACGAGGCTGGGCGGGGCTTAAGGTCACCCAGGCGGAAACACCAGGGCCGGGAGCCTCGCAGAGCCCACAGCACGACGCAGACCCTCCCAGGAACGGACGGGGCGAGCGGGGGCATCCCCACCTCGTTCCACGAGGCCAGGGGCCCCTGAGGTCCAAACCCGACGGAGCCAGGCCAGAGCGCCCTCCAGGCCAGGCGCAGAGCCCCCAGTGACACGCGGCTGCTCCTGACCCAGGAAGGCAAGGACCATCTGACCTCAGGGACGGTCCTGCTGCTCACGGCGTTAGCAGCTGTGAAGGAGGAGGGCCTGGTGCCCACGGGGGCCGTCCTTGCGGAGCAGAGAGAAGTGGCTGGGACCCCCTTTCTCCTAGAGAAGAGCCTGGCGAGGTAGGAACAAAATCAGGCCTCCTCAGGGCATAAGGCACCCCAGCCCTGAGAGCCTCCTTAGCCTGCAGCCTCTCTGCAAGCAGAAACGAAGGAGAGTGACCATCTGGCCCAACACTGCCCAGAGAGCTTCCTGCAGAGGCCTCGGGGCTGGAGAAACAGCACTGCATTATTCCCAGAGAAGCCATCCACCCCAAAGCCTTGAATCTTCAGAAAAAAAAGCATTAAAGTATCTCACAGGGTCTTGTCCCTAAGAGCCAGGGGACGGAACTGTAGGAGTTCGACTTAGACCAGAGCAAAGCCACCTCAGAGTGGCCGCAGCACAGCTGTGCCCAAGGCCAGCGTTGGCTCAAGAATGTGGGGCATCTGAGCCTCATTGTGGTGCAGAGGTCCCACCTGGCAGGGAGCCACCTCTGCCTGGTGTCCCCTGCAATCCTCGTCTTCACGCTCCTGGCAGGCCTCCCCCGGTGCCTCTCCTGAGTCCCTTCTAAGCAACCTAGTGTGCAACCGATCGGCTGGACACCAGGGCCGCCCGCCTGGCCCCGGTGGCAGCAGGTGAGCGTTTCCGTGCAACGTGCCTGCTCCTCAGTCTCGCCCCCCAGGAGGAAGCTTCTGGAGGTGGCTCCCCCCTCAGCACCTACAGCCAGCCCCTCTCCTTCCAGATATGCCAGCTGCCTGCAGCCCCTGAGCCCGTGGGCATCAACAAACGCACAAACAGAAGTGGGAAACTCAGCAGGGCTTGTGGGGACGGCTCGGCTCTGTCTTGCAACTTGGGTCAAGATGAGTCGGCGGCTGGGAGCCAGGTGGGCCTGAGGGTCCTCTCCCTCCCAGGTCTGGGGACACCTCGGCTGCGGCCGTTGGCCGAGATGCCCCTTTCGACGTCCGCCTGGCGCTGGCTCTGGGTAGTCTGCTTGCTGGTTTTGGTGCAGGAGGATGAGCCCAGGGCCACCAAGCCATGTCCCCAGCCCTGTTTATTTCTCACTGTGGGACAGGGTCTCTCTAAGTTGCCCAGGCTGGCCGTGAGGCTGCCGCCCTCCTGCCTCAGCGTCCCCTGTTTCTGGGACTAGAGTTGTGGCTGCTGTGTCCAGCTCTCACGGGGTCACGTTGGCCACCGTCACAACGCTCCCAGATTCAAGGGAAGGAAACGAGACCCCATGATGGAGGGGAGGAGAGGTGAGACCCATTGTGAGATCACGGGGGGGACCTGTCAGGTGTGGGTCTGCGATGTCCCTGGAGCTGCTGTGCCAGGCCTCCCGTGGGGGGTAGGGCGAGGACCAGGACTGGACCTCTGGAGCCATGAGCAGAGTTAACCCGACCCCCCAAGTCGTTTATGGAGGTGTCGGTCACAGTAACGAAAAGTGACCAACAGGTTCCCTCCTGGCCGAGAGGAAGGGGGAGAGGGACACGGGACAGCGAGAGCTGAGGTGCTTCCTCTTATAGGGACTGTCACAGGGCCACCTCAAAATTCAATCAAAACGAGGGTGTTTCCAGGTGAGTCACCTGGGGGGCCCATGGCGCAGCCCGTGGCGGCAGGGGTCAGTGGTGGGTAGCCGAGGAAAGCTGGGAACAGAGACGGACACGCAGTGTGAGTGCGGCCACCACCAGCAGCGGCAGACGCGGTGTGCGCCCTCTGCGGAGGCTCACGACACCCGGAGGTGGCAGAGGACTCCAAGCACAACGGGAGGCCGGGTGAGTGTCTTCCGCTCTTGGTCTTTCCACATACCGTCCTGTTGCCCTGGGCCCATGAGCCCTGCTGCCCGCCTGGGCGTCCTCCTGCCTTGGCTGGGCCTGTCCCTGCGCCCGCCCAGGCCTGCCGGGGCAGCCTCGCGGTAGGGAGCCTGGAGTGCTCGGGGAAATGTCCCTGGAATCTGGGAAACTTCTCATCAACTCAGGGTCAAGCTAACCACAGACCCTGGCCAGGTCGTCCCCAGGGGCTGGCGAGCACCTCCTCAGACTGGACGCCGTCCTCTCTGCCGGAGATGCAGAAACGTCAAGCGTGTGAGATGAGGGTCGCCCAGGCCACCTCTGCTGCCTCTCTGTTGCATCTGATGACACTTGACATGCTCCACGGTGAGGCACAGGCGGGTCTCACCTCCCTGGAGCCATTTCTCTGTCCCTCCCCCTTGGCCAGCAGGCGGGCTCCCGCCTCCAGTGCTCTCTCAGCACCGGGCGCCTCCCCTCCTCAGGGAGCACAGGGTCCCCTGCCGCCCTTTGCCCAAGAACCATTTCCCAACAGCCTGAGCACTGATCCGGAACCAGAGGCTCCCAGGGGGCCAGGGACATCTGGCTGCACCGCGTTGGCCTTCGCGGGTGCTTGGACGCAGCCCCAGGGCCGGGCAGTGCTCTGATCTGCCGGCTGGGCGCCCCGAGAGCCAGATCCAGCAGCTTCAGGACTCAAATAACTGAAGACCAGGATCTGGGCTGCCGCGTGGCTCAAGCCGCGAGCCTGAGCCCAGGGGCGTTTGTGGGGAGCAGAGCGGGCTGCCAAGGGTTCCCCACTTAGGACACTTGTTCCTGAGCCCCTCAGCGGGCAGGAGGTGGCATCTGGGGAGGTCCAGTGACCTGCGCATCAGGGAGCCGCAGAGTGGGTTTGGCCAGGGCCTGCTGCCCGCGCTCCTGGGTGCCCGGCTCACTCCCACTGCCCGTCCCCTCCCTCTCCATCCTGGCTCCTGTCTTCCATTCACGAATTCATATTTGAAATTCAAAACCTGCAGATGGGGAGCAAAGGCAGAGGACAGTGCAGACAGCTGCCCAGGCCGGCCTCTCTCACTGCAGGGACCGGGCCCTCCTTTCCAGAGGCGAAGCCAGCCATGCCGGGAGCGAGCCCGGTCCTGGAGTGCGTGCAAGACCCTGGTCTCTTCTGACCAGCTCCTCCTAGACCCCAGGCAGCGGCCCAGGCCCTGGCCTGCCCTCGCTCCTCCCCACGACAGCCTTTGGAGACTGTGCGCTCCTCCCAAGAGCGCTGCTGCTTTGCCTGAGCCTAGAGCTGCACTGTCCTCTCCTCTTGACCAGAGCCGTCGGCTCTCGGCCTCCAGTGCATACGGGGGGACACGCTGCCCTGTGCCTTTGCCCAGCTTGTCAGTGCCCTGGGCCTGCATAATCCCCAGAGGGAGGACAGCTGCTCCCAAGCCAGAGGTGTCATCTGACTGCCGCCAGGGGACAGTGCCTGCCGGGGGCCCCCAGGGCTCATTCCCCTGGGGAGACGTTGAGTCCACTTGGCTCCCAGTTGGCTTCAGAATCCGGCTTTCTCAGCCCCTGGCCCTGGGACTTGAGCCCTTCGCTAGAGACACTATTAGAAAAAGAAAGAAAAACAGACAACCCTTCAAACATGGCAGGGAGGGCAGAGGGAGCCCGAGACCAGGAGCCGGCTCCTCCGACCCGACCCTCTGCCAGAGCCCCCGAGCGCCGAGCGGTGCCTCCCTGGCAAGACCAGAAGCAGCAGCGGTTGGCATGAGCCCTGGCCTGCTCAGTCCCCAGGTCACCAGGAGGGGTTGTGTCCCCTCCACTCTCCCACCCAGCCAGGAAGCCAGCTCCCATCATTGTCGCTGAGATTCACAGACGAGATGGGACGTCACAGGTACTTTGTCCAGAGCAGAACCTGCCTCGCAGGCAAGGCCACTGTGCCCAGTCGGCCGGGCCAGAGCCCGCTGTCACTTCCGAGCCTGGCCGTGGCGACCGACCGCGAACCGCCCTGCCGAGCCCACCCCACTCACATGGTTTGACTGATCTAAAACTTATTTATAGACCTGAACTGCACCGAGACTCTGTGCTGTTGCTGTGGCAACGGGGTATGCAGCGGGCTCCCAGCTTTCCGGGGCCAGAGGAGGCCGTGAGGGGCAGCTCCCAGCAGGAGCCCTGGGTCACTCTGGCCGTCAGAGGCATGGGGATGACAGGCTGGTGCTGCCTGTGGGAGCCTGGGGTGTGAGGTGTGCCTGACCGCAGGGAACTGCCGGGTGCGTCACGCCCAGGGTGTCCCAGCCGGAGGTCACAGCTGGGCTTCCCTGCCCCCACGGCCCTTGGCTTTGGGCTAAGGCCCCCACATGTCTCCACTCGTGAGGGTGGCCAAGAGCCAGGGCAGGCCGCTAGTGCTGGCCGTGGTAGGTGCAGACACACCAGAGCCTTGGGACAGAGAAATGGGGAAAGGGATCCAGGAGCCTGGGAGGAGCCAGGCAGCATCAGCCGCGCGGTTCAAATCGATTCTGCTCCAATTGGCTCACGGGGAGAGCAGCTCCCTAGCTGGGGATTTGAGGGACGGTGCATCTGTAGATTGTCATCTATTCACCAAACGCCCCCATGCTCTGGGCCCGGCCGTCTGGGGTCCTGAAGTGCAGCGTGCAGCCCCTTCCCGCAGAGGCACGCACCGCGGGGGGGACCACGCTGCACCAGACCCAGGTGGTGCCGGCCTGCGTCCCCTGTCACCCACAGACAGGACCCATCCCCCCCAGCCTGGTGTGTGCCTGGCAGGTCGTCTGCAGGGGTGCACACAGCTCCAGCTGCCCATGAGCTTAACCCCCGTGTGTGTGAGTCCAGCGTAAAGCGTGTGTTGGGCAATAACTGGGCAGCCAATTCCCAGCGTCCATGCTGCAGAGCTCAGGCCTTCAGACAAGGGAGTCCCAGTGCTGGCGTAGCTCCTGACCTGGGGCCTCCCGGTGCTCCCCAGGCACTTTCTGCCACGCCCACGGGGCCCGCTAGGTCAGGACACCCCGTCCTTTCGTGGTGGGCACTGCCGCGTAGAAGCCCTTTCAGGACGGCCAAGGGAAAACCTTGCTGGCTGGTGCCCACCCAGGCAGCCCGGGTGTGGGGCGGTGGAGAGTGGAGGGAGGTGGTTAGTGGAGGGTGGTGGTGAGTGGAGGGTGGTGACCGAGTCTGTGGGGCAGGGAAGTGGATGTCGCCTTGGGGGGCCTCCTGCTGGGGCCTCAGAGGCTGGCCGGCTGCAGGACAACAGGAAGAGTCTGCCTCCAGGTCCACTGGGGTTGCTGGTGGAACCCACTTCCTGCAGACACGGGGCGGAGGGCCTGGTTTTATTACTGACTGTCAACTGGAGGCCACCCTCAGGCCCCTGCTGCGTGGCCCCTCCAGGCAGCCGCAGTGCCACTGTCTACATTAAGGCCAGCAGAAGGGCCCCTCGGGCCCCAGCCACTGAGTCGGAGTCTTACATGGCGAGATGGTCATGGGTGCTGTTTCTTTTGGCCAGAGGTTCACCTCAGGCCCAGCCCAGGGATGCATGCCACACCCCATGTGTGACAAGACTCAGATGCCTGTGGCCACGTCTGTTTCTGCTCCTGCTGTGTGACCCTGGGCAAGCCCCCCACCTTCTCTGTGCAGCAGAGCAGTGGAGATTGCCATGGCTCCTTAGCTTCTGCATGGAGCTGTTTCCCTGGGTTCAAAGGACACGCTCAGCCCTGGTCCTTGGGATCATGGGAACTTGCCCAGCTGTAGCTGTAAGAGCTGACCATGGCTGAGAGCTTGCACCTGTGCACTGTAGCACACGCACCATCTGGAAGGCACTGTCCTCACTTTATGGACGAGGGCACCTGGGGACTGAGGGTCAGACCCTTCCACCTGACTCAGGCCACACTCGTCCCTGCGCTGGGCCTTCTCTCACTGGCACTGCCCGGCTCTCCTGGAGTTTGACTTTGGGACAGCACAAGGAGGTGGCCTCCTCTGACCGGGTGGAGAGCTGCAGGACTTTGGCGGGGGCCCTGGACCCTGCCCTGGCCATGCCCCCTGCTGCTTCCATCAGAGCCGTGTGGAGCCAGAGGGTGGGGCAGGGTGACTTCCCAGGTTGGCCCCAGCTGCGGACACGCTTGTGAATCTCGATGACACCCTATTTTGAGGACAACGGTCCAACCACAGGACACAGCTGTCACTACTGGAAGTGTCCCCAGCACCTGCTAGGACATGTGCTACGATGCTTTGTCAGGCTTCTCCTGGGACATCGCCACTCCACTCACAGGGACGGGGCTTGCTGGAGAAAGGTGGCCCACGCAGCTCCCTGTGGCACAACCCCAGGCCTGGGCGGGCGGGGGCCCGAGGAGGGTGCCACAGGGCTGCCGCCACCGCTGGCCTGAGCAGCGCTGCTTATGGAGTAGGTCCAAGGACGCGGGGCCACCTGGGGGTCCCGGTGTGCAGAGGGGCTGGGGCCCCCCTTGGTGAGGAGCCCAGAATGCGGTGCTGGATGGGAGAGCGGGGGGGGGCACCTGGCATACCAGGGGGTCCTTAGGAGGGGGGGACAGGCGTGCACGCGTGTGTGAGCATGCGGGGGGTGTGGGGCTGTGGTGTGAGGCTGTGGGTGTGCAGGGGTGTTTGGTGACAGTGAAGGTGAGTGCCTGTGTGTGAGCACGGTACTCAGGGTCCCCACGTGCAGGCCAGTGCCAGGTGGCTCCCCCCGGGGCTCCTCCCTGTCACAGCATCAGAAAGCTCTGCCACGGGACCCAGGCCTGGGTGGGCAGGGGCAGTGGGGTCCCAGCCTCTTTTGCCTGAGCTCACTGACCCCGAGGGAAGGACACATTCAGGGTGCAGGCAATGTGGGCACCCTGCGCTGCGCCGCCCTTGCCCAAGGGAGTCCACCTGGTGCACTACTCTGGATGTCCAGCAGATGGCGTGGCCTGGGCAGGTTGCGGCAGGAGGTCTGGCCGCCCCCCCTTGGTGCAGGTGAGGAAACTGAGGCTGGTTCCCCTTCCCCTTGCACACAGGGGAATTCATTCCAGCTCCCATGTCTGGGGGCCCTTGCTCTGTGCTGGGGGCTGGGAACCAAGTGAGCCAACCTGATGGACTCTCCCAAGCTCGTTCATCTCGAGGGAAGAGGAACACGCTCCACAGGGATCACCTGACCCTGAAACACTGCTGCTCACCCCACAGCCCACACAGTCTGCCGTAGGACCCTTGCTTGGCCACCTGTGTCCCCTGAGGCTGCACCCTTACCTCCATGTGCCTCTTGATCCTCCCATACCACAACCCTCTTGAGAGTCCAGCCTCTTCCAGCTGAGTGGGCAAGGTCCTTCTGTGTGGACAGAGTGTGGGGCGTGGGGTCTGCACAGCCCGTCCACAGCTCCACCCTGCTGCAGCCGTGTGGCCCTGGGCGAGGGCCTCTTCTCCTTCACTACGAGGTGTGATCATGATTGTCACAGTTCACCAGAACGTAGGTGTCCAGACACTCTACAGGGGTCCTGGGTCCCCTCCACTCAGGGCCTCGATGGGCCTATCCCTGGTTTTCTTTTTTCTTTTTTGAGGGCGACAGTGTTTAAGTTGCGTTCCCCCAAAATATGTTCAGGGCAAACCCCAGAACTCACGTGACCTTATTAGGGAGTAGGGTCCCTGCAGAAGGGCCAGTGGAGAGGGGGGTCACACTGCAGCAGGGTGTCCTTACAAGAGGAGTGAGACATGGAGACACAGAAGGCCACCTGAAGAGAGACCAAGGGTTAGAGTGAAGTGACCACAATCCGAGGGACACGCAGAGCCCCAGGAGCTGGGGGAGGCAGGAAGGGAGCCCAGAACCTGGGCGGGAGCAGGGCGCCATGGCACCTTGACCCTGGACTCGTCTCCACACTGTAAACACCCATCTCCGGCTCTGAAGCCTCCCAGCTCCGGTCCCTTGTCACAGCCAGGAACTGAGGGCCGGCTCCCCGGCTCCCGTCTCCTCTGAGGCCCAGCCGGGCAGGTGTGTTGGCCTGGGCCAGGTGGGCGCCTCTGGGCTGGGGAACAGGTGCTACCTGCAGACCTCCGCGTGGGCGCTTGGTGCACGCAGCGCGCCTGTCCTCCCGGCCTGGCCACGAGGGCTCTGTGATGCGCCTGCGTGGTGCTCCAGGTGAGACTGGCGTTGAAGCAGTGGCCAGTGCTGGAATCCCGTCGCGGCCCCTTACAAGTGCTCAGCTGACTTCACCTCTGGGCCCCGGTTTTCTGCTCTGTGCTCGGGGCTGGGGAGACCCACCTGGCTCCCAGGGCATCTGTGAGGACGAAGCCAGACCCTGCTGTCCAGCACACGGCAGACCTGGTCAGAGGCCCCCCCAGGCCTTTTCCCTGGCTGCTCCTTGCCAGAGCACCCTCGCTGCCTGTCCAGGAGGTGGGTATGGCAGGGCAGGGAGGCCATGGGCAGAGGTCCTCCCCGTGCAGACTGCCCAGCCCTAGGTCTCTGGCCACAGCTGTGATTATCCACAGCTGATGGCCAGCATTCCCCCATCCTGCCAGGACTTTCAGGAAAACAGCTGGACGGCTGGTGATTCCCGGGCCCTGCCCTGCCTGGCCGTCCTGGCCAGCTGGACCCTGGGCTCTGCAGGCTCAGAGGAAGCCCAGCTGCTCTCCAGCTTCAGGACAGCCCAGCTGTGGGCCACAGCCTCAGTGACCCTGCAGACCCCTCCCAGCTCAGCTCTGGCCTGCTTCCCTTCCAGAGGGGGCAGAAAGCAGAGCCCCAGCCCACTGGCCCGGGGGTCGGGCAGAGCCATGGCCTCCCACAGGCGGGACATTCTGGAAGCCGTGTGGCCTGAAGAGTCCCTGCCAGTGCCTCCTGCCTGGCCAGGCGTGGGGTCACAGGCGGCGACCTCAGACACAGCAGAACTCCACCCCGTCTTCACCAACCCTGGGGCTGCCGTTAGGGTGAGGAGGCGCCCGTCTCAGGGACTGGCCAGGCCGTGGCGCTGTGGCTCACAGACCGAGATGGGGCTGTGTTGGCCAGTCGGGCAGGGAGCTCCCTAGAACCATCCGACCCCAGCCCGCCAGGCAGGTGCTGGCACCCTGCTTTGCGGAGGCGTCCTTGGCTGCTCGAGGTGCCGCGGCTTGCTGATGCAGACGTCGGGTCACTCGGTCTTGGTGCAGACTGCTCCCCCTTAGGCAGCGGCCCTACTCACATTTTGTCTGTGCACCGAAAACATTGTTCTGAGAAAGGATGCGCTTCACCAGAATGCCAAGGGGCCTGGCACAGAAAGGCTGGGGCCCTGCTTCACAGGGCACCAGAAAACAGCAGCCGTAGTGAGCAGACCAGAGGCTGCCCCAGCTCCCTCGGACACCCAGGCTGCACCGGCACCCAAGTGAGCTCTGCCGGGCAGAACCTGACTCCCGGACGGGGCCCAGGAAACGCGTCCTCACAACTGGCCCCACCCCACTGCCTTGGTCAGCACCGTCAAGGTTGTTGGATTGAGTGTCCTGCCAACGCGGCCTCAAGACAAGCCCCCAGGCCCCACTTCTGGTGAGATTGCTGCCCGGTCACCTCTCTCATTTAAATCCTGGAGCAGCCATGGCCCTAGAGGGGTGGTTTGCAGTGTGACCAAGTCTGGGCTCAAATCCTGGCCCCGTGATATTCTAACAGGATGACCCCAAGTGGTTCCCCAACCGCTCTGGCCCTTGCCTCCCTAACTGTAGACAGATGTAACCACAGAGCTTGCTTGACCACAGATCTGTGAGCCACCCACCCACCCATCCATCACCCGCCCAC
>NW_026000222.1:1797548-1801015 GCF_001458135.2 Marmota marmota marmota | reverse complement strand
CATCCGTCCTCTACCACCTACCTGTCCACCGACCCACCATCCTCCCACCCAGCCCTCCGTCCCTCCATCATCCACCATCCACCATCTCTCCCTCCATCCCACCCATCCGTCCCTCCATGCATCCACCCATTCATACATCCACCCACCCATCTTATGTCTCATGTTTTTCCAAACCATAACAATCCCCTTAAATAGTTCAGCATGCATATCATTCACAACGAGATCTCAATAGTTCAGAAAGCACGAGTTTACTTCTGGAAACGAAGATGACCCAGTCCTGCTCCTGGCCTCTGCCCACTCCCACCTGCAGCTCCAGGCTGCGGGCGGGCTCCCAGGCCAACAACGGCAAGGCTGTCCTCTTCCCCCGCCTGGATGCTGAAGGCCCTTCTGTGGAGGAGGGTCGGGGACAGAGTGGAGCTGGGGTCTCCAGGTCCTCTCCTGTCAGAGCCCTCCAGGGAGCCTGCCTGCGCCTCTGGCTGGGAAGTCACCGCGGGCTCTGTCCCAGGGCCAAGCTCAGCACCTTGGGCCAGCTGCTCCCAGAGGTGGCCAGCTCCCTGTCACTGGAAGTGGCCAAGCAAAGACTGAGACAGTGGGGACAGGAAGGCGTTACAGAAAGGGGTCAAAGTCAGAGCAGGGCCTGAGTGACATCAGGTCTCTCAATGTGGCGTCTTGACGTCTGGGCTGTCCTGTGCTCTGTGGGACGTTTTGCAGTGTTCCTGGTCTTGACCGCTAGGTTCTGAAAGCACGTCCACTCCCCGCAACCAAAATGACAACCCAAAGTAGCAGCCGTCATTACCAAGTGTCCCCTGGGAAGGCCTGCCCTGGTTGGACATCTAAGGTAGGGACATTTAGGGTCCCTTCCTCCCCCCCGCCCCGTAGGACTGCATCCTTCCTGTTGCTGTGGAAACGGGTGATTCTCTTGGCCTCTTTCTCCTTTGCTGGCCTCATTTATGCACTCTCCCCACCAGCAAGCCCCAAGTGGGGAGCCCAGGGGACAGTGACACAAAAGGCCCGCCCTCTCCTCTTCTACGGGGTGGACGCAGCAACATTCTGGCCTAAATCGAGGATTAAGAGAGAAGGTACCATGAAAACCCTAGCGATTGCCGTGCACCGTCCACTCGGGCTCTCAGGACTGTGAGGGGCAGCCTGGGCTACACCCAAAGCACAGAGTGGACACTGTACACTTCCCCACTGTCCATTTCTACAGTCCGTTTCTTTTTCCCGCACAGGATCTGTTAATTGTGTATTTACCAAGAAAAGCGATTCCTCAGCCCACACGTTCATGTTTCATCGTCCGGAGCACAAGTCAGCGCAGACTCTAAGGCCCCGATCCAGGAACACTTCATTGGATCACGTTCACCCTGAACGTCACCAGCCTCCTCAGGTCCTCAGACTCTCCCTGGGATCCTGATTCCTACAGGAATCTGCATTCGCCTCTCTCTGGCCCCAGCCACACGAACAGCAGCGACCCCAGCAGCCCCGAACGCTGAACCGGGACCCTTGGCCCGAAGACCCCGACCTGAGGTTTCCTCCAAGTGCTGGAAGCCGTGGCAGTTTTGTCTCCCACACCCACGCCCTTCCTGGGAGACGAGAAGAAATCTCTACCTTCCATTTCTGTGGAAAGATGGGAGGTAAGCAGTTCTAAGGGAGAGGAGGAGACAGGCTTGGCCCCCAGCCCTGGGGTGTGGCCAGGCCTCCGGGAAAGACCTCTGCCTGCTGAGGTCAAGGTTAGGCCCAGAGCTGGACAGAGCTGGGAGGGCTGACCCCAGGGCGGAGCAGGCTGCGACAGCTGGAGAGGGAGACCAGAGTGGAGTCTGCGGGCCTCACGGGGCTGCCTCTGTCTCTCCCTCAGGGTCTCGACCCTCTGGCCGGACCAGCACAGAGCACGGCTCAGGAGGATGGGACACAGCCTAGGGCCCCACAGTGGGGACCCCTTCAGCCTCTCGGGTAAACTCACTCTGGCCCCAGCCCCACAGCAGTTAGTGGGAACAGCCAGGACGGAGGTCACCACTGTGCCGGGCGGTCGGGCGGATGCAGGAGAGAAGCGGGTGTGACCACGTGTGCTTGCACGTCTGTCCAGTCTCTCTGGGAAGACGAAAGGCTGGGGCAGGATGGGAACAGGGCCCACAGGTGACAGGCCAGACTTGGCGGTGCCCTCAGTGCAGTTTGGCATTGGGACCGGTGACATCCCAACGCAGGCTGACCTGGCTGAGGCAGCAGCCAACGCTGGCAATGGTGACCTCAGCAGCCTCCGGTCCTCGTGGGCACAAGAGGCAGCTGCACTGCCAGGTTGCGAGCTCCTCCAGGCTAGGAGGAGGGCCGCTCGCGGACCCTGCCAGGTGAGTGGGCAGCCCTGCTGGCCACGAGGCCCTGCCCCGCTGCAAGGAGGCCGGGAGCATCTTTCCAGCTGTGCCCTGGGCGCTGCCCAAAGCCAGCGCTCGCAGGGAGGAAGAGAGGCTTGGAGAGGGGCGGCCGCTCTGGTGTGCTTGGAATCTGGCTCCGCAGCCTGCCGCCTGGCCAACAGAAGCTGGTCCTCCACGCTGAGCCAGGGCCATGGCTGGAGATGACCAGCCCGCTGCCCCTGAGCTCCCGGCTCCTCCCTGTGCACAGCTGCAGACTCGGCCGCTGGGAGCCCCCTGGGGGAGGATGCCGCACAACTGGCAGGAAGGAGGCTCAAGGTGGCTGGGCTGCCCTGTCCTGGCGGGAGCATGGGACATGCCAGGTGACAGGTGAGGTGGCAGATGGTGGCAAGAGGGGTGCCAGTCTGAGAAGGAATGAGGTAGTTCCTTGTCAACCAGGGTTTGTGTGCCAAGGACTCAGCCCCAGCCCAACTGGCCTGGCCCAGGCCCAGGGAGTGGGTCAGGGGCTGCTTCAGGCCCTGTCTGCACACGAAGGACCCTGTGATGCCCCTTGGTAAGTGCAGAGCTGGCCCAGGACCCGCCTGCGCCTCCTGAGAGGTCCTCCCTCCAGAGGAGCAGGGACCAGCGAGTCCTTGGGGCCAGCAGCCTGCTCCCAGCCCAGCCCTAGGTGAGCAGGTGCAGGAAGTCCCTGGCTCGAGTCACAGGCAGGGGCAGGCGGCACCGTTCTGGACCCTGCAGAACTGTGGATTGGGTTCCCTCTGGCTCAGACCCCATTTCACTCACAGTGAAACCGAAGCCCAGAGACAGGGAGTCCCTCAGCCCAGGCTGCACAGCCATCCGGGAGCCCGCAGTCCTGACAGAGGGCCTTGGAACCCTGAGCAGACAGCGCCCCCAAACTGCTTTGTGCCGTCTGGTCGACACCTGCCTGAATGTTGCTGTTCCTGTCTGCAGATGGGCCGCCTGAGGCCTTGGGGTGGATGACCACTCCGACTCTCTGCCCTCCCAACAGCAGGCCCTGCAGTCTCAGGGTTCTCTGTAGATACAGGACCAAAAAGGGAAGTGTGTGGAAAGAGGGGGGGGAGAGGGAGAGAGGGGGAGGGAGAGAGG
>NW_026000222.1:1789615-1796872 GCF_001458135.2 Marmota marmota marmota | reverse complement strand
GGCCCCGGCCACCCTCCCTGCCTGGCTTCCTCTGCTGGCTCTCAGTCCCTTGCCTCCTGCCCCAGGGGGACCTGCCTCGGTAATTACCTCTCTGCTTCTCTCCAGGGCCCGGCTCCTGCCTCCCCAGCTGGAAGGAGCAGGTTCCCGTCCCTTCCGGAGGGACAAGAGCCCTCGTCTACTAGCATGCAGCCACTGGGCAGCCTGTACTGGCCAGCTTGGCCATCACCAGCACTCGGGGAGGGCAGGGACTTGTGCAGTCTCCTCTTCACCAAGGAGAAGCTAGCACCTCGCCCAGGGCCATCGCTGGTCGGCCTCCAGGTGGGACTGAACCCAGCAGCACTGAACACTCAAGCCCTCCCCTGTCCAGCTCCAGGCTCTCGGAGGTTAGGTGAGCCTGGCCGCAGACTATGGCCCTGGGGTGGAATCCAGCTGCCCACAGCTGGGTACGGGCCGTCTCGTGGAGCAGAGCCTGGCCTTTCATGTGTCCACTCGGCTGCTGCAGAGCCCACAGTCTTTTTCCTTTTTTTTCTTTCTTTTTTATTAGTTGTTCAAAACATTACAAAGCTTTTGACAGATCATATTTCATACATTTGATTCAAGCACATAAGCCCACAGTCTTTTTTATTTTTTGGTCCTGGGGACTGAACCCAGGGGCCCTCGACCACTGAGCCACACACACCCAGCCCTATTTGTATTTTATTTAGAGATGGTCTCTCTGAGTTGCTTAGTGCCTCGCTGTTGCTGAGGCTGGCTTTGAACTCGCCATCCTCCTGTCTCAGCCTCCCGAGCCGCTGGGATGACAGGCGTGGGCCACCGCGCCTGGCAGAGCCCACAGTCTTGACGGAGGCTGCACATGTGCAATCCAAACATGAAGGAAGCTGGCCGGTCCCTGAGCTGCAACAGGACACAGTGAGGAAGGAGACTGCTCGGAGCCTCTTCCTCCTGAGCCCTAATGACTTCCGGTTCACCTGCAGAGCCCTGTGGGGTGGTGGCTCTGGACGTCTCCCACAAGGACCCCCCTGGAAGGCAGCCTTAGTTGAAAGCAGAAATCAGATGACCAGAAGTGTCTGCTGCCCGCGGTGTCTTGGATCAGCTCACAATGTAAACGTCTGACAGGAGGAAAGCAGACGTCCATCCTGGGTGTCCTGAGTGGGTGGGATTCTCTCAAGCTCAGAAGCGCCAGGAAGAGGAGGTAACGTAGGAAACTGAGTTGGGACCGTGCCTGACATGGGGGGCCCAGAGGTGGCGGGACTCAAGAGCAGTGAGAAGCACCTTCCGTCCTGACGTGTGGACCAGGAGGTCGCCTGCGCCACTGCCCTGTCACTGCCTAAAGCCACGCACCAGGCCTTCTTTCTCCATAAATCTCAATTGGCAGCTGGCGGGTGGCCCAGGCCCCTTCAGTGGTGGGGGGTCCACCGTCCCCCGGGCCTCAGTGTCTGGGGTGGGTCCTGGCGTCCAGGTAGGTAGGGATGGCTGAGAGTTTCTCAGGCCAGGCGGGGAGGGTGTCCACTGTCACTGCCCGGATCCCACTGAACAGACTGTCACATGACAGTCCCAACTGCAAGGGGGGCTGGGAAATGGCATCCCCTGTATTCCCAGGAGTAGAAGGAGGCGGTTTGATCAGTGTCTACCACAAGTTCTCCCGTTATCCCACCACTTCAATAATGCGTCTCTACTGAATTAGCACATAAACACACAGGAAATAAAACAAAACGCAGATGGCCGCTCGGAGTTGCGTTTCTAACTTAATGACCCAGATTTCGTAAGCATCCTGCACCTTTGTCCACTGACATCTGCATTATACAGTCAAGATGCACAGAAGTCCTTGGGAGGATTCTTTTGGCATCCCCCATATTTGGGTTATATTTAGGCACAACTGTTATTTCTTGGTTTGGGAAAGTGTTTGCATTAAACCAATTGAAAAAACAAGCTAAAGACTAAGTTGAGACCTGAGCCTCAAGGACTTGGGAGGGGGCTGCTTGGTAGGAGGATGCAGGGTGGGGCCCCACATCCAGCTTCAGGACTTACTATCTCCTGGGAAATTGTAGATATCAGTAAGGAACCCCAAATGTCAGTGAGGGCCATGGCTTGGGAGCAGGGTGGGGTGGGGATGGCCGGTGAAGGTTGGTACTGCTGAACACCCACACGTGCAGCTCAGAGAGGGGGTCTTGTTTGTTTTTGCTGTGCTGGGGATGGAGCCCAGGGCTCACCACTGAGGCACACCTGGCCCTCTTCACAAATGAAGACCGCTGTGTGACCAGCCGCGGGTTCAGCCATAGAACATTCCCGTCCACCTCCAGCCTGGACTCCTGCTGCAGGGGCAGCTGTTGCAAGAGTCATTTTAGCTGCCCCGTTTCCGCTCTGAGGACCACGATGGAGCCCAGAGACGCTCCTCTGCTCCTCTCCTGCTGTGGCAGGACCAGGGAGGGGCCAGATCTGTATCTGCTCGCTGCCTCCTGTGAATATGTCACACACTGGAACCATTTTCTAAGACTCACGGGGGAAAGCATGTTGATCCAAGGAGAACTCAAAGCAGCCCCGTCCCCCCTCTGGTGCAGGAGGAGCCCCTGTCCAGCCGCCCAGGGAGGCCTGAGTGCCAGCACCCCAGGGGCCTGCTCCCCTGCAGGATGAGCCTTTCGGTCACTCTGGCTCTCTGCTTTCCACTGGCACTCCACAGCAAAGGCCACTGCCCTCCTGAGGAATGAGCAGCCAGGCTGGAGTGGCCTGGGAGTGGCCACAGCCCTGACCACAGGCGGGGCTCCAGTCAGATGCAAGTGCTGGCCAGAGCCGCCAGAGAAGCTCAGAGCTCCCTGCACCTGCACCAAACGGAAAAAGTCTGCAGGACTCCCGGGTCCCCTACCCAGGTGGCCAGGGAAGGGGAGGCCCCGCCAGACCTGTCCCCAAAGCCCCTTCACAAGATACCTCCCCCTCTTCCCCTTCCTTGAGTGCTAAGAGCACGTGGACTAGGCAGGAGGGGAGTTTGGATCAGAGGCTGTTTAACCTTCAAATAGATCAGATGGCTCAGTTCAGAGCAGGGGCTCCAGACTCAGGCCCCCAGGCTTTGCTGGCCACTGTCAAACCACTGTGGGGCTCCAGGAAAGCTACTCTGCCTCTCTGAGCCTCAGCCCCTCATCTGTAAAGTGGGGATAGTGGTAGGAGTCCATATAGGGTCACTGTGAGGATTGAACAGGTCAATAAATAAAAAAGCTTTTACAATATCGGTGAGCCCAAAATAAGCTCTCCATATCCGTAAGATGTGCACACACACACACACGTGTGCACACACACCTGTGCCAGCACACGGGCACGTGACACACACGTGTGCACAACATACATGCATGTATGACACACAGATGCACAAGTCGACATGAGACAGACACACAGACGCACATGCTGGCACACGTCATGCACGTGGACCCCATAAAGTGTGCACCAGGACCTTCAGGACAGGACGTGCTCACCCAGGCCACCCAGCACTGGCCCTGCCTGAGGTCCAGAGGCCTTGCCCGGCTCCCAGCCTCACCTGACCTGAGTCTTCCTGGGGGTGGGGGCAGAGGTGGGGTGGCAGTGACTTCTCCCGGGACGGGTTTCCTGGGAGGAGGGCGAGATCCTGACCCAGACAGACACGGTGGTTGACAACACTGACTGTACTGAATGTCACCAGTGACCACTTTACAGTGGTGAAAATGGTGAATTTTACACTAAGGGAATTTCAGCTGGACACAGAAGCAGGGGTGGGGGCAGATCGAGGACAGGCACAACCCTAGGGCCCCGGGCAGTCTGTGATGGATGGGGGCTGCCCCTGAGTTGATTTCAGGGGACTGCGGACGCTCAGTGGGTGTGTCAGCTACCCAAACCCTGGGGCTCACCACAGCAATCGATGAGCATCTCATGGTTTTTGTGGGTTAGGATCCAAGCTCCTTCCTGAGCTGCCTGGCTCGGGGTCCCCCCGGGCAGGCAGGGGGCAGCACCCCCAGCAGAGGCTGCACCCCCACGCCCTCCGGGCTGCTGGCGGGCCGGCTCCTCACCGGCTGTCTGTGGGAGTCCATGGGAACTGCAGCAAGCAGCTGGCTTCCCACAGTGGGCGACCCCAGAGCAGGGAGCAGGGTGACACGGAGGAGGGAGAGGCCAGAACAGGGGCCCCAGCCAGGCAGGCACCTCAGTGGGCCCTGGTGGGCACAGGTGCCACGCTGCCTCTGCCTGGGATCAGTGGGTCTGGAGTCTGAGGCCTGTCCAGCCCCAGGTCCTGCCACCGCCAGGCCCCGAAGTCTTCATCTAAGAACAGTGACTCGCAGGCTGGTGGGGACAGCGTGGCCACCACCTGAGGTGTTTCCATGGGGAGAGCACAGGGGAAGCCTGGGAGCCCAGGGAGCACCGTGGGCACGCGAGCCTCCCCTGAGTGGACACAGTGAGCTGCTTGCACACCTGGACCTGCCACTCACTCCTGGAGCCCCCGGGACGGAGCTGTGGGGTTGGCGCACGGAGGGGGCGGAGGTGTCCAGAAACGGCGGCGTGCAGTGACGTTGAGCACAAGTCTCCTTGGGGAGCGGGGAGGGAAAGGATGTGGGGAGAGATCAGTTCTCTCCAACTTTGATCTTCAAAAACACTCCGAGCAAACCCAGGAGAGATGAGCATCTGTTAATCGGGTGGTACATGCAGTCTGGTCCGTGCCCAACCGCTCACAATGTGACAACTCAAGTGTGCTTTGACAGGGGGACAGGGAGGACGCTCTGGGGCCTGGCTGAGCTCCCCCGCAGGCTGGCACGCTCCCTGGGTGGCAGGTGCACACATGGGATGTGCTGCTGTCACGTGTGCCTCTGAGCATCATGTCAGACGCTCCAGGTCCCAGCACTGACCTGGAACAGGGACGAGGGCTTGCAGATGTGCAAAAGAGCCTGACTGTGCGCTCCTGGGGTGGGGTGGTGGCAGCTCCCGGCCTCGGCCTCCCTCTGCTGCAGGACCAGCTGCCCCCGAGGCTGGAACCCTCCCTGGGTGCTGCAGGAGGCCCAAAGCCCCGACTCCTTCCCACACCCAACTCCTTCCTGTGCCTCCCTGCACCCCTGCCACAGTGAGGCCCACGCTGCTCTCCTGTCCTGGACCCCTCAGGCCGCTTCCTTGGCCAGGGAGGCCCTGCCTGCTCCCCAGATGCCTCATCCTAGGTCCCTCCCCCACCTTCTTGGTGTGTGGCGCCAACGCTCCTCACCAGAAGCCCCTGATGGGCCCCATCGGACTCCTCAGAGGGGCTGCAACGCTGGATGTGGGGCCAGGTGCTGGGCTGCTCCTCCTGACCCGAAGGCTGGGCGGCTGTCTGTCTCCTGGGGTGGGTGTGCCCGGGGCCAGCCCTCTCCTCCTCTGGGAGCTCTCAGTCCGGCCTGTCCTCCCCGCCCCACCCCATGGCTCCTCCCCAGGACCCACCCCCACAGGAGACCGACACTGTGCCCAGGGCTGTTTCCCCTGGGCTGGCTCTTGGCCCTCATGGCTCGTGGCCCTGGGGCCTGCTCGCGAGGCCCAGCAGCTCCGGAAGGTCACCTGGAGGCCCTTCGGAAGGGCCAGGCACCCTCAGGAGAGGCTCTGCCCCAGGTGGGAAGAGGGCCAAGCCCTCCTGCTGGTGTTGAGAGCCACAGCCGAAGGGGCCCCAGCAAACTTCCAGCTGCCGGCTGATGATTGGCTCACAGCGGCCCCAGCAACATCTAGCTGATTGGCTCCTCTGCGGTGATGCTCATTGGGCTGTTTCCCTGCCCTTGCAGACCACGGAGCTGCTCATTGGGGGACTTTTTTGGCTCCGCCCACGTGACCCAGCCAATTGGCCTCAAGAGCAGGAGGATGGTGGGAGGTGGAGAGAAGCTTGTGGGGAGAGAGAGGCTTGTGGGAAGCCGGTGGTGGCAGTTGAGGCTCTGAGGGTTTTTCCTGAGAGGCTGTTTTGTTTGGCGTGTGTGGTTCTAAAAATAAAGTTAGTTTCTTTTGACAAGTGGCTTCTGATTGTGCCCAGCCAGACTGCGGCAGGCTGGGGCACCTAGATGCCCTGGGACGCAGGGAGCAGCACAGCGGCGAGGGGACTGGCCAGCGTCCTGTCCTGGCACTGGGCAGTGCAGAAACTGCCCTGTAGGTTTGAGTGACGACCAACTCAAACCACGCCAACTTGCCCTCTGGGAGCGTGAACTGTGTCCAAACGTCGTGACCTCATGTTTCCGTGGGAACCAAAGCTCCCCACTCACCCAGGGGAAAGCCACCGCCCGCCAGGCTCAAGGCCATGCGGGCATCTGCAGGCTGGCGCGGCACCGGCTCGATTCCCAGCACAGAGCTGCACAGTCGCTCGCAGCCAGACGGGGTCTCCCTCCCTCCATACTCCACAGCCACCAGGGGAACCGAGGCCGCAGGCCAGCCCTGGAGCCCTCACTAGGGCCACCTCCGCTGGGCCTCGGCCACCTGGCCTCCCTGAGGACAGCCTTGTCCTTGATCCTTTCTGGGGGGAGGGGATCAGGTTTGCAAGAACTGGCTACATAAACAGCCAGCTGGATCAGGACCAGGACTGATTCAGGTACTGCAGAGAGGGCAGGAGCCAGGCCCGAGACTGGCCGGCAACATCCGGGAGTGGGACAAGCAGGCGTCCCGCCTGGCCTGCCACAGGCCTCCTGAGAGGGGTCCTGGGAGGGCCGAGGGTCCAGGACGGGGCCGAGGGTCCAGGGAGGGCCTTGGCTGCTCAGGTGGGATCTGTGGGCCAGCAGAGGCAGTGTGCCTGAGGAGTCCAGAGCTGGCCCCCAGACCCGCGAGACCTGTGAAGGAGCGGGAGTCCAGGTGACCCCGCTGGGACAGGCTGGGCTGAGCCGCGGCAGGGGGAGCCCCCCGCCACGGTGGCAGGCATGAAAAGCGCCCCTGCACATTCTGGCGTCTGTTGAAGGAAGGACCAGAGACCCCCGTGGGGACATGTGGAATAGTGACTCGGTGTCCTAGCGGCTGTCCTTGCTGGCTTCGCCTCCTGCCTTCCCAGTGACCCCAGCCACCCCCCAGGATGAGGCAGAGTTCAGAGCCAGACCCAGACAGGCAGCTCCTGGCCCTGTGCCAGCAGCCACCTTCCTCGCCTTCAGGTGAACCTGTCCATCACAGTGGGCTGGCCGGAGTGGCTGTGGCCACGTGTGGCCAGCCACAGATCCGGTGCCCACACTGCAGCTGCAGCAGCCCAGCAGTGCCTGGCCACACGGAGCGGCACCTTCCCTGGCTGCAGATTGCCAGACCCCAGGGGCGCCTCGGGCTCCAGGG
>NW_026000222.1:1778496-1788644 GCF_001458135.2 Marmota marmota marmota | reverse complement strand
CTCCAGGGTGGCCCCGGGGCCCGTCTGACTGCGAGGCTGCTGCCTGGGTCCCTCCGCTCGGCTTGCTGCTGGTGTTTCTGCTGCCATCGAGGTGGAACCTGTGTGCCTCTCAGCTGGCATCCCTGCGGGCAGCCGGGAGGCCCTCACTCCAGGATGTGGTGCTGGGGACCCAGGGCAGGGATCGGAACAGGAAGCGAGGCTCTCCCCCTGCCCTGGGTGACTCGCCGTGGGGACTTGGCGTCGGTGTCCCAGAGCTCCTGACGCCCACATCCATGCAGAGAAGCAGGACACCCAGGGTGGCTGGGACTCGGGCCCCAGGGCTGGCGGGCCTTCTGCCACCTCTGCCTGCCACTGCCCAGAAAGGAGGTGACTCTGTGGCATTGCACAAACGGTGTGAGCCCACGAACGCTTGCTGTCATTCCCAGTTACGGACAGACACGCGCCACCGTTGAGTGGGGCTCCTGAAGGCAACTTGATGAAGTGGCAGGAGCCCGGGACACAGGGCGGCCACCGCAGCTCGTCCTGACTTAGTAAGACACTCCTGTGGCATCGGAGAAATGGCTGGGTGAACCAGACCACTGCCGCCCGCCGTCACTGCCACTCGACAGTGGACGATGGCCTGTCCTTTGCTGTGACCGTCTTGTTCGGCTCAGTCTCTATGATGACTCCTGGTCACAACACGAGCCCCTACGCTGTGAACGCTGTTCTGCAGAGTTGAGAGCCGTGGTCTTGGGGGCCCTGGCCCCTGGGGCGAAGGTGTCAGGATGGGAGGCTGGCCAGGCTCCCTGTCTCAGCTCCGCCCCCACCTCCTGGCTGCCTCCACATGGGGCGAGGGTCAGGGTGGTCCCTGCACATCATGTCCCTCTGGCAACGGCAACTGTCATCACTCACCACCAGGTGAGCAGCCACAGTGGCAGCGGCAGTGTGCCTGGCCTCACCCGGGCAGGGAGCAGGGGATTTCTTCTTCCCACTGGACAAGTGCTGACTCAGAAAGGCCAAGCAACTTGCCCATAGCCACACAGCCGCAAGGCGCAGAGTCGGGACATTCGGGAGCCCCCAGTGACCCAGGGATTCCTCTGCTGACGGCCTCCCCAACACCACCTCCCCGTCACCACCTCCCCGTCACCACCTCCCCATCACCAGCATCGGCACTTGCTGCTGACCTGCTGAGTTTCTCAGAGCCCTAACTCAGCCCCGCTGGCCGAGGCCTGTTGTCTGGGTCACCAGCTCGGCTTCGTGTTTCTCAGGGGACGTTCAGTGGGCTGGTGTTGGGGTGAAGGGTCTGGGGGCAGAGGCAGAGCACCAAGAACCTAGTGGGCCCCAGGCAGGCCAGCTTCTGCCCGCTCCAGGGGGACAGGCGCTCGCACGGCTGACGTGGGCGGAGATTCAAGGAAACGCCAGTCTTTGGCCACCAGAGGCTGGAGATGACCCGAGGCCTGCTGTGATTCTGCTGCCCACCTCCAGCCTCCCGGGGGCCATCCTGCATCTTGGGATGGGCCCTTTCTCTGGGAAGCCCTCGCCTGTCCTTTCAGCTCTGGCCACAGTGGGGACAGGATGGCCTGGCTCAGAGCTGGTCACTCTTGGCCACAGGCGCTTCGTGGGGTGGGATGATACTGACATCCTCGTTCTCACAGACCCCATCCTCAGAGTGTGGAGGCCACCTGGAGGGCATGGCTGTCACATGCGGTCTTTGGTCCTACAAGGACTGAGAGGAGGCAGTGCAGGGGCAGAAGGGAAGGGCAGGCAGGACTGTCCACGCAGAGGCTGGGCAGTCCCTGGGCAACACAGCAGAAGAACCAGCGACCTAGGGAAAGAGAGACCTCAAAATCAAACGCTGGCCAAGAGCGGTGGTGCTCACCTGCAATCCCAGTGGCTCGGGAGGCTGAGGCAGGAGGATGGCAAGCTCAAAGCCAGCCTCAGCAACAGCAAGGCCCTAAGCCACTCAGTGAGACTCTGTCTCTAAATAAAATACAAATAAGGCTGGGGTGTGGCTCAGTGGTCAAGCGCCTCTGAGTTCAATCCCTGGTGCCCTCCCTCCAAAAAAAAAAAAAATATATATATATATATATATACATATATATCTATCTCAAACACTGTGCTGGGAACACACTGAAGAACGGAAAGAGCTCTGGGCTGGGGAGGGCTTGGTTGGTAAAGCACTGGCCTTGCGTGCACAAGGCCCCGGGATCAATCCCCAGGACCTCCAAACAAGGAAAGAGGGAAAACTCTCAGAAGGAAGAAGGTGCTTCCCTCGTGGGCCTGACATGGACTCGGACCCGACGTGTAGGAAACCCCTGTGCTCCACAGTGAGGCGCGGACTGTAAAGTGGGTGATGGGGCTGAGCAGATGGTCCTCCAAAGAGGCTACGCGTCAAACAGCAAGCCCAGGGGACGACGCCCAGCACCCCTGGTCGCCAGGGCGACTCAAAGCACAACCGCCCGGAGGGAGCACTGCCTTTGCCAGGTGCCGTCGTCAAAGACAGAGACAGCAAGTGTCCAGGAGGACGCAGAGGGGCGAGCCTCGTGCCCAGCTGGGCTGCACAGCAGCAGCAAGTGAGGACCCTGCGACTCCTCTCCTGGGCACACACCAGAGAGGGTCGATGTTTAGGTCCATCTAAAACCTTGTACAAGGTTCGCAACAGCCAGAGGGCAGACACCCCGGCCACCCCTGATGAGCACGTAACTCGTGGTCGGTCCGCGTGACAGCACAGGCCTCAGAAGGGCCGGGAGCAGACACACCACGACTGGACCCACCCCAGACAGAGCCTGAGTAAGGGCAGCCAGGCCCGGAAGGCCACAGGCCTCAGGGTTCCAGGACACACAGACCCACGGGGAAGAGCCATCGGTGGTCCCAGGGCTGGGGTGGCGCGGGGGAGGGAGATTTCCGGGTGCTGAGAAGGTGGGTCACGGGACGGTAGCTCACGGCTTGAGGACATTACCAAGGACATCGAATGGCAGGCTTCAGGGGGGTGAAGGGTCCAGTTTGTGGATTTTATCTCAATAAAACTTTTTTCCTCAAAGATACTTGTGAAAAACTCAAAGGGATTTAGGCCAAAAGGGAATCTGCTGATCTCTCCTTGGTAGGTGAGTGGGTCAGAGCTCTGGCTGACCCGACAGGGTCTGAAACAGGTGGTCAGCGCCTGGGCACAGCTCGTCCGACACCCGGCTGGGAAGAGAGGAGGAGGCTGCGGCTGGCACCAAGGGCAGTGGGTCCTGGTACCACTGTCACTGCAGCCTGAGGAGGCGTGAGGTGGGCACTGGTGGGGTGGAAAGGGGCTCTCCTGCCTGGGTAGGCAGAGGGAGCCGTTGGGGGAGGCCTGGAAGAGGAGCCAGCCCCCATCACGGGCTCTGTGTCCTAGATGGTTCCTCACCACCTCCCCCTCCACTCTTCACCCAGCCCGTGTCTCCAGTGTCCAGGGCACAGAGACGCTGAGGTGGGGCTGCAAGTGGACTTGGCCGGCAGGGGTCAGCCAGGCCTGCAGGATGAGACAGGTGCTGTGATCTGGACGGCCCCAGGCCACAGAGCCCAGGGCAGGAGCACCCGTTCTGACTTTGGAGGGCCAGCGGCTTTCCTGAAGGAAGGGGTCACCCAGCTGAGGCCACGGCTGGAGCATGGCGTGGGAAGGCAGAATGCAGCCCAAGCTGGTGGGTGCAGGGGCTGAGAGGGTGGAGTGCAGAGGGCTCAGCAGACGCCGGGGTGGCAGGGCCTTGAGATTCAGGAGGTGGAGCACTGCCCCGAGGCCAGGGAGCACTGACCAGGGAGCCCCAAGGACCACGTCCCTGATGGCACAGGTGTGCCAGGGCCCAGCCCACGACTGTGACTTCTGCCTGCCTCTCCCCAGCCTTGGAGCCTTGTCACTATGTCACCGTTGGACACAGCCCTTGCCCAGCCTCTGACTTCTGCACCTCAGACGAACCCGCAGCCTCCCCAGCCTCTCCTGGCCTCCCACCTGCCCAGTGGTCCCCCATGGGATGAGCGGGTTGGAGAGGCGGTTTGGGAAAGTGGCACCAGGAAGCCACGGGCCACCTCATCCTAGAGTCTGCTCACACACTAGCTCTGGAGGAAGATCGGGGGGAGCAAGTAGAAGCCACCGTGGGCAAAGTGATTCTCAGATGCCTTTGGGTGCTCCACAGCCACGTGCTGAGCAGGAGGACGAGTGAGGCCTCCGTAGCTCTCCCCAGAGCCCGCAGGCTGTGTACCCAAGAGCCGTGCTGGTGATTTCAGCTGGTGTCCAACAAGGTCAAAACATAGGTCAGAAGGAGCCATGGGCGAGGGTCCCAAAGGCACCCGGGGTCGGGCCCTTTGCTGTACGCAATGAGCTCTGATTCAATAAGCGCCTGGAGCTGGCAGCGGTTTCCTCACCTCTTCACCGTTCACGATCGATCAGACAGAATGCAAGGCTGCGTCCTCTGCCCCCGTCACGGTGCCGGGT
The DNA here is from genome assembly GCF_001458135.2 of Marmota marmota marmota. Taxonomy (NCBI): domain Eukaryota; kingdom Metazoa; phylum Chordata; class Mammalia; order Rodentia; family Sciuridae; genus Marmota; species Marmota marmota. Next base: position 1,784,212 of record NW_026000222.1, on the reverse strand, counting down.
GCCGAGGGGGAGAGGTCCTCCCAGGACCACAGAGTAAAGTTAGCACATGGAAGAGTGACAGGTGCTGTAGCTCGGGGAGGGAACGGGGTGCTGAGGGGGCTCTGAGGAGAGACGCCCACCTGGCCTGGGCCCTGGAGAGAGGTGCTGCAGGTGAGTCCAGCAGGGCCTTGGTGAAGGTGCAGGCACCTTCCAGACCACAGGCGAGGCGTGAATGGCCACACAAACACACTGAATGTGCTGTGTCCCCCAAGGGCCAATGTGACTGAAGGCATGGTCCCCAGGTGGTGGACCTTTGAGAGGCGGGTCTTGTGGAAAGTTCTTGAGCCACTGGGGGCGTGTCCTCGGAGGGCACTGTGGGAACCCAGTCTCTCTCTGATTTCCGTTTGGCTGTGCAAGCTCGTCCCCACCCATGGGTGTCTGCCTGGCGGGATGCAGCCCAGGGTGCCTCTCGCTGGAACTGAGCCAGCGTAGATCATGCCCTTGAACTCCATCTTGGTGAGCTTACTGTAGAGGCCGCTGCTTTGGGTGTTCACTGTGGTGGTGGAGGGTGACCCAGCCACAGATGTCTCCTTGTAGTGGCATGGAGAGTGATGTTTGGCACGAATGTGCCAATGGAAGACCACACAGCGAAGAGAGTGAGCAAACCCACAGAGAAGGGTCTCAACCGCGTTGCTGGACAGAAGACCATCCATAACGGACGATTCTAGTTACGCCATGTTCAGAAACAGTGCAGCTAACCACGGTGCCCAGGCTGCACAGCCACCGGCAGGAGAACTGTTCCCCTGGGAGGAGGAGGCTGTGGGTGGAAGGCATGGTGGGTCTGGGATGCAGACAACACTTGATTCCCGACTCGGTGGTCATGACGTGGACATTCACCATATAGTGATTCACTATTTGGACGAATGTGCAGCTTGACCACAGACAGCGACTGGAACTTCCTAGGAAGGTGTTAGGGTTGAGCTGGGAGGTGTCCCCCAGCTCCCACATGAGATGCTGCAAGGGTCCAGGGGAGAAACAATGGCTTGTGACAGTCTCACCTGGTCAGTGATTAACCCTTGCCAGGGATCCACTGGTGGTGACTGCATGGTGGGTGTGGCTGGAGGAGGGGGCAGGGGCGTGGCTTTGGGTACATATTTATATCTGGAGAGTGGAGTCTCTCCTGCTCCGGGATCACCACGATGTGAGCTGCTCCCTCCACCTCACTGTCCGGCCAGGATGCTCAGCCTCACCTCAAGCTCTGAGGAATGGAGCCGGCCTTCTGTGGACTAAGACCTCCGAACTGAGAGCCCTCAAATAAACCTTCCTCCTTACTGTTGTGGTCCCATCCTTTAGTCACAGCCACGGAAAAGCTAAGGCAGAAGGGGGCATCTACACACTTGAGACAGAAGAGTACAGTGGCTGCAAAAATGTGCTCTGACCTTGGCTGAGGTTGGGGTCAGTGGCAGAGCGCTCACCTGGCATGCGTGAGGCACTGGGTTCGATCCTCAGCACCACGTAAAATAAAATAAAGGTATTGTGTTCACCTACCACTAAAAAATGTTTTAAAAACTTGTGCTCTAGACTTAACTGTCTGCGCATTTCCACCTTGAGCAAGTGACTTGACCTGTCTAAGCCTCAGTTTTCTATTTTTTAAAACAATGATAATAATAATACCTGTCTCATAAAGTTGTTTTAGGATTAAGTAGGATAATAAGTGTTAAGTGCTCAGTCCAGCCAGCACAGAGACACGATTCTTTACCATTGTCGTCGTTGTCATCACCATCATCATATCATTGTCATGATTATCACCATTTCACCTTCCTTATTATCATTGCCATCATCACCATCATCATCATCACTATCACGATCACCATCATCACCACCGTCACCACCATCATCATCACCATCACCATCATCATCACCATCACCACCATCACCATCATCATCACCATCACCACCATCACCATCATCATCACCATCACCACCATCACCATCACCATCACCATCATCACCGTCAATATCACCATCACCACCATCACCACCATCATCACCGTCAATATCACCATCTCCATCTCCATCACCACCGTCACCACCATCATCATCACTGTCACCATCATCATCATCACCACCATCATCATCCTCACCACCATCACCATCTCATCATCATCCCATGACATGACCATGACCATCATCACATCTGTCATCACCATCACCATCATCACAACCGTCATCGTTGTCACCGTCATTGCCATTCCCTTCACCACCATCACAGCCTTTCCTTCTTGCTCCAAATCTCTTCTACATTGTCTTCCTCTTCCTCTTCCTCCCTCCCTCCACTTCTCTTTTCACCATCTTCATCTTGAAATTGAATGCCTGATGACAGTGCTCTCTGGGATTCTGGAAGGTTCTAGTTCTCGATAAGTAAGAAGTGAAATCAGCCTCCCGTTTCCCAAAGCTTTTTCACTCTCAGTTTCAAACCATCTGTCCCATCGACAGAACACACGTCCCGACTCTTGGCTCAGAGTGAGCTTCCTCTCCTGGCACTAGAAAAGCTGATCCTGTCCTCCTCCCGCTGTCCTGCTGTCACAGTGGGACCCCACGCCTGGACCACAGCTGGCTGCACCAGGAGTGGAGGCCTGGCCCCAGCTGACCCCGGCCGAGCCTCTTCCAGGAGTCAGGAATCAGGCAAGGGGCAGTCAGGATGGAGAGAGCACACAGTGGTTGGAGCACAGAGAGCCGGTCCCGGAGGACAGAGACCTAGGGCAGCCTGGCAGAGGAGAGGCTGAGGGGCTAGGAAGGGAGACTTGGTCCTGATGCACCTGCCAGCCAGGAGAAGGGTGCGTACCAGAAACCCAGCCAGCTGGGACGCTGACCTGGACTTCCAGGCCCCAGAACCGTGGGCAGTGAATGTCTGCCGTCCAAACCCGGCTTTGTGGAGGTGCGGCGGCAGCCCTGGCAGACCAGCATACAGGGCTTCCAAATGCTCTCCGAAAAGAGCAAGAGGTAAGTAGGTAAGTGATTGGGCCTATGGCTCTATGGCCCCTCTCAACGGTCACCTCTGCTGTCAGAGTGAGACCCACAGCCGTGAGAAGGGCATAGCCACGCTCCAGCCAAGCTTCAGTGGTACACACAGGCAGGGGCCCGATCTGCTGTCCAGGCTGCAGTTTGCGATCCCTGGCTTAAAGCCACAACAAACATTTATTTTGTTCAGAAACTTCAGTTGTGACAGGTGTGGTGGGGGCTGCTTCGTGGCTGAGCTGGAGTGCTGGCCGGGGCTGGAGGACTGCCCAAGGCAGTGCCCATACTTGGTGCATCCAGCTGTCGGCTGGAGCTGCCTTCTCTCCCTGTGGGCCTGTCCATGGCTGCTTGGGCTTCCTTTCACCATGAGGACTCTTCTAAGTTCAAGTGTCCCAGGAGCGCGAGGTAGAGGCTGTCACTGCTCATGAGTTACTATTTGAAGTCACACTGTGCCACCTCTGCCCTCCTCACAGCCAGCCCAGATTTGCCTGGTGGTGGAATGAGTGTCAACACCACACTGCAGGAGGTCCTGCCTGGAATCCGCCTCCTTGTGGTAGACACAGTGCAGACAGAAAGGCCTTGGGTGACTGCAGACGGTGGCTAAGTTCTTTGAGCAGGGGACTTTACATAGAAAAGCTAGGAAGCCTCTCTGGGGCTGCGTCCAGAAAGCTGAGGCCAGAGAGGCGCGGTGGGGACCCCGGCAGCTAGGCATACGTCCTCTGCGTCGCCATCCACTGGGGGCACTTTTCCCAGCCAGGTGGGTCCATCTGGGCCTAGGAAAGGAGACTGTAGTCCCCATCACCTGTGTGAGGTGCTGCCGCCAGGCCGTCACCTGGCCCAGGCGCGGAGCCTGCGGAGCCCTGAGTGGGGCGTAGTTTTTCTTGCTCCCGACTGTTTTCCGGTTGCTGGGTGGTTCCGGGTTTACAGCCCTGAGAGTTTCCTCCAGAATGAGATCAATACTGCCAGCCCTGTTTTATGGGAGAAGGATTTCCAGATTGCACAAGTGCCCCTCAGATCTGCATTCCAGAGAATGGGGCCCGCCACGCTGGGGTTCTTCTGACCAGAGGGGATGAGGGAGGGTCTTTGGAGGTGGGGCGGGATGGGGACTGCAAGGGGGGAGCGTGCACACTGCCCGTGGGTGGAAGGCGCTGGCCAGTACTTGCTTGGAACTGATTGCCACTTCCCAATGTGATCTCAGTTGCAATCCACGGCTGTGTGAGGAAAGGCTGTCGCATCAGCCAAAAAGGTTGGAGATGAAATGGAAGGAAGGAAATGCAGAGTGAACTGAGAAAGACGGAAGCCTTTATCTCAACAGGGCCTGGGGAGCAGGCTGAGGCTGGGCACCCCTGGAGGAATCCTCCACCTCCTAGCAACAACAGCACCCTGCTCCCCCAGGCTTCCTGGGTGCCCATAGCCTGCTCCTTGAACTGTCACGGCAACCCTGAGGGAATCCGTATTATCACCATTTTACAGACAAGAAAACTGAGCTCAGAGATGTTAAGTGACTGTCCAAAGCCACACAGCTGGAGGGTCCTGAGATCAGGACTCAAACCTAAATTTTGCTAGGACAAGTATTTAGCCCGTTGCCCACATAGTCACAACATATAATTTTTAATTAGCACCAAACAGCCCTGAAATACTATTCCATACCCATTTAGATAGATAAAGTAAGCTGAAACAAAATAAGAGATAATCTCCGACGTCAGCCAGTAAAGTGCAGAACTGGACAGTTATACCGTGGGTGAGAGGTAAAGGTTCTGGGTGGACTGGGGAGCAGTCTGGTCACTTCCAATAAGATCCAAGGGCACAGGACCCAATATGTCTGCCTACCAGCACTTAGAGGAACTCCTGAGAACCAGAAGAGTCAGCTAGAAAGTGCGTAAATGGCAGAAGTGAGTGCTCCTCACACAGACCCAGCCAGGGAGGGAGGCCCTGTTCCCGCCTGCCTGGTCTTTAGGGAGGGGCTCTGTACCAGGACTAGAGGCCGAGGTGGAAGTCTAGGGGCTGGTTTCTCCAAAGCTTCTTAACCAAAGGTGATGCCCCCCATTGGGAAGCTGGGTGCAGGGTCCCTGGCTAAAGAGGCTTGGAACAGCCTCCTCTCCTGCTCTGGGTCTCAGGGTCCACTGCCCGGTCAGGGAGCCCGGGTTGGCCTGGCTCACCTGAGGCTGCCCAACCTTAGCGCCTCTGCTTCTGCAGCTCACTGCACCCACCGCTGCCATTTGCCTTGCCCTTACTAGCAGAGCTGGGGACCTGGGCTCCTGCCTGCGAATTCATGGTCCAGGAAATGTGCTTTAAATCCGCCCCAGGAAGCTCAGATCCAAGAATCAGGCACCATCTCTCGGTGGGGGGGAGCCAGTGGAGAGCCAGAGTAGAGAGCCAGAGTGGAGACCCAGGGAGCCTCCCCTAAGCGCTCGGCCCTGGGGTGGGGGGTACCTGTGGCAAGGGCGCACGGGATTTGGGTGATTCTGCTCCAAAACTGCTCGTGTGGCCCGACTTTCACTAACTCGTGGGGGGAAGGAGCCCACCAAGTGCACGTTTTCTGGAGGTCATCGCGCGCCCCTCGCCTACACTGGACCGCAGCGGCTGGAAGGAAAAGGGCAGGATTGTTTGCCACAGGCAAAAGCCACCTGTGGTTCGCCGCGAGCCTTGCGGGTCCGAGTGGCGGATCGCGGCACCCACGCGGGCCGGGCTCGGGCGCCTGGCGGTGGCAGGGCCCGCT
>NW_026000222.1:1773974-1778141 GCF_001458135.2 Marmota marmota marmota | reverse complement strand
AAAATGAGCACTCGCCCCCGTTGACTCGAGTCGCCGCGCCGGCCGCGCCGCGCTGCCTTCTCCATTGCTCCCCGAAAAGCGAATCAAAACAAAAAGCCAGCAGCCAACCAAGACTCCGGCTCGTCGCTCGCCTTGTTTTTTTCACCGCCTGCGGGATTCGCGAGCCGCGTTACATGCATGTCCAGTGGGGGTAGGTTTAATTTTGACGATGGAGGGTCCTACTGCGGAGGCTGGGAGGACGGCAAGGCGCACGGCCATGGCGTCTGCACCGGCCCCAAGGGCCAAGGCGAATACACCGGCTCGTGGAGCCACGGCTTCGAGGTGCTGGGCGTCTACACCTGGCCCAGCGGCAACACGTACCAGGGCACTTGGGCGCAGGGCAAGCGCCACGGCATCGGCCTGGAGAGCAAGGGGAAGTGGGTGTACAAGGGCGAGTGGACGCACGGATTTAAGGGGCGCTACGGGGTGCGGGAGTGCACGGGCAACGGGGCCAAATACGAAGGGACCTGGAGCAACGGGCTGCAGGACGGCTATGGCACGGAGACCTACTCGGATGGAGGTAGGTGCCCGCGGGTCGGGATGGGGCCGGGTGGGTCGGGTCGGAGGAGGGACCCTCCCCAATCCCCCGTCTGTTTATCTCCAGGGAAGTTGAGCCTCTCCCTCCCCTTGGACTGTGGGCGTTCAGGGCATTTCTTGGGTTCTCTGGAGGCCTCAGTGGCCCTGGCTACAGGTTGCCCCAGGCCTGGTGGGGGGCAGCGCCGGGGTGCCAACTCAAGGGTGTCGGGGGCTCTCCAGCAGCCGAGCCAGGCTGAGGGCTGCTGCTTGAGCAGTGGATGAGCGCATCACCCAAGAGCAGGCCAGAGACCTGCTGGCAAGGCCAGGCTGGGCCGGTGGCCACCTCTGGGACCCACTAGGGGTGGAGGGGGTGGCTGGAGAGGGCCCACTTTCCTCCAACACTGTTGCCCCCCTGGTGTGGCTGGAGTCAGGTACCAGCTTCTCTGCTTGTTTTCCTGCGGCGCGCAGGGCCTCCCTCAGTCCTGAACCAACCCAAGCCAACGGAGAGGGAGACTGGGAGCACTGGGGGGGGGGGATGCCAACCCAAACCAAAACAGCCAGGCAGTAAACTTCTAGGTGGTTGGACGCGGGCTAGCACTGTCGAGCAGGCTGCTGGAGGGAGGAGGGAGGCCATCTGCTTAGCGAGAGCCCAGGAATCTCTCCTTTCAGTGGCTGAACCATTTTTACCGTTAGTCGGGGAATGGCTCTGGGTCTTCATTCTAAGATGCCACCACATCCCAGCCGGACAGAGCCAGGTGCCGGAAGCCAGTGAACTGCCTGTAAGATGGTTTCTGTGCAGGAAGCCTTGGCTGGCTTGGCAGCTGCCCTCTTGCCTGGACTCTCCAGTACCCACAACTCCATGCCTCTGAGAAGCAGGGAGCCATAGCGACTGGTCTCAGAAGCCAGACCCAAACCCAGGCGGGCCCACGGCCCCTCCCCCACTGGGAGCTCTTGCCCCCGAGGTGGCTCCCGCCTCCCTCCAGGCGGCTCTGCTGTTTTGCAGGCCTGGATGCCTGGGAAGGGAGTGAGACGCAGCAGCAATGACTTGTGCTTCTGCTGGGGATAAAATCGTGAGTGTGAGCGTCTGTGTGCTCGCCCTGCCTGCCTGCGCCTGAGTCTCCTGCAGGAAGCCCAGAGCTCTGCTCCTCCACATCCAGGAGAGATGGAGGGCTGGAGAGTAATTATTATTTTGGCTTATGCAACTGAAAGGCAGGGCTCCTTATTACCCAAAGAGGAGGCGGAGTCTGGGCAGTTAATTATATAATGCTCCCGCCTGCCGGCTCCAGGCCCAGCCCGGTCCCAGGAGGCCTGTGCTCTTGTTTTCATGGAGCAGGTCGGAGAGCCCCACAGCCCCTGGGCCTGAGGGCCAGGAGGGAGCAGGCAGCCCTGCTTCGGAACCAGGCTTCGGAGCCAGGCGTGGGCCTGTGTGTGTGTGCGCGCGCGTGCTTGCACACGCAGGCCTGGCAGCAGTTGTGGGTGGCAGAGGCAGGCAGGCAGGCAGGCAGGCAGCCTGGCGCTCCCAGCTGGGCTCTGGGGGAGCCCAGGGCAGTTGTCGCCCCCAGGGCTCTGGCTGGACTGCTCTGCAAAACTGTTCTCCAGAGGGGCTCCCAGTGAGTGGTGACTGCTCCAGACTGTGCTCCACGTCCTGGGGCAGGCCAGCTTCACTGGGCAGGTGGGAGGAGGCCTTGGCCTCTCCTTGCCTGTGACGCTGGTAGGAATTGCTTGGGGTGAAGTCATGTCCCCAGGCCTTGGGCAGCTCCGGTGGCCTGAGGAATTCTTTCCCTCATTGGAAAATACCTCTTGGGCACTTGCAGTGACCAGGTGCTCGGGGCTGTGGGAACACAGCAGTAAGCAAGCGGAGGGTGTCCTGGCCCTCAGGGAGCTTCTGTTTGGGGAGAAGAGTGGAGACTCCCTGGGGATTCTGCAGGGAGGGAGCATCTGCTGGGCTGGCGGTGAGCTTGTCCCTGCGAGGTTGATGTGGGCAGGTTCTCGGGGCCACCTCCTTGGGCTTTCCAGCCAGTTCCCAGAGTGCTTCCTGTGTGTCCTGCTTAGTCCTGCCCATTGTACAGGCGAGGCCAGTGAGCCTAGCTGTCCACACTAGCTGGAGTCCTGGGCTCCAGTCTGGGGCAGCAGAGGCTCTGTTCGTCCGGGGCCACGCCCCCTTGTTCCCACCCCACCTGCCCGCCAGCTGCCCAGCATATCCACCTTGTCTCAAGGGACTGTGGTCCTCGGGTCTCCTGTAGGCGCTCTGAGGGGGAGCACAGGTGCCAGCTTCGGGGATGGTCCTCCCTCTTGGCTGGCCACATAGCATGAGGGAACATTGAGTTGACCCTCTGCCCAGGGGTGACCAGGCTCAGGCATCTGGGGCTAGTTCTCTGAATGTAGTCCCAGCTTCTCAGGGGAATGGAGTGACCCCTCAGGACTTGCATGCCTGGGCAGTCTGTTTGTGTCCACAGTGGGCTGTGGTCACCTGCCAGAGTAGGGCAGGGGTCTTGCCGCCGTCTCCCTCCTGTGTCAGGGACAGACGGAGCCTTCAGGAGGGAAGGTCCCACCGCCAGTCCACTTGGCTTTTGTCCAGGAGGTGGGAATTTGGGGCAGCAACTGCAGAGCTCCCGAACTTTAGCCCAGCTCCAGTGCTGACTTGGGAAACGCGGCCTCATGGAGAATGCAGCAGTGGCGAATGTCTCCCACATCGAGCTGGGGCTGGTATGGACTGCGCTTCGGTTGGGGACACTTGTGCCAGCTCCTCCTCCGGCTCACCCTCCCCCGGCTCAGGCAGGCGCTGCTCTTAAGTGAGCCGAGCAGCTCCCACCGCCTGCCTGCGTGGTGTGCCTGAGCCTGGGCGGCAGGGCAGAATCTGCCACCTGGCCTTGGAGCCTTACCCTGCCGGAGCTCTGTGCTGTGGCCTTGGGCAAGTTACTTAACCTCTCTGAGCTGGTTTCCTCGGTTTGCAGAGGGCTGGTGACAGAGCTGTGAGTGGCCAGGAGTGGCCGTTTGTGTGCAGGTGGACCTGCAGGAACGCAGCAGGCGCCTGTGGTGGGCCGTCCTTGTTGCCACTGTTGGCAGTGGTGCCACTGTGATGGCCATTAGAGCCACTGGCCAGGCATGATGGGGTGCCCGTGCACACACGAGCAGGCTGCGGTGCCTGTGCCGTGTCGGGCTCCCAGCTCCACACCTGCAGAGGTGACCCCGCAGGTCCCATCCTGGCTGGGGAGCCAGCGCTCGCAGTGAGGAATGTGGGGGAGGGAGGGCCGGGTCCACGCTCAGGGTGGCTCAGGCCACCTCTGCCCACTCGCGCGTGTGGAATTCCTATTCTTTCCCATCTCTCCTTCCCTCTGGGTGCAGTGCCCAAGTGCAGGCCGGCTACCCCACCTGTCCCTGGGGCCCTGAGTCCCCTCGTGCCTCCCCGCTCGCTGGACGCTGTGCTTTCTGTGCAGGTAGATGTGTCTCCTGGGCGCTGTGGACGCAGAACCCTTGGACTAAAAGTCACCCCCTCTGATAATCCTGCCCACATCCTGAAAGGTATGAGTCACTCACACCCGGCCTCTCGCCCTCCTGCGCAGGGCCGCTCCCCTGCCCAGACTCCTCACCCACACAAATCACACACACCCC
>NW_026000222.1:1762005-1772914 GCF_001458135.2 Marmota marmota marmota | reverse complement strand
TGGTGGACTGAGAGTGTCCTGGCCGCCCGCCAGCAGGCTTGGGGGCTTGAGGCCCTCCAGGGCCCTGGGCGGCCTCCGCTGGTGTGTGCAGGGCCCTGCGGTGAAGCAGGTGCCCAGCTGGCCGGGGAGGCAGCCAGGGAGAGGGCATCGCTCCCCACTCAGCACCAGTGCCCCTGCCAGTCACAGAGGCCCATTCAGCATGCGCCCCCAGCCATACGTGGCTCTGTGAATTGAAATTCAAATTAATTAAAGTGAAGTTTAAGGAGTCGGCTCATTGGCCACACTGGCCACATTTCAGGTGCTCGGGAGCCTCTGTGATGAGTGCTACCACACTGGGCATCACAGACACTGACCCCTTCCATCATTCCAGAAAGGCCCATTGGACAGCCGTGGCCTGGAGTGTACATGGCATGCGGGGGGCGTGTGTGTGGCTGGTCCCTGCTGTGAGACCAACTACTGACGTGGAGCTAGCACAGAGCGGTCACTCACGGGATTTGTGGAGTGAGTGGACATGCAAGTGGACGTGGCCGTATCTGGCCACTTCTCTCACCACCGTCACCGCACACGTCCAGTTCACCGTGAGATTGATGTCACGGCCTCACTTTGGCACTCTCGTGAAGTCCCTGTTTTGTCGTGGGCTCTGTGGTTGGCCGTGAGAGACCCCGTGTTCTGCACAGGGCCAGCCGAGCAGCGAGGGCTGCGGCCATGCGTTCCTGGTGTGGGCAGTGGTGGAGGGGGGCTTCTGATGCTGCTGAGTGGCCTTCTGTGCAGGTGCACAGGTGGCCTGCGGCCCACCATGTCCTCTCCCCTGTCCTCCATGTGGTGTGTCCAGGCATCCGAGAAGCGCTGCAGAATCCTCCTGGGTTCAGGTCACACAGCTGGGGAACCTGGGTCCAGCCGAGAGTCCTCCTGGGACTCAGAGTCCTCCTGGCTGAGCTCGGCATCGCGTGGTCCCTGGCTGGCTGCGACCATCGATGGGGAAAGAAGAAACAGATACAAGAACCAGGACTTGTGACTTCCTAAGTGACAAGGGGTCTCCTTGCTGGACTTTGGGGATCTGTAGGACACTCCACAGGGGGAGAGCTCTGCATGTCCTGCAGGAGCAGCAGCGGTGCCCAGGGCAGGGGAAGCCCAAGTCCAGTCTGGAAGGATGGGCATGGAGACGGTCATCCCCAGGCCCCGGGCCGCTGACCTTTTGGAGGCCTTTCCTCTCTGCCTGTTTTCTGGTGTCCGTGATGGAGCCCTAAAACCTTCCCAGGAACGCCGCAGGTGCTCCCTGGCGCAGACTCTCCTGGCCTCTGCCGCGGCGCCGTGCAGGGCTTGGGCAGGTGGAGCGCCCACCATGGTCATTACCTAGGCCAGTGCTTGTCACACTTGAGTGTGTATCAGCTGCTGGGAGGTGAGCGAGCGTCAGGACACAGATTGCGGACCTGCCTCTGACTTTCTGGGCCTGGGATGTCACCCCCAGATCTGTATTTCTTGCATGTTTCAGGTGCTGCTGCTGCTGCTGGCCTGGGTACCCCACCTTCAGCACCCTGGCTCTTGGCTAGTGCCTCCCAACGCCAGCTGCGTGTGGGAGTCAACACCTATGGCCCCTGGGGGGCCGTCAAGGGTGCAGAGTCCCGGGCTCCAGGGCAGGCGCCACTGCGTGCTCCTGAGCTGCCCAGCGTATGAACCTGGGTCCTCCGAGCTCAAGGAGCCTCAGCAGGTCTGTGACAACATGCTAGTGTTGGTCTTGGCCATGGACAGCTGGTGCTCGCGCCTGGGCCCACCTACAGGTACTGACTGAGGTGGTCCAGGTGCAGCCAGGAGCTGGGTTCTTTTCTGACTCTCCTGGTGAGGCTGAGGTTCAGTGCAGACGGAGGACCTCTGTTTCTGGGCGCGGTTTCTGCACATTGGCGCCCTCGGCCCTGGGGTCCATCCAGGACCTCTGACGCCAGACGCACAGAGGTGGTGTCCCAGTCCCAGGATTTGATAAAAGTGATGGGGCCGAGAGTTGTTGCTTTCAGTAGAGTTTTAAAACTCAGAGTCAAGTGACTCATGCAGTGGACACAGTGCTTCCTTCACAAAAGATGTACGATGACGTTGACGTGAACCCCAGGTGTGTGTCACTGGGGTGCACTCAGGAAATCCTGGAGTCAGGAGGACCGCGGCGGAGCTCAGTGGTGGAGGCTCGCCTGGCTGAGCAGAGGTCAGCGTCGAGTCCCCAGCACCACACATGCACACAGAGTTTCTGCAGAGCGTCGTGGCCACGCCCGTGATCCCAGACTGGGGAGGCCGAGGCAGAGGATGGCAGTTCAGGGCCAGCCTGGGCAACTTATCCAGGGCCCGTCTGAAAATAAAGAGATAAGAAGAGTTGGAGTGTGGCTCAGAGGTAGAGCACTCACTTAGCATGTGAGAGCCTCCTTTCCATCCCCAGTACCAAAATAAAATCTAAAAGGCCAGGCATGGTGGCACACAGCTGTGATTCCAGTGGCTCCAGAGGCTGAGGCAGGAGGATCGCAGGTGAGAGACCAGCCTTGGCACCTTAGCACGTCCCTCAGCAACTTAGTGAGACTCTTTCTCAAAACAAAAAATAGAGAGAACTGGGGAGGGTGGCTCAGTGGTTAAGTAAGCTCCCCTGGGTTCGATCCCTGGTACAAAAACCAAACCAAACCAAAACCAAAAATAGATATTTAAAAAAAAAGAAAGAAGGAAAAGAAAAGGAATTTGAGCCAGGCATGGTGATGCATGCCTATAACCCCAGCAGCTCAAGGAGGCTGAGACAGGAGGATTCAAGTTCAAAGCCAGCCTCAGCAACTTAGTGAGGCCCTAAGCAACTTAGTAAGACCCTGTCCCCAAATGAAAAATCAAAAGGGCTGGGATGTAGCTCAGTGGTCAATGCCTCTGGGTTCAATCTCTGGTACCAAAAAGAGAAAAGAAATTTGAGGTCTCTGGTGGGCTGCTGCCCGGCAGCGTATGAACCTGGGTCCTCTGAGCTCAAGGAGCTCTGCAGAGCTGTTCCCTCTCTTCCAGGAGAGAGCAGGTCCCTGCAGACTTGGGATGTTCTGTGCATTTCTGGGGGTTCGACTCCCTGAGGCCCCTCCACGACCCCCAGTGGCACCCTGCGTTTTCCGCGAGTGCCTGACCCTGCCCAGGTCCATCTCGGTGTGCACAGCGAGCGGACGTCCAGGTGGGAAGCCAGGTTCCTGGGGTGAGGCGCCTCTCCTGGCCCCTCCTGCACGGCCTGCACCCGGGCACCCCACGGCCCGCACCCGGGCACCCCACTGCCCGCCAGCCTTCCGCAGTCGGGCCTCCTTCTCCCGCCTGCACCGCCCAGCGCAGCGGCCTGCGTGTGAATGTGGACTTGGTTGCTGCCCTCTCCCGCAGGGGCCGCCCCTTCTCAGGTGGCCCTCTCCCAGGGAGGACGCAGACCCCCCATGTCACAGGTGGGAAACAGAGGCTCAGGGAGGGAGTGGCAGCGGGGCGAGGGGAGCCTGGGACCAACAGCACATGGTCGCAGGTCAGATCCCTGCACTCCCGGGCTGCCGTAGGATCCACAGAGGGCCACTCGGATGCTGTGCCGCTGCCGTCCTGGGGACCCCCAGCCCCAGAGAAACGCCAGTCTCCCCCCAAGTCTGCTTCTGGAAATGAGAACTGGGTGCCCAAGGCGGAGGCGGCAGGGGTCTTCCTGCAGGGAGACCCAGGAGAGGTTTCAGTGGAGGGCCTGGTGCTGAGGGAGGCCAGGAAGCCCTCCCAGGGGGGGCTCTGAGGCTGGGCTGGTTGTGGCCTGTGAGGCCTACACCCGGACAGCTGACCGGTGGTATCTTGGTGACATTTTTTGATGACATCTTTAGTAAAATGTCATTCACATATAAAACGGGTCCCTTTGAAATGTACAGCTCAGGGCTGGGAGGGTGGCTCAGTGGTAGAGCGCCTGCCCGGCTCTGTGTGAGGCCTTCTGTCCCTGGCCTGGCACGGAGCAGGACGGGGTCGGTCTTGAGAGTCACACCTGTGCCAACAGCTGCTCCCCGTCTCCGCCCCTCGGGATGTGGGTGTCTGAGGTCTCCCGTTTGACCCTTCACGGGGACGGAGTCCTGCGGCCGCAGCCCTGGGTGTCTGGCTCTTTCCTGAGCAGGGCGACTGGCACCACCCCTTCTGTGCTGACGGATGTCCGTCTCCCTGGACATTCGGTGGATTCTGCCTTCTGGCTGGGTGAACACCTGGCAGCCTCTGCTCCTCGGGGCCCTGGACCTGCCAGGCCCCGTGGGGACGTGGACCCGCCGGGCCCCATGGCAACTCCGACCTTTGGAGGCTGTGCCCGTGTTCGCTCAGCGGCTGTGCCCTTTCCGGCCCCGCCTGCAGTGCGCTGCGGTCCGGCCACCTTCCTTGCCAGTGTGTCCTCGGATGGGCAGCTCCCACGGGGACGGCGTCCGTTCAGTCTTACTGTCGAGTCGCGGGGTTCTCTGCAGGTGACAGAGCCGTGTGAGTGCCACAGGGCACTGAGCTCAGCTGTGCTGGGGCCCTTCTTGTCTGGCAGGGGCTGCGCACACAGTAAGGCGCTCAGAGCGTGTGTCGGGACAGAGCTGGGCTCACTCCCTCCACTCACAGGGAGGCCGGGCTCGGTGCGCTGCTGCACAGCTCAGTTCTCTGGAGGTCGCAGCTGGCATTCAGAGAGCCATGGTGTCGGGGAAGGAGGGTGTTTTATTAAGCGCCAGCTGTGTGCCCGTGTCAAGCTGGGTCTGGGACGGTGGTAAATATAGGGCCCAGGGCCGCTTGGGGTTGGACTGGCTGGGACCGTGCCTGTCCCCGTTCAGTGCTGATAGGTTAGAGTAGGGGGCCAGAGGCTGGGGTGTCTGGGGCCTGGAGAAAGCCACCTCAGGAGTGACACTGGGCTGAAGGTGGCAGGAGAAGTTGGCAGGGGGTGAGGCGTGGGTGGGGAGGAAGGACGGGCAGCCCAAGTGGCAGGAGGGGCCTTCATGCACCCCCAAGGCAGTGGGACAGGACCCAGGCGCGTGGGGGCAGACCCTCAGACCTTCCCCCTCGGGCTGCACCAAACCGGCCATATTGTGGCCAGCGCGAGGACTGGCCAGCATGAGGACTGGCCATCTCTGGTCAGGGGCTGCATCCAGGCCTCGGGGCCTGGTCTGAGGACATTACCTGTACCCCCAGGAGAACGCAGCAGAAACGTAGCAGAGGTCAGGGTTCTTTGGGGGCTGGAGGTGGCATGGTGGCAGTGACGTGACGCCCTCACAGGAGCAGTGTCCTGTCAGCTGAGAGGCAAAGGGAGGGACGTGTGAGTCCTGGGAGAGGCAGGATGGAGGCAGAGCCCGGAGACGGGGACGGTGGGGGACAGGAGGAGGCCAGGAGGCCATGTGGAGGGTGCGGAGCCCCGTCTCCTGGGGGGAGGCTGCACTGAGGGCTCCCGTTGCCTTTGAAGCTGTGTGGTGACCCTGGGAAGTCCTGGCGCCCGTCCTGGGGGGACGCTGAGGGGAGAGAAGCAGCCGCTGGCCTGCAGCCCGAGCACCCAGGTGGCCCACCGCAGGCCCCTCGAGCCCCAGGGCTTGGCTGGACCCCGGCTGTCCTCGAGCCACGGGGCACCCCCTGCTTGCCTCTCCAGCCCTGGAAGGGCCCCTTGGGCTGTGAGGGGCCCTCTGTGGAAGCTGGGTCCCTGGCTCTGGGACCTGGAACTGACTCAGCAGGGCCTTCTCCCGCCTGGACAGTGGACACTGGGTGGGACTGCAGCTCCAGGCCTCAGTTTGGCCTGGAGTCCCGTCCACTCGGTGCTGGGGGGAGATGGTCACCCTAGTCCTGCAGAAGGGGGTTCAGGTGGCCCCGTCGGCATGTCTCAGGAACAGCTGCAGTGGCTGGTCTTGTGTGAGTCGGAGGCCAGCCTGCTGGCCCCGGGCCTCTGCAGCCCTTCAGTGCCTCCTGCCCCAGGATGGTCAGCGCCTGCCCAGGCTTCCCCTGACACTGCCCACAGCCTCCAGAGTGGGCACTTCCGTGGAACCACCCAGCACTCCCTGGTGTGCGGAAGGGCCAGGGCCTTGGGCCAGTGGGGTTCACCCAGACGTGCTGCAGGAAGGGGCAGTTCTCTGATGGGTGTCTCCGTCGCCTCTAGAGAGGGAGCCCAGGGCCAGGCCGTGACTGGTCAAGGAGCAGTGCCCTCCTCTTAGCCAGGAGGGCGTGGCTGGTGTTTGCGGGTGGCACAGTGACCTGCTTTCATCTCAGTCCTGACCCCGGAGTGACTTTGTCCGTGAGGTGCTCATGCCAACAGGCGGCAGGTGGCCGCGAGCTCCCAGGAGGACAGGACCCTCAGGAGGCCCCCGTCCAGCCCACCTCCCCACAGGGGCTGGTTGTGGCTGGGGGCACCAGGACCAGCAAGGACCCCTCCCCTGGGGTGCTGAGTCGGCACAAGGGGCCTTAGTGGCTGCCCGGGACCCTGCCTGGCTGGCTGGACCCTCGAGGGCTGGCCTTCCTCCTCCCGCACCCCCCGCAGCCTCAACCTCCCTACGGCTTGGGCCTCAGTGTTCTGGGAGGTTCCCAGGCAGTGTCTGGGCCCCTGGCCGGAGCCTCACTGTGCCAGGTGACGGTGAGGCAGGGTGCAGAGCCTGTGGGGGGGGGACCCTGTGGCCTGCTCCTCTTCCCTGGATCTGAAGCTGCTCTAGGAAAGTACTGGTTAAAAAGGAAGAAACGGAGGGCAGGACGGAGGCTTTGCCAGGATCACGTGGGGCACTTGGGACGGGCCGACCCTCATGCCGACGGGGCCTCTGAGGCTGTGGTCCTTGGTCAGGCCTCACCTGTGTGGCTCCTCACGTCTCTGGTTCCCAATGCCAGGTGGCATGGAGGTGACCGTGGGGGTCCCGTGTGCTGCTCACCCCGGTGGGGTGAGCACTGGGGTCTGGTCTTGCCTGTGATGCCCGCTGGCCCTGTGGTGGTGATAGCTGGACACCAGGCTGTGGCTCCTGGAGTGGTGGCTCCCACTGCGGTCCCTCTGGGACCCGGGCCTGCTCTCTGGCCTGCTCTTTCTGGCTTTCTCCCCTGGCCTTCTAGACACGGGGTGCTGGTCCCAGGCCCAGCGGCCTCCAGGTGTGCAGGCCTTCACACTGCCAGCCAGGCTCAGGTCCCCAGTCCCCGGCCAGGTGCAGACCCTGACACTTGGTTTCCGCGGCTGAGGAGAGCAGTGTCATTGGGGATGCTCTGGTGAAAGTGTCCTTCGTCCCTGTCCACTGAGACCTTCAGCCCTTAACGGGGCCACGTGCCCAGAGTTTACGGTGAAAGGCGAGTTGAAAACAGGGTGGTGCTCGGAGGCAGGCGGCCTGGGACTCCTGCAGCTCCCCTCCCCAGGACCAGAGTTTCAGCCCGTCAGAGGTGGGTGCCTCTGCCGCGTGCGTGGAGCGAGTGGCTTGTCCCCTGTGACTTCTGCTGAGGCAGGGGGACACTCTCAGCTGCTGAGAACCCTCTTCCTTGGCCTTCTCAGTATTGTTAGACCACAGAATCAGAGATGAGATCCGCTGTGTTGGCGGTCACACTGCGCCATCACGGCCAGCACCCGGGCCGGCCTCGCCTGCGCTGTCCCGTCTAGAAATGTCGCCGACAGCTGCGTTTTCCCATTCTTCCTCTCAGTGCAGCTCCCCAGAGACCACCCTCCACATCCCCGCCTGGAACCCCCGCACGGATGTGCCGTTATGGTTGGCCGCCCTCCCCGTGGCTCTTCCGGAAGCCCCTGGCCTGGGCGGTGCTGGTCTCACGTCTCCCCTTTCTCTCGCTTTCCGCCCCTCATGTTGGTGGAGAAAGGACTATGGAAGGTGAATTGGCGTGACTTGGTGACTTGGTTGATGGGTTGGCGTAGCATTGGGACTGGAAGTCACTTCTGCTCAGAGCCCCCGTGGGGCGGCTTTCCGCGGGGCACCGCTGGGTCGGGGTCGGCTGTCCTCTGCCACTCGCTGCTCAGTCCAGCACCCACCACCGGCTTTCCTGGCCTCGGGCGGCCCACAACCTCGTGCTGCCTGTCTTGCTGGGGCTCTCTCCCCTGCTCGTGCCGGTGTCTGTGGACCCCTGAGTCCTAGTTGGTGTCTCTGGTCCTTTTGTGCCTTTGCTCTCTGAGACCCCTACGCGGGCCTCCTGGATGGTTCTCAAACTTCCTTGGCATCTTCCACCCCTTCCTTTCGTTTTGGTTTCTGAAAGATCCAGAACTCCTCCTGCAGCTTGCTCACCAGGGCTGAACTCCGGCCACCCTCTCGTGGGTCCTGGGGCTTCTCTCTCCGACCTGCTCTCTGCATCTTCTCGTTTGGGGGTACAGCCTCTTTCTCTCGAGGGTTCCGGTCCTGGTTCCTTGCTGTCTCCCCCCCAGGGCTTTTCCTGATTGTACCCACCTTCCCGTCCAGCTTCGCCTGTGGCCTCTCCCCGTGGAGGGTTCCTCCAGATGTCCAGTGACCTTGGCACCAGAGGCTCCGGGCGTGGCCTTTGCCACTGGCCTGCCCTGGTTCCTTCAGGGGAGCCCTCCCGTCCCCGGGCAAGGCCATTCCTACTGCCAGCGTCCTCCCTTGGGCAGGTCTCTGTCCCCGTTAGCGCTGTCCGGAGTCCAGAACTCCCCGCCTGACCCAGCCTTGGGATACAAATGACCAGCATGGGTGGGCCCCCGTCCAGCCCTGCCTCCAGCTGGGACAAGTCCCACCGTGCTGGGCCACCCTTGCCCTCTTCCTGCCCCACACCCCTCTTCTCCTGCAGGTACCCAGCTCCAGATAAGTCCCACTCACGAGGATGCCCATCCTGGGCCCTTTGTGTGGACAAGCTGACCTCTGACCCCCATCCCCAGCCACTTGGCAGCAGCTGGGGTGCAGGGTAGGTGCCACCGCCTCTTGGTGCAAAGGGCTCTCGTGGCCTTTGTCCGAGGCTCTGGCCAGGTCGAGGCTTTGTGCACACCTGTCCTCGCCCAGGTCTGGGCCACCTCTCATGTGGAGAGTGAGGAACCCGCGGCGTGGCCCTGCCCTCAGGGAGATCAGGGCCTGGTTGAGTGGGAGGATGCACTTGGAACACCCAGGGGCCTGCTGCTGTCCCCAGCCCGTCTGCAGCCTGTACGGCGGCCAGCCCATGGACTGTGGGTACGGGGTGAGGGGCACTGTTGGCCTGTGTTGTGTAGCAGGGGCAGGAGCTGCTCTGGCCGGGTGGGTTGGACGGGGGTGGGCAGCTTGGGTGAGAGGAGTCTGCAGACAAGGCTCAGGGACAGACAAGCCGGAGAGGTCAGCCGCGTTCTGATGTGGAGTGTGCTGAAGGTAGGAAGGGTCCTGGGCCACAGTGTCAGGCTCCGTCTCCCCAAACCTAGAGGTTTTACTCTCTGGGCGGGGGTTTGTACGGAGGAGGTGGCTCTGGTGGCAGGCGGCAGGGAGTGGCGGGGAGTGTGGCCACCGCAGGTGCCGTGCCCTGCTCAGACGTGGGACCCAGTGGGACCCTGCTGCGAGGATGACTGAGGACCAGCACGGCCGGGCTGCGTGTGGCCAGGCAGTGCTCCGGTGACCTGTGGTGCAGAGCACCGCCAGGCCTGAAACTGGCCTGCAGTCACAGAGCCAGGCCTGCCGGGCCTTCTTACTGTGCGCTGGGCAGCATGGAGTTCGCCATCTTGACCTCTTCTCCCAGGCGGCCTTGGACTCCTGGCCCCCGCGGGCTGGCAGCGCTGCTCGCGGCCCCAGGTCTCCAGCCTGTGTGGGCGGGCAGCCTTGGGGCACTAGATCAGTCGCCGTGTGGCACATCGTCCCAGCGATTTCCATCGCCCCAGGAGAAACTTCATACCCACCGGCAGAAGCCCCTCCCAACCAGCCTGGGCAGCCCCTCTCGACTTCCTCTGTGGACCACTTGCCTCCAGGACCATCCCTGGGCCCACTGGCCCTGGCCTTCTGTGTCTGGCTCTTCCTGTTGCATGACACCGAAGGCTCCCGTGGCGCAGGCTATGGGCTGCTTCCCTCCTCACAGCCGCGGGTCCCTGGCAGGGGCGAGTGGCACTCCCTTATCCTCGCCTCTGGATGTGCGGGGGCCTCCACCTCTTGGCTCCGGGGACAGTGCTACTGAGAGTGGGGATACGGATGCCTCAGCCCTGGCCTCTTCGCGGTGGTGGGGTGTGCTGACTGTCATGCCTGAGGTCACCTGAGGACACACATTGCCTTCTGCCCTGTCCCCACTGAGACATCTCCTGGGGGCCTCCAGCAGAGTCCCTGCAGCTGCCCTGGGCAGGGTGCTGTGGCCACCCCAGGCTGTGGGCCTCCTCCAGGGCCTCCCTGTGCGCTGCAGGCTGAGGCTCACTCTGGGTCCTGTGCCTGGTTGCGCCACAGAGTGATGCCTCTTTCCCGCCCGAGTCCCTAAGGGAGTGGACCCCTCCTGTGGGGAGCAGAGGCAGGTGTCTCTGACAGTGACCATCGGGGGGTAGGTGGTGAGCGCTCTGTGTTCCGTGGGCCTCCACGTGAGCCAAGGTGGGAATGCAGGCAGAGCCGTCCCGTGGAGGGACTGCTGGCCTGTCCCCGTAACTGGGGCGCTCGCTGCCCTGGGTACTGACCCCTCTCTGTCTCCCCAGGGACGTACCAGGGCCAGTGGGTCGGCGGCATGCGCCAAGGCTATGGTGTGCGGCAGAGCGTCCCCTATGGCATGGCGGCAGTGATCCGCTCGCCCCTGAGGACGTCCATCAACTCCCTGCGCAGCGAGCACACCAACGGCACCGCGCTGCACCCGGACGCCTCCCCAGCGGTGGCCGGCAGCCCGGCCGTGTCCCGGGGCGGCTTCGTGCTGGTGGCCCACAGCGACTCCGAGACCCTCAAGAGCAAGAAGAAGGGGCTGTTCCGGCGCTCACTGCTCAGTGGGCTGAAGCTGCGCAAGTCGGAGTCCAAGAGCAGCCTGGCCAGCCAGCGCAGCAAGCAGAGCTCCTTCCGCAGCGAGGCGGGCA
>NW_026000222.1:1733613-1759778 GCF_001458135.2 Marmota marmota marmota | reverse complement strand
AGGGTGGGGCAGGGACGCAGGCGGCGGGCAGGGCCTGGGCCCCCAGCCTCCCCGGGCTCTCGTCTGTCCGTGCATCTAAATGGGTTCACTGTGGACTGTCGGGGGACGGCGGCTGCCTGAGCGGGGCTGTGGGGTGCCTGTTGCTATGCGGCTGCCCAGACTGGCCCCCGAGATTCTCCATAGGCTCTGCAACGGCCCCGTGGACAGAGCAGCCAAGAGGAGCTCAGGCGAGACTTGGTGCTTTGGGCCAGCGGCTTCCTGGCCCTGGCTGTGGGACGGTGAATTCTGGGCTGAGCGGGGCTGCAGGGCCCTGAGGAACAGGTCCAGAGGTGGCCGTGGGTGGGTGCCCTCTGGACTCAGGGCTTCTCTAGGCGTGGTCAGAGAGCAGGAGCCTAGGGCCAGGGAGGACGCGGGCCTGCTCCTGGGCGCTGCAGGGCCAGTGTGAGGACCTGGCTGATCCCAGCTGGTCTGTGGGAGCCCGTGGGAGCTCAGGCACTGCAGGTGGTGCACCGGGCCCGGCGGGTCCTGGGTGGTGTCGTCCGGGCCTCAGAAGGCGCCAGAGACAGTGCGCTTGCTTCCCAGGGCCCCTGCTTTCCTGGGACAGTGTCCAGCCCTTGGGAGAGGGAGAGCCTGGGGCTGGAGAGGACCTGCCTTCTCTGATCTGCGTGTGGACAGACGGAGGGGAGAGACAGGGAGAGACTGGCGTGAGCTTGGATGAGCCCTCCCCACCCCAGCTCCTGCCCAGCCTGCTGTACCTCTGAGGCTGGACGTGTGCACCCTCAGTCCCGCTGGCCGCCCTGACCCCAGGCCCATCTTCTGCGTCGGTAGGATCACAGAGAGGGTTCGGCCCCACCATGGTGCAGCAGGTGCCGTGCAGGTGGATGGGCCTGGTTCCAGATGTGCCGCCGGGGACTCTGCAGCCTGGCCCTGGGTGCGGGGCCTGGCTGACTCCAGTGCCTGCTTTGCCCGTGCACACGTGAGCACCAGTGTGCAGCTTGTCACCCATCACTCCCCTCCAGGGTGGTCTCCCAGGCACTGCAAGTTGGAGGGTCTGGCAGGGAGAGTGTGGCTGAGGGAAGGGAGGCATCCGGCCTTCGCTGGCTGCTGGAACCTGCTTCTCAGCCTCTGGTCTCGGTCCCAGTGGACCACGTCCAGTCTCTCCATGGCTGCTGAGCAGCCAGGGCAAGTGGCTCACCCTCTCTGAGCTTGGACATGGTCTGGTGTGTGGCTGGCCCTGTTGTCATTGCTGATGTCATCTCCAGCCCTACTCTGGAGGCCCAGCAGGGGCAAGCGAGTCTGAGCTCCTGGGTTGTGACCCAGTGCTGCGGCGATGACCTCGGTCACTCAGAGGAGGAAGCGCCATCCTGAACTGTGGACCCAGAGCTGAGTTTTCCCAATGGGCTTAGGCTTGGGGGAAGAGGGAAGACCAGAGGCCACTGTCCAGAGAGAAGCCGCAGGTGAATGGCGGGGCCTTGGCCCGGGCATGAGGGCCACCCAGCTGCCCTGCAGCAGCTGTGCAGTGTCTGGCCTGGGCAGACACGGTCACTGTCACTGCCGGCAATGACTGGAGCTGCCGGCAGGGCTGTTGGGCCAAGGGAGGGGAGTGCCCTCCCTGGGTCCTCTGCAGACACTCCAGGACCTCCCTGGGGCTCAGTGGACATGGCCACAATGAGGGCAGGAGAATCCCACGGTCCTGGAGACCAGGAGGGACACGTGGAACTTGGATTCTGAGATTGGTGTCATCACTGCCACCCACAGGGGGATACTGAGGCCTATACCGGCCCATAGCCAGCTAGGGCCCAGGCAGTGGCCGTCGCAAGGTGGGACGACAGGGCAGGGTCACAGGGAGGGCAGGGAGCCAGTGGCCACACGTAGCCATGTCATCAGTCCTGTCCAGGAGGCTGGGGGCCATTTGCTCCGTGGGCCCCCAGACTTTATAGCAAAGGGTGTGAGGTGGAACCTTCCGGCCAAGTCAGTGGGGAGACCCAGTCCTCGTGGGGTCACCCATGGTTGATGAGTGGGGCCCTCAGATGGATCTGCTGCAGGTCACCTGCTCTGCAGAGGGTGGATGAGGGGTGATCCCCTGGATGCTCATGGAGGGGACATGTGGGGTGGTGACTGCGTGCCATTGGGTACCACTCAGCAGGGCAAGTGCTTGTCATGACACAGTGTGACGCACACACAGCCTGGGGCAGGGACCTCGAGAGACCCTGCAGGAGGCTGGGTATGGTGGTGCGGGCCAGAGATCCTGTAGCTGTGGAGGCTGAGGCAGGAGGATTGCAAGTTTGAGACCAGCCTTAGCAATTTAGCCAGGCCCTGTCTTAAAAAACAAAAAAGACCTCGTAGGACCCAGCTTTGTCCAACACACTCTCTGGGGTCCCTGTGGCAGGTGGGGAGAAGGACAGGGCAGGCAGGGAGGCCTGGACGTGCCCAGTGCCTCTGCTTCAGGGCGTGCCTCCTCTCTGGCACTAACCCTGCAGCCTGAGTCAGCTGTCCCCTGGGAGTGACCCTGCTTGCTCAGGGTGAGGGCCGAGGAGGTCAGGCAGGGGAGCAGCTTCCCCAGACCTCTCCTCCCATAGGAGCAGACTGGAGTGGGCAGGTGCCTGGGGGCAGGGGTGGGCTGCAGAGGTCAGGAGAGTGCAGCTCCATGACGGTCCCTCCATGAGTTGTGGCCAGCTGGTGTCCCCGTGTCCCTGACCAGACGCTGTGTGGTGTGTGCATTTGGATCAGAGGCGGGAGGGTGACTTCCCCGTGCCCTATGCGGCCCGGGCTCTCTGGTGACTGGGCTGGAGGAGATAAGATGCTGGAAGATGTGGAACGGGAGGGTGGCATCCTTGTTAGTCCCCATTAAAGTGACGCACTCACATTTCCTTGTGAAAGTAGGACTGTGACGGGTTTGTGTGAATAGCCACTCGAGCTGTCCGCCTCCTTGGAAGTAGCTCGTTTTCAGACCTTTGTCCACGTGTCTGCAGGACAACAGCCCTGTCCTGCTGTGGTCTCCCTTTCCTCCCTCAGCTGTGGTCTGAGGATATTGTATGGAAACCCCAGAAATCAGTGACTTACAGTTGTGAACTGGTACCGTTCCGCGGGGCGCGAGCCGCTCTGGCACCTCCCACTCCATCCCACCAGAGGAGACTTGGCCTCGTCCAGGGTGTCCACACGGAGTACCCCACCTGCCCGTCGCTCACCCGGCGGCCACCAGGTCGGCAGAGAGACCGCTGTGGCGTCGGCGTGTCCAGCCGCCTGGCCTTCCTGGGGAGAGCTCTGTTTTACTGCCGTGGACTGGCCTCCGACGGTGGCCGCTTTTCCCTGGAGCTTTGCGTGGACGCCTAGGGAGGCGCAGTGTCCGCAGGCTTCGCTCCCGTGGCTCGGGCCTCCTGCTTGCCCCACTAGTGTCCTGTCCTCCCAGCGCTCCCCTCTCTTGATGGGGAACGTCTGCGCTCACTGTGCCCAGGCTATTTTGGGGCTCACTTTGCCCTCTGACCTCAGACCCAGGAGAACCGCCTGCTTTACGCCTCAGCGCGAGGCCTTCGTCAGGGCACTCGTTGGGCCTGGCGGGTCTGCGAAGGCCACTGCGTCTGGTCCCTGGTGTCATGCCCTGCAGCGGTGCTGCCCAGCCTGGGGTGGTGCAGGCCGGGCCTGGATTCCTGAATCCACGGAGGGTGCCACAGGCCAGCAGAGCCCTGCCGGTGGGCGGCTGTGGCCTGGCACTGTCAGAGACCGAAGCAGAGAGACGGGCACGTTAGAATCCCGGGCAACGAGGAGGGTGGGTGAGGGGCTGGCGGGCTCCTCTCAGGGACCTGGCTGCCTCCGGGCTGACCCGCCCCAGCCACCCAGGAAATCTAGACCTCGGGCCTGAGTCTGGGGGCTCCTGAGGGCTGGAGCCAGTGCCCACCCACACCTCAGCACCCCTGGTCCTCGCCCTGTGGGCCAGGAGGACCAGCTGTCGGGTGTGGTTAGCTCAGTCACCGTCCCTGTCCCCTCCTGTGAACCCATGTGCTTCAGATGGCAGCTCAGGGCCACTGCTCCCCTCACAGAGGCCTCTGCCTGGCTCAGAAAGGCACCGCGGGAGACGCGGAGGCGGAGCCTGTCCTGAGGCACCACGTCCAGGGAGCCCTGGGCCTGGGGGTGGAGCCTAGGGCAGTGCAGGACCCACGGCCTGGACTCTCGCTTCCCAAGAGAAGCCATCACCATTTAAAAGGCCCCAGGGCTTGGACTGATCTGGTGACTGTGGGACCTTGTTCCCTCTATTCTGACCCCAAGCCCACAGGTTGCAGCAGGAGATGGCCGGAGCCTCTGCCCTGCGGCCTGGGCTGACAGCAGCTGCCTCGCGGTCTCCTGAGTTAGGCAGCACGACTCCTGGCTTGGGGCCATGCACCCTCGTCACTGTCATCTCCATCAACGTCACTGGGTCAAGCTGACCCTGTGGCCCTCGGCACCAGTCCCGCAGGGCGCTTGGCCCTCGGAGCCAGGGTCCTGCTCTGCTTGCTGTGTACTGGAGCCCCATTTCCTGCCTGGGGAAGCTGGGTCTCCGGCTGCTGTCCCTGTGGGTCAGTTCTAACCCGAGTTAGATGGCGTCTCGCGGCTCCCCCCCAGCGCCCCAGGTGGAGCCTGCCAGAACACCCACCCCGTCCCCTGTCCGGTAGGAGACCCAGTGCAGGGGCCCTCGCTGTCCTCCCTTGTGGTGGACGTGCCAGAGCAGCCTCTGTTTCCCACAGTGAGGTGGGGTGCACTGGCCGCGGTGCAGCTCACCCCCCTTGGGGGTCTGAGGGCTGAACTTCACGTGACGTCCTGTCCAGCCTGGGGTCTAGCCAGCGCTGGGGGAGGCTGCTTTCTCTTCCTGGCTGTCTGCTTCCTGTGTCCAGTCTGCCCTTGGCCACCTGCCTGTGGATCCTCCCACTAGGACACGTGGTCTGTGTGGTTGGTGGGGTGGGGGTGCCAAGCTGGGCCTGGCCAGGGCCCGGAGGCCAGGTGCGATTCAGCTCACCCCTTGCATTTCACGAGAATGCCCCAGGGAGGGCAGGTGGGCGACCTTGGGGAGGCTGCGGTGTGTGGGGCACCATGAGGGTCTCTTTCAGTTGGGGGATGAGGGTGGCTGACCGATGCAGGGCCTGATGGACAGCCATCCAAGGGGAGAGGGGCCCTTTGCTGGGTCCCCTCCCTGCACACCACACTGGGCCTCAGGAGGGCCTGCAGTCTGTGCTGCGCAGTCGGGGACGGCAGAGAGAGGGCTGCAGGACTTCCCTGCCCGAGCCTGGAGCTCCGCCCCTCCCACCTGCGTGCCCCCTCTGCTGGCGTCTCAGTCACTCCCAGGTGGAAACAAAAGCCAGGCCGGGGCCATTCCACAGGAACTCGCCTCCCTCCTGGCTCCGAAGCTGGGAGCCCAGGCGCACACAGGGTCAGGGTCTCCTCAGCTCCAGGTCCTCTCGTGGCCTTTCCTCCCCTGCCTCCTAGAGGCCCAGCGGTCCTGTCTGGGCAGACGCCACCCAGGCCCTCCTGCAACCTGCTGAAGGGCCCAGTCCACGAACGCAGCCGGCGGGGCTGGCTCTTCCCCTGGAGCGTGGGGGACGGGGTCAGCCTGCAGCACCTGCAGACTGACCAGAGCCCAGGTCACGGCATCTGCACAGTGAGCCCTGAGGACATGGGCCCAGGGAAGGAGGACAGCACAAAAGGCTGGCCCTGTATGACCCAGAGAGCCGCAGCCCCAGGGAGACGAGGAGCAGGGTGTCCCGGCAGGCAGCATGGCCGTGAGGGCCCAGGGGCAGGTTTCTGTCCAGGTGAAGAACGTGCTGGAAGGACCTCGAGTGGCTCAGTACTGGGAGGGAATGGACCACACGTCCTGAACCCTGTACTTTAAAATAGAAAGGCAGCCTTGTGTCACATCAAACAACACTGTGACATTAAACAGGTAGCACTGACTTGAGGTAGAAGCTGGTTCTAAAGACGCCCTGAGGGCACTGGTGCTCAGGCCCCTCTGTCTGAGCAGCCCCGTCCCCGGGCTGGGACCAGTCACCAGGGAGGAAGTGTCCCACAGGGAGGAAGAAAGAGGGTGGGCGCAGCCTGCCGTGAGGACAATCAGGACCTGGCCACCAGGCCTGGGAAGCGTCAGTGACCTGGGCACATGGGCCCAAGTGACCATCCGTGACTTCAGTACCAGTGGCTCCCAGGAGGGCCGTTCTTCAGGACCTCAGTGGCCCCTCCTCTGCAGGGTCTGCCCTGAGCGCCCTGGAGCTGCGGCTGCCGTGCTGCCCAGCCTGGCAGGGCCTCTCACCTGCTCCAGACCGCTCCTGTGAGCGTGGAGACCTTTCCGGTGTCACTGGGGCTCAGGTGCCAGACAGCAAACTGGCCTCAGGGGTCGCTCAGCAAACTGAGTGGGTCGGTGAGAGCAGGCACGTGGGGATCCCGGGGCCGCAGAGCTGCTGAGTGGCCATGCCAGGGCTGTGCCAGGGCTGGGACCGGCCTGCAGCTAGCTCCTGACTCCCTCCTGCCAGGTCAGGGTCAGCGTGGGGGACTCGCCCGTCCCTGGCTCCCCTCCTGCCCACCTCGCCCTCCCGTCTGCCCTCGCGCTGCCTCCCTCCCACTCCTGCCTCTTTCCTTCCTCCTCACCTTTCTGCCCTGCCCTCCTCCCTCCCCCTCCCGGGGACCCAGGATGTGCCTGGGATGGCTGGCCTGCCGTCCAGGGTACCGTCCAGGGTTGTGGAGGGCGGGCCCCTGTGGGTGGTGTGGTGGTGGGAGCAGCTGCGCTTCCCGACCTGGGGAGTCGGGCCTCTTGCCGCAGCCAGGCTGCCACAGCCGCGTCCTCCCCTTCCCAGCCCAGATCCCGTCGGTGACTGGCCCGGTGGGGTGGCCGGCTGGTGCCTGAGGAGTGCTGAACGGGGAGCGACTACTGGCGGGGTGCCAGTCACAGCGACCTCGGTTACCACTTAGCGCAGCTCGGCTGGAGCACCCACGCGAGGTCCCAGACGGCCCCACCCTGTGTCTGCACTTGTTTGGAGGAGCAGCCCGAGCAGCCTGGCCCCAGGTGACCGGCTCGCGGCCATCTCAGATTGATGGGTGGTGGCTGCCTGTGCACTGGGTTGGGAAGGATTCTGAGGTCGATCTGGGCTGGGGGCAGGCCTCCATTGATTAGTGGTGTCTGTCATGGCCACACATGGGTGTGAGTGCCAGAGAGGCTGCGTGTCGTCACCCTGTGTGTCCACCTGGTGGTGTTCATCCTGCCACTCTCAGGCGGTTCCCAGGGCAGCAGACCAGCCTGTTGATTTGAAGTTCTAGAAAGTGAGTCTCTCATGTGCTCTGGCCCTGGTGGTCTGAATTTTTTTCCAATTTTTGGAATTGCAGTAAATCCATGTGACATGAAATCGTCACCTGAGCCGTTTGCGTGAAGTTCCATGGTGTCTGATGTGTCGTGCAGCTGTCACCATCCAATGCAGAATTCTCTGCATCTTGCAGAACTGGGGTAGAGGGCCGGGGAGCGGAGGAGCTGAGGCCGGGGCGCCTGCTCCGGGAGGAGAGGCTCAGGAGAGCCTGCAGGGTCAGCACCCCGGACAGCTCCTCGGGCCCCCGGCAGGGTCTCTGAGCCTGGGCTAGCCATTCCCTGTTGGGAAGGCAGGGCCACCTCTGTGCTGTGTCCTACACTGCCAGCCCCCGTCCTTGCTGTTACTTCATGTGCCAGTCAGGATGCAGGTGTCCAACTCACAAATGCCATACTACCCCCACTGAGGACCGAGCCCAGGGAGGCCGTGCCACCGAGACCGGGTGGGCCTGGCTGACCATCTAGGCTGGCCTGTAGCTTATGGTCCTCCTGCCTCAGCCTCCTGAGTCTCTGGGGTCATCGGGTGCACAACTGCACCTGGAAAATGTGACTTTCAGTACTTAGTATCTCAACATGACCAGTTTCTCTCGTAACTTGCGTCCTCACAGTCACCTGAGGAGGGCTCCAGGACCCCCCTGGTACCCACAGCACAGAGAGGCCCTGAGCCCTGGTTCTGGAGTGCACGTCAGCTGTGCTCTCTCACCGTGACTCGGAGACTCAGGGCCTCCACCTCCTGCTGCAGAGTCGGGACCCCCGTCCCAGGTGTAGGCTCCTCCAGGCTGCAGCACTGACCGGGACACCCCACCTGCTGAAACCCTGCAGGGACCCCGTCGTGTGCTGGTGAAGGCACCCAGTCTCCCTCAGTGACAGCCAGGACCCGGGCTGGTGCTGCCAACCTCACCAGCCCTGCGCTCACCAGTCCCAGCTGTCACCATTGTTGGGCACCCGGTGGTGACCAGAGAGATGCCGTGTGGGCAGGGCGGGTGGATCCGCCCTGGGCAGCAGACCAGCGATGGTGTTGCAGGCTCAAGGTGAGTTTCTTGGAGGTGACGGTGGACGAGCTGCAGCTCTTGTTGGAACATGAGGAAGGCGCGCTGGCTGTGGAATGGCCCCGGCTGAGGGAGTCTGTCCCCGCAGGATGGGTAGGACTGGCCGTTCTGGGAACACGGCAACAGGCCAGCTGGAGCACGGCACAGGCCATGCGTTTACTCCTTCACAAATGCTCAGTGACCACGCAGCTGCTCCCCCCAGCAACACAGGACACACGGGCCCAGAGCCCCAAGTGCCACCTGCGCCCTGTCCTCCTGGCCAACCCAGCTGCCCTCCCCTAGCAGCCCCAGGCGTGCCCAGGTCCTGCCCGTGCCTCTTGGTCACTCGACAGGCTAAGCCCTGCCCCTGTCATTCTCAGGTGGCTCCCGATGCGCCCAGCGCCACTTCCCCTGCCAGCCCGGGGGTTCTGGTGGTGCCCGAGGGGCGGCTGTGAGGAAGACAGGTGCCCCGTCAGCAGAGCCCTCTGCTCTGTTGAGGGAGCCGTGCTGCGCCGAGAAGCATGCACTGGAACATCTGGACCTTGGAACGATGCCCGTCGGGGTCCTGAACGCCCCTGTGGCCAGCCCTGTGTGCTGTCACCAGTGACTTTCCCTCTTGTCATGGCCAGGCCCGATGGCTGGGGGGGGGAGTCCAAGCTCAGGGCTTCCCGGGGCGACGGCCAGGCTACTGGCGTCTCCTGTGGGCTGTCACCCCGTCTGCGCCGCTGTCTGCGGTTCTTTCTTGCGACTTCTGCTCTCCACTTCTCAGGACACCTCCCCGCGTACACACTGTCTTAGGAAGGACAAGAGCACAGAGCCTCCGTGCCTGTGCCCGGGCAGGGCCCTCTGGCCCACAGTCCTCCTGTGCTCCTCTCACGTCCCGTCTGAGGCCCGCGTAAGTGCTGGCCAGCGGCCAGGCGCAGCCCTTGGCTCCCGCGCGTCCGTCTCTCCTCAGCTCTGCTGGGGAGAGTGGCCCGTGGTGTCCTCCAGCACCTGCAGAACCGTCTCAAGGGACACTCACCCTGCCCCGGCTGTCCCTGCATGATGCGGCCATTCTGCCACACGGCTGGTGTGCCCTGGCAGCTTGGGCCTCAGGCCCCAGGGCCCCAGGTGTGAGCCCGGTGCGGCCTCTGCATGCCCACACAGATCCTTTCCTGGAGGCTGGCTGAGGGGTGGGAATGGGTCCATGCTCAGAGGACATCGTGGCAGCTGGACAGGATTGTCCTGGGGCTCCCAGTGGGCACCGTCACTGGAGAGATGTCTGTGCCAGCTGGCCAGTGAGCCCTGGGTGGCACCCTGAGTGCTGGTGGCTCTCCCTCCTGTGCTCATGGTCCTGCAGCCACATGTGGGGAAGCCAAGGCGCAGGGTGCACGTGGGACCTGCCCAGATGCTTAGTGGCAGAGCTGGACCCCTCTTGGTGCCTGCATAAGCATCTCAGGGCCCAGGCCGCTGCTGCTGTGTCTCAGGGTGACCCCTGCCCCAAACCTCCACCGCCGAGAGCCAGGGCATCTAGCCTGCAGAAACCATGCCCCCTTCCTGGCCCATCTGTCTTGCTCCTGGCAAACAGCTGGCACTTGGTGGTTGCTCCCTGCATGGGGAGCCCAGCACCAGCTGCCCACGCCCTTCCCAGCCTCAGCCGCCCCTCTGACTTGGGGAGGGAGGAGCAAGAGCCTCTGCCTATGGGACAAACCCAGCCTGTCCTGCAGAGTGGCTAACCTTCTTCCTCAGGGCAGCTGCTCTGGGTACCACCGGGGCCTCTGAGCTGACGGGTGCCGTGGCCTCTTGGGTGACAGAGCCCCTGCCTGCTGGCTTTGGTTGGTGTTTACTCCTGCTCTCAGGCCCCAGGGGAGACAGAGCCACGGGGATGCTCCCTTGAGGCTCTGGCTGGCTCCTGGCACGAGCTGAGGTCTGTCCCCAGGGAGCTGCGGACGGTGACAACCCCTCCTCAGGCCTGCTGCGGTGCTGCCTCTGGGGACTGAAAGCCGGCCAGGAACGGCTCCCAGCTGCTCCTAGCTGTCCCGGCTGCCTGCTCCCGTCTCGGGCCTCAGTGGCCTGGGGCCTGGCGACGGCTGTCTGGGCTGGGGGTGGTCTCCAGCCCCTGGCGCCCCTCCACTCCAGCAGGACCCTCGGTCACGTCAGTGGGATTTGAGACTCAAGGTGTCTGCCTGCAGGGTGGGGGGTAGGGTGCTGCCCGGGGCCCCGGCTGGGAGCCACACTGCTCTCCTCCACACCAGGCCTAAGAGGGCCTTGGTACCTTTACGCCTGGCTCTGCCACAGGTGGGAGGAGCAGGGCCTGGGACTTGAGCCTGAGGCCCGTCCCCTGTGGGCCCCTGGGCTGCGCCCTGGAGAGTGCTGGCCTCCTGGGGCCCCCCAGAGCTCTTCTGCAAGGCAGGGTGGCCCACAGGTGGCCCGTGTGGAGGCGTGATGGAGTGTGCCCAGCTCTCTTTCTGCTGGGCACCTTTTCCACAGGGGGAGGAGGAAGCCTGGACTGAGGGGTGGTGAGCAGCATGAGGAGTGGGAGGGCCACCTGCTCAGGGCAGGAAGCAGAGCAGCAGGGCACAGTGGTGAGACAGTCAGCTGCCACCTGTGGGTGACCTGGGCGGGGGCCCTGGGGACCGGCTGCTCTGTCTGGGGAGCTGGGGCCCAGCAAGGCTGGGGTCCCCTGTCTGTCTCGCAGTGAGTGTCTGAGCAGCAGGCGGAGCCCAGGCCAGGCTGTCTGGAGCCCCAGGTGTGGACACCGTGTTGCCTGCTGTCCAAGGGCTGGGTCCAGGCCCAGGCTTGCTCCTCGAGTCTGGCCGCCCAGGCATGGAGACTGGTGGGTATCTTTCCCTGGAGTTCACCTTGGGCACTGTTTCCTAGACCTCTAAGAGCAGACAGGGTGGGGCAGCAGGGAGTGGCCAGGGGACTCCGCCAGGCCACCAGCATGGTGGAGCATCATTCTGGCATGAAGGATGATGCCCACCTGGAGACCTCCATTTGCCCCGGGCTCGAGACCCTCCAAAAAGCAAACTGCAGGTCAGAGTTCTAGGCTGGCCGGGAGGTTCTCACTGCTGTCC
The DNA here is from genome assembly GCF_001458135.2 of Marmota marmota marmota. NCBI lineage: Eukaryota > Metazoa > Chordata > Mammalia > Rodentia > Sciuridae > Marmota > Marmota marmota. The sequence goes on along the minus strand of NW_026000222.1, from coordinate 1,748,382 downwards.
CTGCTGTCCCAGGTCCCTGCAGCCAGCCTGGCCTTCCAGGGAGTACCTGGCTCTTGACCTGAGGCCCTTCCCAGGTCAGCCTTGTTGGTCCTCCTTCTGAGCCTTGTATGGTTCACAGGCTGGCCAGATAGGGCCGCTGGGGTCCCACTGTCCGTCCGGCACTGCTGACAGGACACTGAGCCCCTCAGGGCTTGGTCTCAAGCCACCAGAGGAGGCAGCCTCGGTGGAAACCTCCGTGGGGCCATCCCGGCCAGGCCCGCGCTTGGCGCGTGTGTGGAATCTGTCAGGCGTGACGTGCTCACCCAGGAACACAGACGTGGATAGAAGCCCGGGTCTGACTGTGCTGAGGGGTGCGTAGGGAGGGTTTCTCAGAGCGCCATTGGTGAGAGGTTCTGGCAGTGGGACAGCCGTCCCTCCCGGGCAGTCCTGGGCCCTCTGCAGACACCGTGGGGACTCGTCCCTGGTTCCTGCATACAACGTCAGGCTTCGGGTGGGCGTTAGAGAGGCAGGCCGACAGGGTGTCTTAGATGAACCTGTGCTCTACCGTGAGTGGGAAGCCTCCCCTTTCGAGCCCAAGACCTCAGCTGACCCTGTCCTCCTGTGGCCTGGGCCCAGCCTGGCGAGTGGAGACACAGCCCCTTGCTTAGTGGGTCCCTGGGCTTCTTGAAGCTGCAGTTGCCTGCAATCCCTGGTGCATGGGGCGCTGTAGGGTGAGGGAGAAGTGGGGGTGCTAGGTCCAGGCAGGCTGAGGGGAGGGGAGGCCCGGGGAGGAGGGTGGAGGCTGTCTGAAAACCAACTAGTGTTTGCACCAGGAGCCCTGGGGGTTGTCATGGCGACTGGGATGCATCCCTCTCCCCCCCTCCCAACCCCTAGAGTGCAGCTGGCCCTAATAGGGCCTCCTCTCTGGGCTGCTGGGCTCCCAGCCAGAGGTGATCAGCCGCCGGGCAAGGGCTCCGTCTCCTGAGGCCTGGCGTCCCACCTGTGGCATGGGCGAGGATGGCCGTGAGCCTCACGTCCGGGGACAGGATGCTGAGCAGAGCCGGCAGAGCCTGGCCCTCAGTGACATCTGTCTGTGGGAGAAGTGACTTTCTTTAGAGTTGCCGTGGCCTCCCGAGTCTGCCCTGGGTGTCCCTGATCAGGGGCCGTGGAGCAGGGAGGCTCTGTGTGGCGGCGAGAGGGCACCACAGGAGGAGCTGAGAGGAGCAGGAGGCCCATCGAGGAGGGTGACATTCAGGAGGTGGTGTCAGGCCGACGGGGACCCACTGAGCGAAAAGGACGTCGGATCCCTACCTCATGCCTCACACTGAAACAAACGCCCAGAGACAATGTGCCTAAATGGGAAGCAGGGAACAGACTGGCTCCTTACTGTGAAAACCCTGCAAGTCAGCAAGAGGGAATCCACCGCATCCTGACAGCAGGACCGCCAGCCGCGACCACGGTGGACTCTCCTGTCACCCAGGGAGCGCTGGAAGATGGAGACAAGGTCGCAGTCCACCGAACTGGAGACGGTGTGGGGGACGGCCCTCCGGGGACAGAAATGGGCACAGTCTCCAGCAGAACACTGGCATCTCCAGCAAAGGGCAGGCCGAGGGACATCTCAGACTCACAGTCGCACTTCTGGGAACTGATCCTGAAGGTAGATTTGTGCCAAAGGTCAAACCTCGAGGTTACACAGGCCATGACTGCAGGTGGCAGGAAATGACAGAGAGCTGCTCCCTCTCAGCTTGGGCAGAATCCATGACCTGAGGCACCCCTGTGGTGGTCTGCGATCGCTGGCATGGAACCGTCTCCAAGGTACAGCACGAGGTCCTGGAAACAAACCCGAGACAGAGCACATGACGGTGTGGTGGCGTTTGTGCCCCAAGTTCCTCGGGTATTTGAGGGCGGGAGACCTGGGGTCCTCAGCATGATGGGGTGGGGGGAGGCTGAGCTTCCTCATCCTGAGGCCCTTGACCGCACTCATTCAGATTCTGTCAGATTTTTAAATATTCACACGGCACAACGAGGTGTTCTGGAGATAAGGAGACTGAAATACGCAGCTCATCTGTGACCCGAGCACCTTCATGTGGCCTGAAGGGAGCCTCCTAGAGTCTTAGGAGCCCGTGTCGTCATGGCCACGAGACACGTGAGTGCAGCGTGGATATTCCCACTGTGCTGTCCCATCAGCCGACCAGCACTCAGACAGCAGGTTCTGGGGCTCCAGGTTGTTAGACTGGGAGCTCAGCTGCCCAGGGCAGGCACAGAGCACCAGGAGCAGTCGGGCTGGTGTCAAGTGGGACCCCTCAGCGATGGATGGACACAGGAGCCCCTCAGGGATGGACACAGGAGCCCCGGGATGCGCGTGGGGAAATGCCATCACAGTAATGGCACGAGGGACCTGTGCTTCTGTTCTACACCTTTTTCTCTGAGACAGGTTCTACTTTCCTAATATTCTGAAAATCCTGCCCGTCACTGCATGAGGTGGCCACGCTGTGACCCCTACCAACTGGGAGCTGAAGTAGCAGGGGCAGTTCCAGGCCAGCCAGGACAACTTGGTTTGGTCCTGTGTCAAAATAAACATGAAAAGGTCTGGTGCAAAGCGCACCTGGCCTCATCCTCTGTCCCTCCACCACAATTCCCCCCCGCCTGTCCTTGTGGACAACCTGGGCAGGGGTGGGAAGGGCCGGCACGCTGTGGTGGGCCATGAGGTGCCGTCCAGGGTGAGGGCACACGTGCTGTGGGTTGTCCGTGGGGGGGCGCTGGCTGTGGAGGGCTGGGACCTGGCTGCTGTGCTAAGGGCCCCGGGCCACTCGTGTGGGCTGCCCAGGAGTTCCGCTTCGGGCCAGTGTCTAGCGCCTCAGTCTTGCTGCCACAGCTGGGGAGCCCCTACAGGCTCACCCCAGCCCATCCCCGGCCAGCCGAGGGCTCCTCTCTCAGACCCACTGCTCCTGAGCTGGTGCCTTCCTGTCCGCAGCCCTCCAGGGCCCCCAGCTGGCCTTGGGGGAGGAGGGGGACCCTGTTGACAGAGGCTGGCCTGGCCCTTCTCTGCTCCAGCCCCTGGGCCTCCACCCACTGGCTCCCCGGCCTTCACCACCCTCTCACTGCTGCCCTCTCTAGGACGCCCTCCTCGAGCAGGGTGAGCCCCCTGCTGCCCCTGCACACTCACCCCGTCCATGTGCGTTAGTGCTGTCTCCCCTCAGAGCTCCTCACCAGGCTGGGCCTGTCTGTCCCCACCTGTCCCTAGCTTGGCCCTCAAGCAAGATGGCTTCATGAGTGACTTGAGATCCAGGCCTTCCCATCTCTGGCTTCGGCACCTGGCTGGTGACATGAAGCCGTGATGTGGGGATCACTGCCAGAGCACTGTGGGCGGAGGTCCAGCTCTGTGGACCTTTGGGTCAGACACTGGCAGCTGGTGGCTGTGCTCCAAGCTGTGTGGGGTGCAGAGATGGGGGCTCTTGTGGGAGACCTGCTGTGACCAGTGGCTGGCCAGCTGTGAGCCTGGGGAGCACTTGCCCATCCTGGGCCCTGGGCTGGCACTTGGCTCTGCAGATGGCCATGGCAGGATCTGCCCTGGCTGACGCTGGCCTGCAGGGCCTGGGGAGTCCTGATCCGGGTCCCTGCGGCTGACCTCTGTCAGGCCCCGCAGCCCTGGGCTCCTGGCTGGGCATCTGCATGGGGCAGGGCCTGCTGCTCCCCTGACCCCCACTGTGTGGGACTGTCTGCCCCCTCCCTCCAGGAGGCGGGGTCGCCTTGACAATCCAGGGAGGTGACAGTTTCCTGGTCTCCAGTAAAGTCTCGGGGAGGCCAGGCTTCCTGACCGGGCAGGGGACTCTTCGTCTTTGCCCTGGAGTTTGGTTTAGTCAGAGCCCGGCTGAGCCACGGGTTAACGGGGCTGGCTGGAGGCCAAGGACCCAGGGAGAGTTGAGGATGAGCAGTGGCTTCAGGTGACACTGTTGTGGAGACCACCCACTATTGGCTTCCCCACGCTGCTGAGGCGAAGCCCCACAGGCAGGGCTTACACTATGGGTTCACACCCCCTTGGGGGTGCGCGGGAGGCAGAGGTTCAAGACCCAGGTGTTGGTGGGGCTGGTCTTCAGGAGGCTGGGGGCCACGCATGGTGGCATGTGCCTATGACCTCAGTGCTCAGGAGGGTGAGGCAGGGAGATCACAACACCAAAGCCAGCCTGGGCAACTTAGCAAGGACATGGGGGACGGGGGGCTCAGTGGTAGAGTGCCTGGGTTCAGTCCCCAGTGCCAAAACCACGGCCAAAACCAAACAGGAAATAAGCGGCCGGGGAGAGCCTGTCCCCGCCTCTGTCCTTCCTCCCGGGTGGCGGCTGGCTCCGTGTCTTCGGCCTGCCCTATCAGGTCTGACCCTGGGTCCAAACCCCCCTTTCCATGAGGACGCCAGTCACGTGGGGTCAGCATCTGCCCTGATAGCCGCGCGACCCCCGAGCAAGGTCCCCGTGTGGGCACGTGGGCTTGGGCCCCAGCGAGTCTGTCCTGGGGCACAGTTCAACCCCTGGGAGTCTCGCACGCCCCTTGTACCACCTGAGAGCAGCCACAGGCAGATGGAGCCCGTCCTCCCGGGGTGAGCTGGGCCTGAAGTGACAGGCCACTGAGTCCCTCTGCTTGCAGCCTGACCTCCTGCCTACCTGCTGCGTCTCTTCACTTCCACGGGCCTCGGTTTCCTCACCCGGGGGGCTGTGGGGACTCGACCCCCTGCCTGTGCCCCCAGTGGCCCCGTTCCTGGTGTGCCCTCGTGGCTGGGCTCCCAGTCAGCCACGATGCTCTGTCCACGGCTGTCCCCCACCAGCCCTGTCTCTGATGTCACGGCACGTGTTCACCCAGATGGGTGTGGATGAGGGGGACAGATGCGGGGGATGGGGAGGGAAGGAGAACCTGGATCCAGGGCACCGTCAGAGGCTCCCTGCCTGGCCTCCAGGTGGCCCTGTTACTGTCCAGCTATGGCCCCTCACCTGCCCTGGGTCCTGGACTCTTCCTGGGCCCCCAGCAAGCAGCTTAACCTCATCTGCAAAATGCGGGCATTCCTGAGCCCGTGGGGGGGGCTGCGTGGGAGGGGCTGAGCCGAGCAGGCGGCCCCCGCAGCCTCAGGGAGGGCGTTCCCCGGGTGTCCCCTGCAGTCCTTGGCCAGGAGGTTGAAGCAGGACAGTGACATGAGAAGAGAGTGAGGGACGCTGGTGTTTGTTAACTTCCTGAGGCCACGACTGGTGTCCTTGAGCCTCAGCGGGAGCCTGGGTGGGGCGAGTCTGTGAGGCAGGTGGCGCTGGCCTCGCGCCGCTCTCCTTCCACTTAGCGCCCTCGATGGCCACGCGCCGCTCTTCAGCTGGAAGCAGCTCCTCGGTGTTGACTAATGCCCGCGAGAGGGTGGATGGCTCCGCCAGTGCCGGGCAGAGGACCCTGCTCAGGGACTGGCCCCTGCCTTGTCTCACCTGGACCTGGCTCTCGCCCGCCAGCTTTTCTTCAAGGGAAAGGCGTTATCTATTGTGCCCAGAGATGCTTTGTCCCTCCACTGTCTAGTCCATGGGGACGCAGACAGGGTGGCCCTGCTTTCCTGGGACTCAGGGTTAGCAGGAGACGGCTCGGCACGCCAGCAGCTGAGGCTTCTCGAAGCTCTTGGCAGGGATCTCACCTCAACTGCAGGTGCACGAAGGCTTTGGGTGGGGGCGTGGCACCTGGGTCTTAGGGAGAGCTGAGTCAGGTCAGGTGAGGAGGACAGAGAGGGGGAGAGAGCAGTAGGTCCAGGAAGAGCCACCGGCCTGCATGGCTCGGCGGGAGGCCTGGGCCAAATCTATGAGGACGAAGGCATCTGTCCCTGGAGCATGACTCAGGGGTCTGTGGGCTCCCAAGTGCTGCGGTTGACTAGCAGTGCCTGCCGTGGTCAGAGGAAGGCAGGACGTGGCCGCACACCTGCCACTGTGTGCCCTCCCTCTAAAGTCCCAGGGGGGATAGCTGTTGTGGAGAAGAGGGGCCCATGTCCTAAATCCATGCTCAGCTGCCCGTGCTGCCCGTGGCAGTGAAGTCAGAGGTGCAGAACAGACGTGGAGGGCATCCCTTCCTCTCCCACCAGGAAGCCACTTCCCTGCAGGCACAGGAGACGGGGCCGGAGGTGAAGAGGGCACTCTGAAGGCGCCTGGAGCAGAATTCCTGCCTCTGGAGCCTCGCTGTGGCTCCGGGGCCTTCCTCTGCCAGAGACCCCCAGGTCTGCCCTGGCCCCCGAGTAGTACCTGCTCCCTGTCCTGGGCAGGCACTGGAGGCAGGAGCCCCTCTGCCCATCCTAAAGGCCTGGGCGGGTGTCCTGGAGTCCAGCCTGAGCCTCCACAGCGAGCCTGGCCCCAGGAGGAGAGCCAGGCAGAGCCAAGGTGCAGGGCGCCCAAGTTTCCTGGGTGCCGACAGACTGCCACTTACCAAGGGCTGGGCTGACACTTGCTCTCCCGTGGATCTGTTGGGTGCAGCGGCACAGCCCGTCACCCAGCTACTTGGGAGGCCGGGGAGGGGAATCATGGGTTCTCCAAGCCTAGGCAACTTAGCAAACTCCCAAAATAAAAAGGGCTGGGTGTAGCTCCGGTAGGGTGCCTGCCTCACACGCGCAAGGCCTTGGGTTCCGTCCCCAGCACCACAGGCGCAAAAGTCAAACGGTCTCTCTGGACTAACGGCAGAGTGGAGGCAGGGCTGCCCCCTGTTGGGGGCTCCTTTCCTTCCAGCCTTCCAACAGGCACCCCTCAGGAACAGGCAAGAACTGCAGACGGCAGGTGACCCCTGGTGCACGCAGCCCAGCTCTGGGGTCGACCATCCCTCATCTGCCGGGGCACCCGCGTCTCCAGCAGCGTTTTATCGAGTCTGTGTCTGACGGACGTTGGTTGCCCTGGCACCCTTTCTGGGGCTGTCCTAGAGAGGTTCTCCTCATGGTGCCCGCATCTGTGGTCACACGCCTCGTGCCTATGTGCACAGGGCACCCAGTGCAGGTGCAGGAGGTGCTGGCATCTCAGTGACACTAGCTGTGCAAACACACGCCTTCCTCTTGGGGTGCAGGTCCCCTGGCTCTGGTCCGAGCTGGACACCATTCCGATCGTCCATCCTCGGCTTCCTTCGGTTGCATGGCCTCCCTGCTGGCCAGCCTGTGCCTGGGAACTCCCTGTTCTGGCCTGTGTGTGCAGCGCCCTGCAGGAGGACCCAGCTGCCTTTGCCCACTGGATGCCCGGCCCCAGCTGGCCTCTGCCAGTAAAGTGCCTCCTCCTGGCTGTGGACGTCAGCCCACACCATCCCAGCTGGGCAGGGAGACCTGTCCCAGGCACATCTCCTCCCACAGTGTGGCTCAGAGAGAGCGGGGTCACGGAGCTCCTCCAAGTTTTGGCGGCCACCTCCACTCCAGGTTGCAAAGCTGGTCATGGGGGCCACACCCACAGGGCCTGCTGGGCGCAGATGATCAGCCTGTGTGCAGGGCACGAAGAGCAGGAAGAGTTGTCAACACAGCCACATGGAGTGCCTCGCCCTGCCTCTTGTCAGAGAAGACGCTGGACCCCACCTGCCCCACACCATCCAGGTCCACCGTGGAAAGTGCCTCCGTGGGCCACACTGGGCCCTGCTGCGTGGACTCTGCTGTGTTGGGTTTCTGTTCTCGCGACTAAAAGGCTCAGGGGTCACTCCAGTTAAACTGGGCTGACTGGGCTGCACAAAATAACCACAAGAGACACAAAGACCTTTTTCTTTGGGGTCGCTGTGACGGCTCCTCTGACCTTAAGGGTCCGCAGAGAGAGAGAGAGAGCACGAGCACGTGCTGACCCCTTTTATCGAGGAGAAGCTATTCAAATGAGGCCAGGGGTCAGGTTTCAGGGGCTGAGTCTATCTTCATGCTGTCCACTGTCAGCAGGTTGACTGACACCTGGGTAGGCCACACCCAAGGGCACAGTAAGAGAAGGGGTACACACAAGGCACTTCCATGGAAGATTCTATCCTAAACAGGGCAAGGGGTTGTATTACAAAGGAACAGGTAAGCGTAGCTCCACCCATGGGGCTGTAGCAAGACACACCCATGCACAAGACACCGACCCTCGCACCCAAGAAGGGTGCCACATTTCTGCGACTGAGCACCTCAGCACCCAGCCGGGGAGTGTAACTCAGTCACATGTAAGGTTGGCCTCCCACAGTGCTGCACTCACTTCCTGTGGCCGCAGCAGCCCCCATCAGGGTCTTCGCAGAAATCCCCACAGTCCGTCATTTGTACAGTGAGTGTGCATTAGTAACAGTGAGGAAGCCCCGGAGTCCTGTGGGGGAGGAGCTTCCTCCGGGTCAGGGCCTGGGCTGCCCCCTCTTCTGAGCCAAGTGCAGGGTGAGCAGCCCGAGGACAGCGAGCCCTGGCTCTTCCAGAGGGGCCTCCTCTGCTCTGCAGCCTGGGCTCGGAGTCCCCAGCCTCACCTCCCCAGTGCTCAGTCTCTGGATCACTGTGTGCCTCCTGCTGGGGGCCTACCCCAGACCCTGGGACAAAGGTGACCGGGAGCTTCCTGGGCAGCTTCAAGTCTCCCTTACCAACTGACAACCCTGTGAGGCAGGAGTTCCCAGCAAGAACCCGGGAGTGGAGGGGACCGGGCCCAGCTGCCCAGCAGCCGTGCGGTGCAGCCGGAGGTCAGCCCTGGCCCAGCACCAGCATTTCACGCACAGCAAAGGGGCTGGGTCCTGAGACAGTGGCAGGTGTTTTGTCCACACTGAATGGTGGCTTAGAACCTCACAGGTCACTGGTGGGACTGGAGGGAAAGTTACGGGCACAGGGTCTCCCTTGGGGGTGATGCAATGTTGGAGGTGATGGCTGCACCCGCGCTGAAGGCCAGTGGGTGGTGTCCCTCCATGTCATGTGACTTCCACCTGGTCAGGCCAGTGGGTGGTGTCCCTCCATGTCATGTGACTTCCACTTGGTGAGGGAAAAGTAAAAAGAAAGAAAACCTTAAAAAGTCTATTTGGCATGAGGTTTCCAGAATGAGTGGAGACAAAACGGACTGTTGGCTGGGAGGGGGTGACCGATAGAGGCCACGGGTCCCCTTGGGGCAGGAGCACCTAGGACAGTGGCACAGCTCTGCGTGCCTGGGAACCACCCTGAGGCGGGTGCAGGCCTGTGGGTTCTTTCTCAATGAAACCGCTGTGGCCAAGGAGACCCAGGGACCATGGCAGGGAGAGGCTGCCCGGCTGGGCTGTCAGTGAACTGGGGGGTGCGTCGCTTGCCCCGGGTCCTTGGCCACCCAGGCTCCCTGAGGCTCCAGCCGGGCCTGGTGTCTCCACAAGGGCAGGCCATGTTGGACCAATGCGTTGTCCACTTTGCAACCTTGCAGACCTCAGGGCACCCCGCTGCTCTTGCTGGTTAGTGGGGCTGTCCATCTGGGCATCAGAGGAGGCACTGAGCAGCGGCAGGCAGGGGTGGCCACCCTGAGACTGCCAGACTAGGGTGAGTGTAGATGTCCCGCAAAGTCCCCAGGTGGGGACTGCAGCAGAGAGCCCCATGATCAGCACACATGCTGATCATCTGCGCCCAGCAGGCCTGCAGCAATGGCTTGACACCGGCTCATCAGAGATAGTAAGTCAGGTATTGATTAGTGCTTAATTAACAGGTTTATCTCTTGACTCCCTGCCCCTATTTTGTGTGTGATCACAAACACCAGATTCTCAAGGAATCTTCTAGAAGGTGGTCCTCATACTCCATGGGACATGCAGCCATAACTATGTTGAGAAATTACAGATTCTCCCATTTCCAAGAAATAAAACTATGCGAGGACAGAATCCTGCCAGTGCTAAATTCCGGCCCAGGGCTTTCTCTCGGGTCTCTGGGGCTTCCTCCCAGCAGTATGGCGGAGCCAGGGCAGGAATGCCTGGAGCCCACGGGCTCTCTGCAGCTTGCTTCATTTCCTGGAAGCATGTCTGGTGGCGGTTTATATTTCTGTGTCTGCATACATGACAGAGTCACCTTCTCTGGGAAAGTTGTTCCTGTTAGCACCGAGGGATTTTGAAGAGAGCAAACCCGGTCTCTCCCAAGATTCAAGGGTTTCCAGGCTTAGCCCGTGGATGCCCAGTGACAGGTGCTGCAGGGAGAGGGATCAGGCAGCTTAGGGCTACAGAGGACTCAGTGTGTCCCCAACAGGCGTCCAACCCCGTCCTGAGCATGCTGGTGTCAGGGGCAGGGCCTTTGACAGGTGACCAGGTCATGAGGGTGCAGACCCCACAATGGGATCAGTGCCTTCTAAGAGGAGGCCCCAGAGAGTTCCCTGCCCCTTTCTCCATGCAAGGACGAAGTGGGAAGGTGTCATCCCGTGTGCTAGAAAGCGGGTTCTCCCCAGACGTGGAGCCTGCTGGCACCTTGATCTTAGACCTGCAGTCCCCAGACTGGGGCAGTGGTGCCTTGGCCACTGTGGCCTTGGCCAGCCGACAGGACTGAGTGGGAAGAGGCCGCCAGAGCAGAGCTGGGGGCAGCCCACAGCCGCCCACACCTAGGGTCATCCTGGGCCAGAGTTGATGGGGGGTGACTGACAGGAGGGCATCGGGGCACTCCTGCCGCAGGACTCATTGGTGTCCCCTGTCATGGCCTGGGCTCCCTGTGCCCACATGCAGGATGCTGGTCGATAATGAGAACAAACACGTTCTGCAGCACATCTGACACGCCGGGCCGGGGGATTGGTGCCAGTGATGTTTGTCGAATGAATGAGAAAGGTCCGGAGGGCCGAAGGCAGCCGCCGTGCACCAGCCTCCGCTCTCGGTCTTACTGGGTGTGCAGGATCGTGGGCACGAGGCCTCAACCCCACCACCTCTGCTTCCCGTCCCCCTTCTCATTCCTCCCGTATTCCCCCAGGACCTCCCACTCGCGGGCCAAGGCTGAGGCCGCCCTCACCGCGGCTCAGAAAGCGCAGGAGGAAGCCCGGATTGCCAGGATCACTGCCAAAGAGTTCTCTCCTTCCTTCCAGCACCGGGAGAACGGTGAGTCTGCTGCCCCCCAGGCTTCCAAGGCTGGGTGCACGCCGGGCGGTCAGGCATGAGATGTGTCCCCGTGCCCCAGGCCAGCTGGCCTCACATGGGTTCTGCCCCAGAAGCTGACATCCTGCTGGTGGCCACCGCTTTTACTGGAGCTGCATGTCCCAGCAGGGCCTCCTCAAAAATTTCAGGTGGCCCCAGGGTCCATGTGTCTGTTTCCAGGTGTGCTGCCTCTCCCTGTCTGCTGCCATCTTTCTAGAACATTCTGTGATAATGGATATCTCCATCTGTTTGCTGTCACGTGGCAGCCACTAGCCTTGCGTGGTGAGAGAGACTAAGGAGCTGGGCCTAGTTTCATTCAGTCCTAACTTGTCTGCTTTTAGATGCAAATGGCCTTGTGTGGCCACTGGCTGCTGCATTGGCAGGTGAGGCTCTGAGTACTGGACAGCAGCTCCTTCCATGTCCCATCAGGTTCAGGAACCTCAGCCTTCCCTGCAGGAGCCCATGTGGACCGTGTGCTCTCTTCTGGACTCCATACGACAGGCCCAGGGTCATGAAGGCCTGCTGTGTTGTGTGGTGGAGGGGCTGTGCTGGCAGAGGTCACAGAGTCATGGCCCACTGGCTCCCAACCTGGCCTCTCTGGGAAGCCAGGGGACAGGGCTCCCTCCCGTCTGCACCTCTGACCGGCACACGGGAGGGCTGAGTGGAAAGCTGCTGGCGTCTGGGGATGGATCCAACCCTGCAGCCCTGAGCTGCCTCCTGGCCTTGGGGCAGGGACGGTCCCCTGGGCCAGCAGACAGATTGGTCCTCGCTATCTCTTTTCTCTGGTGTCCTTCCTGTACTGGCCCAGACGTGGAATGTGGCCGTCCTCCTTCCGCACTCTTCCCTGGCTGGGTGCCTGCTGCTCCTAGCTAGAGGTACAGTCAGGAACACAGAGCACCCCTGGTCCCCACTGCCTGTGGCTGAGTCGGTGGGCTCTGCTTTGTCCTTGATGGGACCTCAGCTGTGACCTTGGGCTAGGAAGTGGTGTCCTGACAGGTCTGCATTCTTGTGAGTTGCCCACCCCTTGTCCTCCAACCCCAGCCTCTTCTCTGGACACACTGGGCCCAGGTGTGTGAGCCGGGTGGACACAGGCCACCAGCCCTGTGCTCAGACCATTAGGCGCCTGGTGACACCAGCCACACGAAGAACCCTGGAGGACTTGATGCACAGTCCCCACGCCTGGGTCGCCCAAGTCCCTTGCACAGGTCGCGAGCTGACTCCACTGCTGGCCTCTCAGAGCCTCGGTTTCTCCATCTGTGAGGGAAAGGGAGGGCCACAGTGTCTGAGGCTCCTGGGTGCGCTGAATGGCCCAGGAGCATCGTCCACCTGCGGCTCCAAAGGCGAGGACTGTGTTGGGAGGAAGGGCTACCTAGATGCAGTTAAGGCCAAGATGGGGAGGTGGGATCATCCTGGATCAGTAAAGCTCTTAAAATACCGCCCAGAGACACCCAAGCCAGGAGGGTGTGGCCACAGCCCAGGAGTCTCACCAGAAGCCGCAGAGAGGCCAGGAGCAGATTCCCCTAGAGCCTTGGCAGAGCCCCACCCGCAGCTTGGCTTCAGAACCCCACCCCTCAGACCCCCAAGAGAGAACATCTGCTGTTTTGTGCGTAGTGTGTGGCCCCGTGACCCTGGTGTGGGCCCTGGAGCCAGGCCTTGGCTGCTGTTTCGGTCCAGAAGCCGGCTCCTGGAAGCATCCCTCTTCCTCGGGACAGAACTGAAGCTAGGGCTGCTGAGGCAGCTTGAGCCCGGGCTCCATGCAGACAGCATGAAAGGATCGAGGCCAAAGTGGGAGCGTGTGCAGCTCAAGGCCAGAGCCTTCTTCTTGTGTCCTGCTCTTGGGCTCTGGAGCATGGGCAGCATCACAGGAGCGCTGTGGGCACTGGACACTGCCCAGCCTTGGCCCAGGGACCTGGAGGACCCGGGCCTGCCCTCCCTTCCTGTCCACCGGGTCCTGCTTCCAGGAGCCTCTGGGGTTCTTGGCTGTCCCTCCTGGGCCTTCCCTCCACAGTGCCTCCTGCCAGGAGTTGGATCCTGTATCTCTGATTAGTGCTGAGTCTTCTGTGTCGAGAGTACTACAGGCAAATGAGCCCAGGCCAGGGACTGGGGGCCATTGAGGCCACTGGGCATCTTGCAGCTACTCCTCACAACCAGAAGCTGCGTCTCCTCTTGGCAGATGAAGCCAAGGTTGAGCGCAGTAGCTTGCCCGAGGTCCTGGAAGCCAGGAGGCAGAGCAGGGCCTGGCTCCCCACCCTGAGCTGCACCTGCTCGGACAGCAAATCCCAGAGTTTCAGCCGGGGAGAGGGCCACCCCATATAAGCCGCCTGCACCTGGAGGACCTGCAGCCTTCACCGGGGAAGTGGGGACATCCAAACCAGGAGCCTGGTTTTCTGCAGGGCAGTGTCCAGAGCCCACAGCGCTCCTGTGATGCTGCCCATGCTCCAGAGCCCAAGAGCAGGACACAAGATGAAGGCTCTGGCCTTGAGCTGCACATACTCGATCCTTTCATGACGTCTCCAGGAGCCACAGCTCTGTGCGGTTAGCTTGAGCTGAGCGCCACCTCCCCACACGGCAGTACTGGCAATTGGGGTGCCAGCCTTCCTCTAGGCCTCACAGGAAAGGCCACAGGGCCATCTGCAGACTCAGTGTCCCAGCTTGCCAGACCCCTGGTGTCTGGGCACAGGGTTGGTGGCCCTCAGAAGCCCAACCCCAACCAAGGGGGTGGTGTGGTGAGGCACGACTATGGGGGCTCTGAGCGTGGGGCCCTGAAGAGAAGCAGGCGAGGCGGGAACCCAGGCTGGGAGGTGGACACACGGGTCTAGTGTGGCTCTGCATGGACCCATCCCCAGCCTGGCTCTCTGTGTGGATACCCTGGTAGCCCCAGCCCTGTGAGCACAGAGGACCAGTCACTGAAAGGGGCTCGGAGACTGCCCGGCCCACATCCCCATGACTCACGGGGACACCAATCTAGGGGGCTGTCCCTGGCCCAGGGCCACATGCCAGGGTCACCACCCAGCCCTGCTCACTGCTGCCTGGGCACCTGAGATGAGATCAGGGACACAGTCTTGTGTTGACATGTGAAGTGACTGTGCCACTGTCACTGGGGCCTGGCCTGTGCGGGGCTGAGGACAGACATCAGAGGCTGGATGTGTGGGTGCCTGGGCTGTCTGCGCCTCCAGGCACGGGCTGGGACTCGACTGAGGCAAATGTCTGTTCACTGTGGAGGCCTGAGCAAGGCAGGGAGGGGCCGGACCTGGCCTCATGCTGGCCCCAATCCCAGGGGAAGGCACAGGCCTGAGGCAGTGGGGTGGGTAGTGACACGCCGTGACACGCCTGGCGTCACCAAGCCTCAGGACCTGTGGGAGGCCAGCCAGTGTGTGATGAGGGACCAGGCTGAGGGCTGTCCACTGCCATTGCTGTGACCTGGGGCCGCCCAGGCATCCTTAGAGTGCACAGTGGGTAGCGTGCCCCACCAAAGGGCCCTGGGAGCCACTGTTACCAGTCTCTCCCTCTGCCCCGGCGCCTCCCCTGAGCAGGGAGCACCCTGCCCTGGGCCTTCCTGCCCCGGGGCCTTGGAGGAGCAGGCTCAGGGTGACCCCCGCTGCGTCTCTTTCTCCTCACCAAGGGCTGGAGTACCAGAGGCCGAAGCACCAGGGCTCCTGCGATGACATCGAGGTGCTGTCCACCGGCACACCGCTGCAACAGGAGAGCCCCGAGCTGTACCGCAAGGGCACCACCCCTTCAGACCTGACCCCGGATGACAGCCCGCTGCAGAGCTTCCCC
>NW_026000222.1:1678540-1732650 GCF_001458135.2 Marmota marmota marmota | reverse complement strand
CCCCACTGCCTCAGGCCTGTGCCTTCCCCTGGGATTGGGGCCAGCATGAGGCCAGGTCCGGCCCCTCCCTGCCTTGCTCAGGCCTCCACAGTGAACAGACATTTGCCTCAGTCGAGTCCCAGCCCGTGCCTGGAGGCGCAGACAGCCCAGGCACCCACACATCCAGCCTCTGATGTCTGTCCTCAGCCCCGCAGCTACGCCTCCGCCGGCCCCCTCCAGGAGCAGGGCGGCCCACTTCTCACGACAGGTCTCAGTGGACGAGGAGCGAGGCGGGGACATCCAGATGCTCCTGGAGGGCCGGGGAGGGGACTACACCCGGAACAGCTGGGGTGAGGAGAAGGCAGGGGGCTGCAGGGGCGTTCGCAGCAGCGCCCTGCGCAGCAGCCAAGGCACCGAGGACTTCCGCACCCGGGGCGCGGGCCACAAGCAGCCCGGGAACCCCAAGCCCCGGGAGCGGCGGACGGAGTCCCCCCCAACATTCTCGTGGACTTCCCACCACCGGGCGGGCAACCCTGGCTCCGGGGGTGCCAAGCTGCAGGAGCCCGACGAGGAGCAGCTGAGCAACTACCAGCTGGAGATGAAGCCCCTGCTGAGGATGGACTCCTGCACACCAGAGCCGCACCCCCAGAGGAGACGCCACGGCCGGGGCGCGGGGGGCGACCGGCGCTCCGAGGACCGGGGCTTCGGGCTGCAGAGACTGAGGTCCAAGTCCCAGAACCAGGAGAACCTGCGGCCGGCCTCCTCCGTGGAGCCTACCGTGCAGAAGCTGGAGAGCCTGCGGCTGGGGGACCGGCCTGAGCCCCGGCTGCTGCGCTGGGACTTGACCTTCTCCCCACCCCAGAAGTCTTTGCCTGTCGCACTGGAGTCCGATGAGGAGAACGGGGATGACCTCAAGTCCAGCACAGTAAGTGGCCGCCTCCCCGGCCCCAGGGGTGGGAATCCAGGGTTGTCCCCCAGCTTCTGACCTGTGGCCCCCTGCAGGTCTCTCTCGAGCGCCTCTCCAGGGGTGGGTCTCCTATTGCTCTGGGTCAGTGGCGAGAGGAAGGCAGAGGACCAGGACAGAGTGCCTCAGTGGGCTGGCCTTGAAGACCTTTCATCTGTGCCGGACGCAGGGCCAGGCACTCACTGGGCCATGGGAGGAAGCAGATGTCTGTGCTGCTCCCAGGAAGCCAGAGTCCAAGGACAGCCCCTGGGTGTCCCCCTCGCTCCTGACCTCCTTCACCCTGCAGCCACGCTCTCCC
The DNA here is from genome assembly GCF_001458135.2 of Marmota marmota marmota. NCBI lineage: Eukaryota > Metazoa > Chordata > Mammalia > Rodentia > Sciuridae > Marmota > Marmota marmota. The sequence continues at coordinate 1,731,409 of NW_026000222.1, read as the reverse complement.
CATTCTCCCAGCACAGTCCCAGAGTGCAGTGCCCCCCAGAGTGTAGTGCCCCCCAGAGTGCAGTGCCCGTTGACCCCATAGGTTCTCAGGCCCCATCCTGACCTTTGGGGTCAGGCTCAGACCACCCAGGTGGCTCACACCCTGTGGGAGGCCGGGGCGTGCTCCCATTTGAGGACCTCACCTGAGACTCCTGCTTCATCCGGGCAGATCTTCCCCACCTGAGTTCCCTGCGGAGGGTGGGCATTTGGGGGGAAATAGCCCCTGCCTCAGAGCCAGATGGGGCTGGGGGTCTCAGGGTCTTGCACAGGTTATACCCAGAGGGGAGCCAGGACCTGCTTCCTTGGCTGAGGGCCATGTGGATGCAGGGTAGGTAAAATGGAGAAGGCCAGAGGTCTTCGGCAGGACCCCAGCTTGCCTGCCCATAGGCACAGGCAATGCCCAGACCTCTTGGTTTCTTTCTTCACTGGTAAAAAAAAAAAAAAATTCTAAAGGCTGCTGCTCCACAGGGCAGACAGGAGATGGGCTCACCCAGGCGGGGGCGGGACCCACAGTGTGGGCTCAGGAGGGGGCCCCCCTGCAGGTGTGTTGCCGTGGCTACAGCAGGGCTCCTGAGCGATAGTCTCTGGTACCCCGAAAGGTACTGTGGCCTGCGAGGCCACTTCCGCAGGTCCCTAAAGCGCCTCCCCTCCTTAGACACCCACAGCAGCCTCCGTGGCTCCTGCTGGCACTCACGCTCATCCTCCCTGTCGCAGCAGCCAGGGTGCCTGCGCGGGGCTATTTTGGGATGGAGGAGTGATGGGCAGGGGTGGGAGGTGCGGATCGACTCGACGCTATATTTAGCCCACTGAGCCCCACTGGCTCTTTTGGGTGCTTTCAACACTAAGCCCCCCTCTGGTTGGCGTGCCAACGTGGGGCCAGCCTCGGCCAGCTCTGGAGTGGGGTGGCTGCAGGCAGAGGCAGGGGCTGCAGCCCAGCCATGGTTGGTATTCCCCCTCAGCCCCAGGAGCCAAGATGGAGACTCCAGGGCCCACCCTGGGGTCCCAGCTTCCTGCCCAAAGCAGGCAGGGTCTTGTTCACTTGCTCCCACAACCTGGGGACATATTCTGGGGGCTGTCACTGGGTCTGAGGGGAGGTGGCCTGCTCCACCAACATTCATGGTGGGGAAGTGAGTGGCTGTTGGGGTGACGTGGGTGCTGAGGTCCGAGGCCTGCTGCATCCCCTCCCTGGGGCACAGCTCTCCACAGTTCAGGCTGCTCTGGGCTGGCAGCAGGGCCAGAGGTGGGATGTCCTGTCCAGCAGCGTTCCCCTCATCCAGGGACTCTACCCCTTACCACAGTCAGGGTAAGTGGGCAGAACGGCAGTCCCCGCCCTGATGAAACCATCTGCTGCACCTGCTTCTCTGGGGCTGTCCAGGGTCCCTGCTGCCCTCGCAGCAGGGTGGAAAGGAACCTGGCCATGGAAGGCCCCAGGTCCTGGCAATTCAGGGTGAAGTTATCGTGGGCAGGAATGTCCAGGCTTTCCCTCCGGCTCTGCCAGCAAGCGAACTCCACAGCCTCCACTAGACCCTTGAGTGTTTCTGGGCCTGATTCCCTGTAGAAGGAAGGCTGTGGCACAGGTGCCAGCTCTGGACTCCCCCACAGCAGGGGATAGCTAAGGCTCAGCAACCTGGTTGATTCCCAACACCCTCCCCCCCAGCAAATCTCTGCTGCCAGGAGTCCAGTGAGCAAACTCAGTGCCAGGCTGTGAGCTGCAGGGCAGGGTAGGCGGCCAGACCAGGGTGCCCCCTGCCTGCAATGCAGATGGAGCCCAGTGGGCCGGTGGATCTGGGGGCCACGCAGGCCCAGCTCCAGAGCTAAGTGGGCCGGAGACCTGAGGCTGGGTTCTGAGGGCATCTTTTGCCATCGTGGGTGAGATGGCTGCCGGCTGTCCAGCTCTCACAGACCCTGCGTGAGGAGCGGCGTGGTGGCATGCTCTCCACCAGCACCCTGCCTCACAGAGCGTCCCAGGCCCTGCAAGAGCTGTGTCACCACAGGGTGACAGCCAGCAGCATTAGGCAGCCTTTCGACAGGATAACAGGGCACGCCCAGCCCTGTGAGCCAGGAGAGGGAGGGCGAGGGCCTGGCCACCCAGGCATTGGAAAGGTGAGCACCGGGAGCCGGGGCAGGGATGGACCTTCCTTGACCACAAGGACAACCATGTCACTCAGCTGGCCATGCAGCTGGGAGAACTGCCTGACTTGGGGACAGAAAGAGCTACAGGCTGGCTGGCAGCCAGACAGGAGGAAGGCGAGGGCAAGATCAGGCTGCTCCTCTGCAGCTGGGGGTGGGGAGCCCACATGTGCATGGGGAGGAGCTGCAGCTGTGCCTCCAGGACACCCCAGGGTTCAGGTGGCCCTGTGAGGGTGCATCTAGAGGACTCTGAAGGAGCCACCTCCTCCATGAGGGGGTACCCATCGTTTTAGCTGACAGCTATGTTGAGAATTCATGCACCATACGGCTCACCTGTCCAGGGCAGGCAGTTTGGTGGTTTTAGTGTATTTAGGCTGTGTACCCATCACAACTGTCTGACTCTAGACTACTGCCATCCTCTATAAAGACACTGCAGACCCACTGGGCCGTCCCTCTGTCCCCACTCTGGGACTTGCCTCTGCTGGACGTTTCACACTGATGGGATCATATGGTGAGCAGCTTTTTGCTGGGCTCGCCTCACCCAGCATCAAGACCCGGTCCACTGCTGGGGCACACGCCAGCTGCACTCCTTCCTGTGGACACCCTCTGCACGGGCAGCCACATCTGCCGTGGCTGCTCACGTCTGGGACGCATGGTGTGCTGCCACTTTCTGGCCAGTGTGCTGTTGCCACGAGCAGCCGTGAGGCTTCTGCATGGATGCGTTTCATTTTCATTTCTCTTGGGTCCTCACCTAGGAGGGAACCCTTGAGGGAACTGCCAGACTCCTGCAGCCTCATCTGAGAGGAGAGGAGCAGGCGTTTCCTTTCTGGGGAAAGGCCTTCCAGCCCCCTCCCTTGCCTGTATTGCAAGCCTGATGCCACCAGGGCCTGCTCAGTCTGGGAAAGCCAACCTCATCATGGCTCTGCCGTTTGGACACAAGGGGAGGAGAGGGGCAGGGAAGCAGCTTGGGACCCTAGCGCAGGTCATCTCCACTCCAGGAGATGTGGAGGCTCCTGGCCACTTCTTTACTTGGGTGTAGCCAGTGTGTGTGTGGTGTGGGGGGGGGGGCAGAGGTCTTCTGGGATCAGGCCACCACTATGGGCACACCCGGGGCTGGGCTGCTGTGCCCCCCTCCAGGAGGTGGCCCGCCCCTCCCCGGTGCAGCAGGTTACTGTGCCTTCAGCATTGCGGTGACACTTGGTCTTGAGGAGCAGCCTCACAGGACAGAGCTGCCAGCATCCTCTCCTGAGGTCTACCTCAGAGGCCTTGCCTCCACCTGTCCCTGCCCAACAGGGGCAGCCTGCAATTTAAGGGCCAGGGCCAGGCACTGACGCAGGGCATGGGGAGGGGCTGGGCTGCACCTGAGACAAGCACCCTGAATGGAGCCTGGAAGCTGGGCTCCTAGAAGAGTCTGGTGGCTTTGAAGTCAGCTGCTGCAGCTGCTCGGGGGCAGTGGCTTGTGAGGGTGAGTGAATTAATGGGAAGGTGACTTCACGGAGGACTGCTGAAGGGCTCTGAACTTGAGGGCCACTCGGCGTGGGAGCACAGCTGGTGCTGGCTGGCCACCGCGAACCGGCGGGTGCTGTGAAACCATGCTTCGATGTCCTAGCAGCTGGAGGCATCTGTTGACTAACCACTGTGACACGGGGTGTTTGGGGAGCCCGGGCTTTTGAAAAGGGCTCTCACTGCCCTGGCCCTCCACGCCGGCACACATGGTGACCCACCTGTGCTCTCTTCCAGGGCTCAGCTCCCATCCTGGTGGCCATGGTGATCCTGCTCAACATTGGAGTCGTCATCCTGTTCATCAACTTCTTCATCTGAGAGACTGTCCCGCTCGCAGAAGCACCGGTATGCAAAGGGGGAACTGGAAAGGGAACGCCCCGCTTGGACAGCCCCGGGACTTCCAGTCTTTTCACAGAAGAACACCACGGTTGGGTATTACTCACAGTTTGCCTTTTTTTCTGGGTAATGTTTTTTGGATTTTAGCCAAAACTCTTTGCTTGTGTAACACTATGCTGTGTGGCATGGCAGAAGGAGGCCAGCACGCCGACCCTCCCGCTTGACGTGGAAAGAGAAGGGATCCGGCACACCAGCGGCAGAGAAGTCGTGGTCCTCGCCCTTCCCGCTGGGTGTGGACAGAGGTGGCGGTCGAGGAAGCGCTCACAGGGTACCCAGCTAGCCAGGCTAACACGGAAGGCGGAGTGACTTTGCTTTCCTCTGTCTGAACAGCTGGCCTTGAGCATGGGCGCCAAGCATGGGGAGCAGGGTGTCCTGTCCTGCTGGGAGCAGCCCAGGCCTTTTTCTACTTCAAATCTGTGCTGCATCCTCAAGGGGAAGGAGAACCACGCTTCTCTTCTCCCACACACCAGACCACGGCCTCCCTCCTCTTGGCACTGCCCCATGGCCTCCTTGTGAGGCCACCTCCCCACACCGAGTCTTAACACAGAGTCCTCCCTGCCCCACCCCACTCACTCACCATCACCGCCGGCCATCCGCTCAGCACACACAGGGAGGCTGTGCCGCAGGCGTCCGGGGTGACCCAGATCTGGCTGGCACAGCCAAGTGCTGCGGGGCTGTGCCCCAGGCGTGAGGGCTGGGGCCCACTGTGCCATGGACAGTCTGACATCATGCCTGGGCTCTGAGCATGTGGCACTTTTGCACTTAGTATGCAGGATGTATATTCAGGCTTCCGTCCCTGGCAGTGGCGCCCCAGAAGCTGTCACCTCTTGCTGTTACCTCCACGGTTCTCACATCTCTGTACTGTGCCTGCCTCCACTTCCCCAACAGATATGCATATTCCTTCCAGATGCCTCAGTGCTACTCCAGCGCAGTTCTGGCCCCAGGACAGGAATGTCATTGAAACCCAGTGGCTTGACTTTCCTAGACGTTGTTGCATACCTGACACCTCCCCAATGTGCAATGTTCAACTCGTTTCGGTCAAACAAAAACAGGTTCCTTACGTTTCTGCCTTCTCTACCAGGGTCGTTCCATTATCCAAACAAACGAGGGATGCCAGACTGTCTGGTGGCCGAGGGCAGCCCAGGCGTGTCCGTAGGCAGGAGCCTGCGCGCATGCCTGGGAGGCCGGCGCTCCGTCCGTCTCATGGACCCTGCCTTGCTTTGCTTACGTTAGCCGTCTCTGCTGCCTTTCAAGCAGAGCTTCTTTACTACACTGCACTGGATTGCTATATTTTTAACCAGAAATAAACTAAAGATTAGAGCATGTTGCAGTCACATTCAGTTTCTATTGTTTTCCGTTATCCATGCACTCCCCGTTCCTTCTCACAGTTTGGTTTGGGGGGCACAGGTGAGGGAGGGATGCTCAGCAGATGATCCATTTCTGACAATGTTCCTTTCTAAAGGGATATTACATCTTTTGTACATCTTTCCGTTCCTCTTTTTTAATATCAAGTGGTTGCTGCAGACCTGAAGTGAACCAAATAAAGATTCCTGCTCTTTGCAGCTCTAAGAATCATCCATGTTGGGATGTGTTTTGTAATTGTTTGCAACTCTTTGTAAAAACAATGAGACTTCTTTTGTACATTCCAGTAACTGCATGACACAAAGGGGACCTACAAACGCAGGTGGTTCCTTGCAGGCCATGCCGCAGGTATGTGAGAAGCAGAGCACAAACCTGAGGCTGGTCAGGGGCACATGTGCCTCCACACCCATGCTCGCAGATGCGTGGCCAGCACAGCACTCTCTGCTGCCAGTGACACCACCAACAAGACCAGACCCTGCCCAGAGCTTTGTCTGCAGTCTGCAGCAACTGCAGAGGGGAAGCCATCTCCCCTGTTCCTGGTGCAGTCCGAGGATCTGAGCAAGGCCAAGATCCACTGGGTCTGGCGTCTAGGTAGCTGGTTTCCAGCTGGTGCATGCACCGGTGGCTGCACCTGTCCAGAACCCCCACTTCCCCCACAGGGTCCTGGTGGGCCATTGTGGGGCCAGATGAGCACGGCAGCAGGCAGGCCAAGCACCAGGTCCCACACTGGCTCCCAGTGCACAGAGCCACATCCTAAGAACCATTTTCTTCCTGTCAGCCTCTTGCCTGCTCCAGGAGGGGAAACCAGATGCAGAGAGGAACCTCGTGTGTTTCCCGAGACCCTGCTACTGGGCTGCCAGGAGTGGGAATGACACTGTGTTCCCACAGCTGAGCAGTGTCCTTCATGGAGACTTTGAGGACTCCCTGCACACTGGACTTCTGTCAGTCGTGTAACACGCATGGGTCATTCCAGGAAAACGCTCATCCATTCTTTTGGATTCTAGGTTTTGTAACTGCTAGCACACAGGTTCCCCAAAGATAAAGATGAAGCCTGCAGCACAGAGCCCGATGTAACTGAAGGGGAAGACAGTGGCACAGGAAGTTCTGCATGGTGCCCCAGGGCAGTGCTCGCTGCCCAGACTCTTCGGGGGTGGGGCCCACAGGGACACAGACTGATGCTCCTTCTGCACAGCCCAGTCCATCGCCCAGCCAATAAACTGCTCTTTTTTTGAAACCCTGCTGCACAAGGTGTGAGCAGACACGTACACTCCTCCCTGGATGGCCTGGAGGCACTAAGCCCAGGATTCCTCAGTGAAGTCTCAGGCCAGGCTGCGCTGGCTCCCCCCCACCACCACACCTCCCTCAGGCTGTGGCACTTGGACAGGGTGGCCACACACACTGGCCCCAACCCTCCCTGCTCCTCTTCACCCACAAAATGGCTCCAGTTTAGACAGACTACAGGGCACCCCACATGAAGACGGAAGGACGTGGTGCCAAGCCTGAGGTACCTGGGTGCCAAGAAGAGCATCTGGGAGACACAAGAAACATTTCGGCTTTGGGTGCTTGTTTAGCTTGGGTTTGGGGCTGTCCAACACTTTTGAGTGTCAGCACCAGTATTACTTCTCTGGCAGGCCTGTACCCACGTGGACCTGCGGGCTGCAGCGGCCAGGGCTGCCCTCCAGGGCTAACAGCACCACAGGCCAGGACCTCTGATCTGCTCCAAAACATCACGGGATGGTTACTCATGTCACTTCACCTGTGCAATAAAACACTTCACGACAACAGCGCCAGGGGCACCTCTCTCTTCTAGATAAAGCTCAGTTTCTTTAACTCTTCACAGGTCTCGTCTTCCACCCTTCTTGCCTTTGGTCTCAGAAAATCAGCATAAAGGTGCCTACGAGACCCTCCTACATCTCCACAGCTTGTTGTGCTATGTGGCTCCTGGCTCCCCTGCCGACCGGAAGGTACAGCTGTCGCATCTGCGCCTCACAAACCAGAGTGAACAGACTGTTCTCAGGAGGTCCCCTCCACCTTGCGCAGGACGAGGACCGCCTCCTGGACTCCAGGCAGAGGAGGGAGTGAGTCTGAGCTCTGCTGCCCAGGAACTCAGGTGTGCACCCAGCTCTGTCCCCTTGCCCAGGCCTGCCAGGCAGGCAGTGCAGACTGAGAAAACAATCTTGTCCCCAAGTGCCAAGACGTGTCGCCAACTCAGCCTTAAAAGAAGCAAGAAACAGTAAAGTTGCCTTTGTTTCGGAGAAAAAAGCTGATCTGCGTTTTCCCAGTGTAGCACCGTGCCTGAGGTACAACTCAGGGACAGAGATGTCTGAAAGGCAGGAAAACAGCCTGCAGCCCCAAGCCCCTGTGCTGGCCCCTCCTGGGGAGCTGCAGGACAATGGCACCTGAAGAGATGCAGGTAGGAGGGAGCAGTGTGTGGCAGGATGGGTATGGCCCCTGGAGGACCCTGGGCGCGATTCTTGGAGGAAGGCTGGAGCACGGGACCCTCAGCCCGGCCAGGTACAAAGGCTGGCTGTGCTGCTCTGTAAAAGCCCGCAGGAGTCCTGAGATGCAGAGAGTAAGCAGCCCACTGGGGCGTAAGCTGCGTGTGCAGCCTGGGTGCTGGGTGCTGGGTGCTGGGTGCTGGGAGGGCAGGGCGGGCGGTACCGTCACACTACCTCACTCTGGCCATGCCCGGCCCACAAGCCCTTGCCCTGCCCTGGCTCAGGAACCAACATCCCACCTTGGCTGCAGGTTCCAGTGGGCTCCCTCAGGTCTGCACCCAGCGCCACATGGGGACATGCGCCTCTAGCTGCCACCACTGCTTGGTGACAGTTGCAGCCCAAACCAGGAAAGCCTCCTAGACCCCATGGTGGCTAAGGCAGGGTCTCCGCTGGATGCTGCTCATCTTCCCTGCAGGAGCACCAGGAGCACACCACGTTCTGCCTGCTCTGGTGGCCTTGCCTCACCTGGGATGAAGTTCAGATCACACGGAGGCCGGAGGCACGCCCTGCAGCCCTCCGTGTGGCGGGATGTAACAGGTGAAGGCTGTCCACGGGGCACTGTGCTCAACCTCGCCCGCCAATGTCACTCACACCAAAGGGTTGTCTCCCTCTCTAGAATGCCATCCACTTCATACTGTCCAGCCACCCCTCATTCACAAATGACCCTTCCACAGCTGAGTCCATTTAGCGGCTGCTGGTCAGCAAGGAGGGCTGATCTCCACTGCCCAGGGTGGCTCCTCAGATGTGGACTTAGGCTGGAGGGAGGAGACAGGTGTGAAGGCACAGTAGGGTGGTGTGGTATGCAGGGCACCCTCTATCAGTCCCTCCATCTGAGGCCAAGTGCCCAGGAGTCCCCAGCTATTTGCATGCAGGTCCCTGTGTAAGACCCACCCTCTGGAGCATGCCACACCCCAGCAGATGCAGCCTGCATGCCACAGGCTGTGGGCAACCATTGGGGCCAAGTGCTGTCCACCCAGCCTGCAGACAGAAGCTCCCTGGGGGCTGGGAGTGCCTGACCCTGAAAGGCTATCCCACCTTTCTACTGAGCTGCCCCTGACCCACATGGCGTGGTGAGCCTTGCGCGGCCACTGACCCTTGCTGCAGATGTGAAACTGCTGGCCGCAGTGTAGATGCCTTTTTGTGAACTCTGACCTAGAACCGTCTTAATCTGCATTTTTTTTATTCAGTTCTTTCCCTGGCGCAGGTAAACCCCTTGCTTACTGCACCCCCACACATATAGCCAAAGGTAACGTCTGCTGGGCACTGGGTTCTCCATGGAGCAGCCAGTTAGAGTGGCCTCTTGTTTTTTAGCTGGAAACGGCCTGGTTAATTACAAAATGGAAACAAACCTTCTCTAATGAATGTACTGTTTAAATCATACCACTGCTATGTATTTTACCACTGAAATCAAGGAGCACTATCAAAATTAAAGGAAAAGTTTGCTCCTTTTAGAAATAAATGTCACTTGAAACTGTGGAAAACTTGTTTCACCTCTTTATAAACTGGTGTCTTTACTGAAGGTCCTTCTATTGCCAAAGGCTGGACAAACACCAATGCCCGTTCAAGGACTGTGCTTCTGTTACCCAACAGCCGCGCTCCTTGTGGCTTGGAGGAGCCCTTGTTGAGAGGAGAAGCCTGGGGAGGGGCTGGGCTGTGAACACCAACGGCCCTCCCTGGCGTTTTCTGTGTCCTCCTCTAGGCAGCGAGCCCGGCTCACCTCTCCATGGGCTGACAAGATGCAGGATGCCCTGGTCTCTGAAGCACCAATAGGTGACATGGCCACAGCATGGGCCACCTCTGTAAGCAGAGGACAAAGCCAACCAGGGCAGGCAGTACCTTGAAACCCTATTTTAACATCACCAAACCTCCATGCGTGTGTCTCTTCAGTTAGAGGCCTGGTGCTCCCAGCTCAGCAGCTCTTCCACGACAACCCTGGTCTTCCTGCTTCCTACCCCTGTGGCACTGCCAGCCCCTGGGGGGTCTGCAGCCTTGGGGGCTTAGAGGGGCCCTCAGGGCGAAGACAAGAGGACCGATGGGCTCAGCTGGGCTTGGGAAGCCACCACCCTGGTCCCTGCACCAACCATGCCACCTGTTGTACTGCTGGTGCTTCCACTTTCCCCAGTGACTGCTGTGTCCTTGAGGATGCCATAGTCAGACCTCAGTGACCAGGCGCAGCTGGACGAGGACGCCTGCTGAGGCAGAAGTGCCTACGGCAAAAGGTCCTGCGGCACAGACTCAGGTGCAGACTGCAGTGGTGGCCGGCGCCTGACCTCTCCTTCCATGGGAGAGAACAGACATCCCCTCCTCAGGCAAATTCCTCTCATCAAGCCATCACCTGGTTCCAACACCCCATTACAGCATACTTGAGAAGGCTTTCCGTGTGGCTCTCATTTAGTCACCTGAAACTGACAGGAGCTAGCTATTAACCTCAGGGGGGAGGCTTCCAGCCTTTGGTCCCTTAAAGGTTTTCTTATTAATGTTTGCAGTACTAGGGATTGAACTGGGCACTCCACCAATGAGCTGCACCCTCATCCCCTTTTATTTTGAAACAGGGCCTTCTATTATTGAGGCTGGCCTCAAACTTGCAAACCTCCTGCCTCAGTCTCCCAAGTGGTTGGGATTACAGATGTGGCCACCATACTCAGCTCCCTTGAAGTATTTCTAAGGATCAACTACCCAAAGTTCTTGCTTGTACTGATTCAGAGAGAAAAAAAAATGTCAAACTGAATAAACACTACTGTCACATCTAAAAAGCCAAATCAAAACCAAACTTTCAATGATCAGATTTCCAAGCTTAGCTGGTGGTTCCCTTCCGTTTTATTCAATTCAGCCCAACCAACCCCTCAAGCTCATCTTAACAGCATGACCTATATGGCCAGCTCAGCTGCCCTCAGAAGACAAGAACAAGGAGCCCCACAAACCCGCTGCAGAGTGACCCTGCTGTAGACGTGCTGGCTGGAGCTCCTCCTCATGGGTGTGAGGTGCCCTGCCCGAAGACCACCCTGATCTCCGTGGTGCAGACTCAGCACGAGAAGACGATGGAAAAGGGGGCTGTTTCCAGCCAAGCTGGGCCCCACCCTTTCCCATCAGAACTCTGTGCTTGAGCCTACCTCTTGGTTAACTCTAGGGTGACAAACGGGTGACAGAGTTATGCCGCACTACAGAAACCACCAGGCCTGCACGTCACCGTAAAGACATTTGGATGAAAGGGAAAAACTGCACCAGTGTGAAGTCAAAGCCCAACTCACAACTCAACCAGACACAGGAAGCCTGGTCTCCAGCCCCAGAGCAGGCACTGGCCACCATGCTGGCCCGAGGCCCCACCCGCTCCAGGGCAGTGGTGCTGGGCAGGCAGGCCACAGAGGCGTGGAGTCCTTGCTCTTGGCTTCCCTTCCTTGCTGTCACTCTGCAAATAGCCGGCGCCCAGGGAGGAAAGGCGGGGGGGGNGGGCCTCCTCCGCCTGCTCCCCGAGAAGGCTGATGGTGGGCCCGCTGGCATCTGGAGCTCTCTCCCAAGACCCATGAGGAGGCTGCGCAGCAGGAAGGACTGGCCTGGCAGCAGGCCCTCCATGCTGAAGGCACTACGACCACATGAGCACCATGGCTGCTTCATCGACTGCCAGGTACTGAAGACTCCAGTGTGACGATATGGGGTCATAGAACATTGGTGTCCCCTTGTGCAGAAGGAAAACCCCCTCAAAGAACACCTAGTCTGGGTTTATTGGAACAGAAACAGGCTGGCTGGGGTCCCTCAAACTCATGTCTCACCCTTTCTGTGTGGCCTCACCCCGCACGCAGGCAGCCACTCCACCCACCTGGTAGAACCCACAGGAAGGCAGAGGCCTGGCCAGACTGCGAGACGCTCCAGGCTGAAGAACAGGACTGTAGGCCTAGTTCACACTCAATTTATTTTAAATGACACCTGGTGATGCTAAAGGGCCTCAGCTACCCTCAGTTAACCTCCAGCACTTTCTTCTCCAGAGTGTCAGGCCCCAGGTTGTCCCAGGTGAGTTCCAGCCAGTACTGCTCAGTCCCAGGTGGATGGTCCATGCCACTGCTCCATCCAGGAGAAGGGGTGGAAACACTCAGCTGTGGGAGCCTGGGCAAGCAATGCAGAAGACAGCCGTCACGTGCGGCTGCAGAGGCTGCAGCAGTACTGCCCTCAACAGTGAGCTCGAAGCCACACGGGCGCTGTTTACCTGAGGCTTCCTCAAGAGCACAGAACAAAGGCCGATCCCAGGGAGAATCTCACCTTCCTCTTCCTCGCCGGTCTCCTCCCCGCTGTCCTCGTCCTGGTCCTCATCTCCCCCCTCAGCACCCTCAGCCGAGCTGCTATCCTCCTCTGAGTCCGTATCTTCCAGCCATTCCTGAGTTTCTTCAAAAACAAAAAGAACAGAGACTCACTGAAGCCTGGGGTGTCAGGAAAAACTGCACGCAGGAGCTGGCCAACTCACAGGACTCCATTTTCTTATCCACAACTGTGACATGAAACCCAACTCCCCTGTCCTGGACACCCAGGGCCAGCAGAAAAGAGACAGCATCTCCCTGGACTTCAGAGCGGAGAGACAGGGGACACAGAGGACGAGCAGACACCACTCCCTCCATGGACGTGGCCTGCTGAGTGATAGCTGGTCCTCGGGAGACAGCAGCAGGGTGTGATCTGGTGCTCCCCAGACACGGAGCCCCGCATTCTGTCTCGAGTCTTCGTAAAAATGAGTTGGGTCCCATGGCAGTCTGAGGGGAAACGGGGACCTGAGGACTCACGGGGCCAAGGCAGTTTGGGTAACAGAGACAGGGCCACAGGCTGAACACTTGGGAGCTCGGGGACACAGGAGGGTCTGTTCGGCTGAGTTCCAGCAGAACCACTAGGTGCACCCACAGAAGTTTTGTCCAGGGCTGGTGTCCAGTGCCCTCTGCGGCCCACACCCAGGCAGGCTCTCAGGGTACCCTGGCCAGGGGCGAGAGTCCAAATCCCCACGAGGCTCCTGGCCCAGGGCAGATATGGTGATGGGGGCAGGTGCACTGGAGACAGCCGGCCCAACAGCTGGCGTGTGCACTCCAGGTAAAGACCCCCCCCCCAGCTTACCTGCATCCATCTCCACCAAGACCTTCCACTCTTCCATCTTATGGAGGTCGAGGCAATACAGGTCATTTAGAGTCACCTGGCGGTCACCGGCTTCAAACATACCCCCGTAGACATACAGCAGCCCATGCTTAACGGCCAGCATGGCACTGGAGCGTGGACAGGGCTCCACCCTGGGGCCAGCCTCCACAGCCCCATCCTCCTCCTCTGGGGGCGGGCAGCTTGCTGAGCCTGGGGCTGTGAGCACTTGTTTAATGGTGACCATGGTCCCATCCTCGGCCACCACCTCTTTGACCACCTCCAGGGGCTCGGGGGCACTGGCTGCCCCACGCTCCAATTCCCTGGCACCTTCATGGCCCTCTGCTCTGGCCCGCCTTCGCTTCCTCTTCTCCGACTTGGGGCCCTGACAAGGGAATGAGAGCAGAGTGCCTGACCTGAGCAGCAGAGCAGGGGCGGCCCTGCCCCCCAACACACCACAAAGGACTTGTAGGGACAAAGTGCAGGACACCACAGACATCCCTGTATTCTCAGGCAGCAGAGACAGTGGGCAGGCAATGTGGTATGTTCACAGAAGGCCACCAGGCAGAACCCCGGCAGTGCCCTGGCTCCTAGAGCCCTGAAGGTAGCCTGGGGAAAGCCCACCAGGGCCAGCAGAGTGATGAGTGGGTCAACAAAACCTGCTGAGCGACAGGTGCCGTGTGGGAAGCAGAACCTGCAGTCCCAACACTCCCATGCAGCTTTCCTTTGGGCCCTCTTCCGCAGGACGACCATCTGCCCTGCCGCTGGCCTCTTAGACCTCACTGCAGCCTGCCTGGACCCTTTTGCTAAGGGGTGGTGGTCATTTCCTCAGAGAATGCATCCTCCCGAGATGATGTCTGCTGCCATGTTGTGTTCAGAAGTTCCAGCATCACTCCCCACAGGCCAACCCAGGGCAAAGCCACGCTCTAGGTACTCAGCTCACCATAGGGACACTGCTGAGAGTCTCACCGAGGAGCACCGGGGGCCTGAGACCAAACAGTGAGGACAAGACTAACCAGCCCCGGGGTCTGGGCAGGAAGCTCTCCACCCAGCAGAGGCCCCACGTGCAGAACCGCATGTGCCACTCACTCCGCCAGGCCCTGTGACAGCAGTGTGCCTCTGTGGCTGGCGGATGCACTGCAGTGGGCATGTGGGGCAAGATGCTGATGTGCTTACGCAGACGGTGGGGCTGCCTGCAAGTCCCCTTCTGGGACTGCCACCATTGTTCTGCCAGTCTCGGGCAGCCTTGGGCAGCAGCTGCTCTGATAAGGAGAGCAGAGAGGGTGATGGGAAACCAGGGACAAGCCTGGGCAGCAGACACACAGGCTGTTGCAGAGGACCACAAGTGCCCTCATCAGACGGTGGCCTGGGCAGCTTCTGGCTCTAAATCAAGGCCAGGACAGCAAGGTTGTGCCAGTGGGCACCAGGCCAGAGCCCCAAGCCTGGTCAGCTGGGATGCGTGTGGAAGCAGGATATTCCCTTTGGGAGGGTACACAGGTGCTCTGTGGGGAGGAAGAGGCACTGAGGTGTGAGGGTGGGCTCTGGCCACCACAGCTGCAGCCTGCCTGCCTGCCTGCCTGGGCGCTCCATGCCAGAGCTCACACCTTCAGCTGTCCCAGGAACCAGCGGCTCCTGGCAGCATCGTAGAAGTACAGGTCGTTGAAGAACATGCCTTCCAGGCTCTCTTCCTCTTCCTTGTCAAAGACTCCCCCAAAGAGTAGCACCTGATGATTCGGGGTCATGGCCACCGAAAAGCCAGACCTTGGAGTGGGCTTGACCCCTGAAGGGCTGATCCGGGTCCATGTCCATTTGCCTGTCAATAGAGAACAAAGAAGGTAAGCAGGGCAAGAGACACAGGAGGCTGGGGAGCCCTGGCGCCCAGTGCTGGTCGGTGCAGGCAAATGGCCGCGCCTCACTGTGAGGCTCCCTTTGCAGAAGCAGAACAGGACACAGTTCCACCCTGGGGCTCTGTCCTTCCTCAGGCCCAGCTGTGTGACTCTTCACGGGCCCTCCTCACATTGCCACCTAGTGGCCAGTGCGGGGAGCGTAGGGGCACAGAAGCGGAGCTCAGGAGGGCTGCCCAGGTCCTAGGAGGGTCTCCAGAAAGTCCACATCCAGCAGGTCCCTGTGGGCGGCTGGGGGGGCACAGCCCCACAAGGGGCCAGACAACACTGAACCTCTGCCTGGCACACACTAGACCCCAGGTTGGTGCCTCTTCCTGCTGGTGACGTCTGCCTTGCATTGCCTTGGCAGGTGCCTCATGGGTGTGAGCTCTCAAAACCTGGTCTGTGTAAAGTGTGAGGCAAAGTCCACCCCTTCCAGAAAAAAGAGTAGACACTTTCCCCTAAAGAACTAAAAAGTAACAGCAGACATTCCACTGGGTAGTGTTGGACATGGCTGTGGACACACCCCACAAGTGGGACTCTGGGCCCACTACTCGTGGGCCACGGCCAACTCATCACAACCAGAAGGTATAGAGCTACACCACCAGTGCACACGCACAGGCAGGCAGGACTTTCCAGTCTCTCTCACTGGGGTTGAGCAGTGAGCAGAGTCCAGCCTTCAGGTCCAAGTGCCCTGGTATATAAGGAGCTCGCTGGAGGAGCAAACACCCTCACCTGCAAGTGCAGGACACTGTGGCCACCTGAGAAGTATGTGGTGCAGGACAGTCCTGAGGCTGAAGAATTCTAGGGCAGGAACAAGTAAAGCTACTGTGCGCGGCAATCCCCTCATTTTTTTCCTCCAAGGAGGTCAGAGGACACTGTCACATGGAGGCAGCCCTGGCACCAGAACCCAGGCCTCAGACCCCACCTAGCTCTCTCCCAAGACGCAGGGCTACGGCCTGGAAGGTGGTCACTCCATCTCTTCTGGAAGATACGGGATTTCCCGCCTCTCAGGAGGGGAATACTTCAGGAGCATTCCAGAACTCCACCTCCCGTTGTCATTCACTTGATCTTGAACAAGAACAAAAGTTCCTTAAAATGCCAAGAAACGATTGCAAAGCAACAGCACCTTTGCCCTGGCCTCTCACCCCACACCTCCTACACACCTGGCTCTGCACCTTCGGGATCCCAAGAATGTATGCACCCAAAACTGCCTAGAAAGTCCATTCATAGTTATCTCAAAGCACCTCAGGTGTCAGGCGTGGAAGGGACATGGGTGACTGAACGGCACTGGGCCCTTGACAGGTCCCCACTCAGTCAGACCAGGCACCACAGCCTTCCTGGGCAGGGTGGCCCAGCCCAGCTCTGAGCTGTGTGCGAGGAGCTCACTGCCACCCCTACATCCACAAGAGGGAGGTGGCCTTTGCCTCTGCCCATAGCCCAACAGGGCCTGCCTCTCAAACCACAGTGAAGCCAAGCCAGCTCCTGCGAGCAGAGCAGTACCTTCTCCCCCATCCTCAGGCTTTAGCAGGAACATGTCTGAGTGCTGGGTACCTCTGTCCACATCTTTCTTGACTCTCTGTAAAAGGAAAAGGAATTGGGTGAGGCCACCTACGGCATCGAGTGCAGCCACCACAGCCCTCAAGCTGGGCACACCTCAAACAGTCCCATCACGCTGGCCATAGCAGCTGTCAGTTGTGTGGCTTGTTCCACGAGGGTAGTCTCACAGTACTAGCAAGTAACCAAGCTCTGTAGGAACATGTGAAGTGCTGAACGGCCATCCAGGAAACAAAGAGCTCTGGCAGGGCCTGCTTTTCTTGAAGACCAGCCCTTCACAGCAGCTGGGGAAGAAATGGCGCTAAAGCCAGGGAACAGGAACCTGAGTGAGTTTCACAGGCCACCTACCCTGTGCACTCAGCATCAGGGGATGCAGTGGCACCTGAGGGAGAGGCCACAATACTAGTTTACACAGTTCCACTATCTCTGTCATCATCTAGTCTGGCCAAGACAGCAGAGTTCAGATCAGCCGAACCAGGAAGTCAGGGAAAGGAGTAGCTACACATGACACATCCCTAACAGGGCTCCACTGCCCACTGTCCACCTTTGTCTGCAGCCTCAGCTCACTCAGCTGACCACCCCAGGGCCCTTGGACCAGGTCCCTGGAGAGCCATCAAGAGCATCACAACATGGGTGTTGCTAGGGGGAGAAGAGCCACAACACAGCAGGCAGAACACCGTTCCCGGGGACCAGAGTGACGCGGGCTTCCTGGGCTCCACAGAGACAGCCACCACCAAATGTGAGGTGCAAAGCAATGTGAGGAGGGCAAAGGGACGTGCTCCCTGGAGGAACCTGCTTTCCACAGGCCACTTCAGCCAGTCCCAACAGGCACATCAGAACCAGCGGGCCACAGCAGAAAAGGACAAGGTCCAAGACTGAGAAAGCACTAGGGTTCAGGGCCTGATGGGAGAAGAGCTGAGCACGGGACCTACAGGCGGAGCTGGGAAGTACAGCGGGCACCAGTGCCTGGACCAGAGGCTGCTGTGTGGCACTGCTGACGACTTGCCCACCATCCAACCACCCCGATCACCATGGGCAGCTACTGCACAAACACCCAGCTCTTTCTGAAGGCAGAGACGCAGCTGCCTTCCAGACCCCGGCCTGCACACCACTGCAATTCTACGACAGTCATCAGAACCTTATCCTGACCCCTGGACTTTCAAAATGCGGTGGTAATTTTTAAAAACCAGGCACAATGACAGCAGAGCTTCCTGGGACACGAGTGTGACCTCAACCAGGGCGGCCTGCACAGATGTCTATAGATATAAAACCAAGGAGGCCATTCCTTCTAAGGGCCCCAGCTACCCTTGCAACTGTGGCCTGCTTGTCAGGGCGCCCAAGTGGCTGCTCAATCACCTTCACCAGGCTAGGCAGTTCAGGCCAGTCCCATGTCTCTCTCAGAGGGCCGCACATGTGCAGGCGGCTGAGGCCCCTTAGCAATGAGAGGTGGGCGAGCGAGGCCAAGGGGAGACACCCAGCTGGTGAGTGAGCGATCACTCTATAGGACTGGGACTGAGGGAGGAGCACATGATGAGGGAGGGTGATGATGAGCAGTGGCCTGCCATGTGGACAACTGCCACGCAGGTGCACTGTTTGAAAAGGCTGCTGCCAAAACAGCTTCTTCCCAAACCTGGAAAGCCCAGCTCCATGTCTAGTCAGCAGGACTGAAAGAACATCCAAGAACTCTGTCTCCCAGTTCCATTTTAAATACTGCTTGAGCAAAGACCTGTCCTCCCATCCAGCCAACAGGCTCTCAGGGGACGCCACATTAGGGTGACTTCTGGAGCCAGCATGCACCCACGCCTCCTCTCTGGCAACTCAGTCCCAACCCTTGCAGCTGAGGATCCCTACTGCCCCGCTGTCCACACTAGACAAGACCTTGTCCTCTTTCCTTCCCACAGGACGGCGTCCTGAGTGCACCTGAGACCATTTCTACGATAGGGACAGAGCCCAGTGACCACATGAGCAACGAAGCCAGAAGGCAGAGATGCTCTTCCCACCTCTTTCCCAGCAAGCACTCCCTGCTTTGCTGCTAAGAACAGGGCAGACAGGTCAGGGCCGTGCAGCTGGGTGTGCCAGGAGGTGATTGGGATCACCTGTGTCCCCTGCAGCACGGGAGCCAGCATCTCCTAGGACAGTGGCAGAGCCCCGTCACCCAGAGCTGGGGGTCACAGGCCTCAGGAAGTCAGGACTTTTCTTGGCTGAGGTCACATGCATCCTCTAGGGTCACACGACCCCAATGCCTGCTTATGCCCCCGGCCATCCAGAAACTCCAATACCAGTGACATTTTGGTATCCTGCTGCTCTCTCGAGGGAGATCTTTTCTCCCAAACCCCAGGCAGACACACCTGAGGTCCATATTAGACAAGAAGAAGGGCATTGCCTTCAGCAGGCCTGTCCTTGGCTGTCCACATGTCCATGGAGGCAGATCACGAAGTACCAAAGCTGTTTCCAAGTACCACCGCTACCCTCCCTGTCCAGGGTCTCCTGGCACCTCCTCTTCCAGGCTGGCTCACAGGCTGCAGAGCCTTAGGAAGCCCTCCCAGTCTCTTTAACAGGAAGACCCCCTATGGACCCTCGACCCCAAAGGCACACTAAGGGATGGCTGCTGCTTGCACACTTGTCTGCCTGCTGGGTCTTTATCATCTTAGAAGTTTTATCTCTCGTCAAGACAGATCCTATCGTGTTAGGAAGGCATTAGGTGGACCCCAACTGACTAACTCACTGCACAGCAAGAAGAGGACTCCAACACCTGTCAAAAGCACCACAAAGACAGAGTGACAGACACGCACCCTCATGAACACAGACACAAAGATCCTTCACAGGATAGCAGCAAATTCAGGCACATGGGGAGGACAGACACACCTGTACCAGACTGGGCTATGACAGAAACATGAGGCTAGTTTAACAACAGGAAGTTAATCAAGGTGGCCCGTGGACAAATGAACGAAGAACAGGTACATGACCATTAAAACACAGGAAGTGCACTTAACAAAACCAGACACCCACCACGATGAAGGGCCCCAGCAGACAGGAGGCCAGAAGCTGGACCCTGAAGGACATCTGTGAAGACCTCTGGTGCTGTCCCTGCCAGATGAGGACAGTGCTAGGAGGGCCACCACACACACCTCACCCAATGCCACCGGAGGCCCTGCCTCAGACACAAGGGAACGGGTTAGCAGTCAGGAAGAGCAGGACAGCTGTCCCCTGCACATTATGTGAATGTTCACATGATCTCAGTGCATCTGGAACTACTGAAAATAGCAAGTCTGGTGAGTTCTCACATCACGGAATAAGCACACAGAGGATAAGATGTTTTCAGGCACTAACAGAGAACAATTGGGAAGTCTGATTTCAAGATCTCCCATCACAACAGCATCGATAAAGTAACAAAAGACATGTATGACTGAGAACCACAAACGCTATTGAAATTAAAGAAAACCAAAATAAGCATGGAGACCATCCACATGCAACAGCTGCAGACTCGGAGATGTCAGCATCCCAGATGTTAGCCTCCGGACTAGAGCGACCCTTGTCACCATTCCTAACAGGCGGGCAGGAGGGTGCCTTCTTGCTTTTTAAGTAGAAACTGACAAGCTGATGCTAAAATTCATGTGGACACGCAAAGAACCTAGAACAGCCAAAACGAGTTTGAAAGGACAAGGGCTAGACACCTCAGCTGCCCACCCTAAGATGTGCTAGGCAGGAACAGTCAGGAGGCATGGGTGGCCCCACAGGGCTGACCAAACAATGGAGGAGGAGAAGGGGGTGAGCCCACGGCAGGGGTCCCCAGGCATCCCAAGGGAAAGCCCTCTGGACAGACGGTGTGGAAGAGCTGACCCCCACAGGACACATGTGGACTCAGCACCTTCACACTCCATAGATGGGGCAAGTCAATGGCAGAACAAAACACAACAGCTGAACTACCAAGTTCACGAAACACGAGAGGCTCTCCCTCACTGAAGGTAGACAGGTCTTCTGAGGTACGGAGAGCAAAGACCTTAAAGCACAACAAACTAGACTTCATCAAGGCAGAGCTTCTGCTCCTTGGCAGAACAGGGCCTGCCTCTTAAACCACAGTGAAGCTTCATGGGCAGAGGAAGCCCTGGTGGGGAGCCGGTTGCAGGGAAGACATAGGGACACCAACAAGCTCACGAGAGGCACACAGCAGCAGGGTCAGAGGAATGCGGCGAAAACAGAGAGCCATGAGTGCAGAGGACGCTGCAGGACCCACAGGAAAGTGGTGCCAGGAAGGCAGAACAACAGAACTGTCAGGCGGTTTGGGTATAACCTGCAAGCCCAGCTCCACTCAGGGACCCAGAAGGTTCCCTCCCTGGTACTTCTTAAGAGAAACTAAAACATTGCCAGGCGTGGTGGCGCACACTTATAATCCTGCAGCTTGGGAGGCTGAAGCAGGAGGATCGCCAGTTTCAGGCCAGCCTCAGCACTGAGCAACTCAGTAAGGCCCTAGGCAACTTAGCAAGACCCTGTCACAAAATATTTTTAAAAAGGGCTGGGGAATGTGATGTGGCTCAGTATTTATGCGCGCCTGGGTTCAATCCCTGGTACAAAAAAAAAAAAAAAACAAACATTGCATCAAAGTGCTCATGCAATGTCACACACAGTTGACTGAGAACAGCACAGGAGTCCATCAACACAATGGAAACAGAGGTGTGGGGGCAATGACCTGAACACTGCACAACAGGCACATCTAGCAATGAGAAGAAGCTCAGCACGTGCCTCTGGGGGAGGCAAGGGGTACAGGAGAGCCTGGCAGGATGAGGGTGGGACATACCACACACACATCTATCACACACGCAGGTGGCCTTGCAGTCACAAAGCACCAACGATCTCTACTTGATGGTGTGCACTCATCAGCGTTTGCACTTTCCTGTGAATGATGTAGAAGATGACTGATAGGTGGGTACAGAGTGTGAACAGACCCCTGGCCAAACCAGCTCAGTAGAACAGACAGCCCAGGGCCTGTGTGGGCATGCACGTAGTTGCTGTGCAGTCTGCAAGTTCACCGTGCATTTCAGAATCTCCAAAAGCAAAGGACTTAAAACAGCCATGTGATTCACTACCTGTTGAGGCTGGCCCCATGCAGACAAGCAGCAGGGCAGGAGAAACTCTGCTGCTGGCAGAGGACAGCCCACAGCCCCAGGAGCACACGCCACAGACCAGGACTCCAGTGCACATGCCTAAGAACGTGCTGCTGGTGCCGCTTGCAGATATAAGAATAAAAGTCTGTCAGGGGGGATCCCTAGGAAGATCAACGAGCACCGCCTGTTCTACGACAGAATACCACATGGTTGTCAGTCTCTAGGCCTTAGGGAGAAAGACCTCAAAAGAATTAGTCACACTGCAGTGTTCTAGGACGATTCAGACTAGACCATCAAAAGGACTTAAAAATCTCAATGTAGGTAAGACAAAGAGACTGACGTTATGTCTATCCATTTCAAATTCAACAGAGTTGTTTATATTAAACAAATGTCATCCTCTCATTTAGAAGCTTCCATTACTGGTGACATTGACACACAGCAGACCGAAATTCCTCTACTTCCTGCACACCAGGTCTCACCTGCTTCGAATAGCCCCCATAGATGACTATGCTGCCCTGGGGAGTGACGGACATCTGGCAGCCTGACCTGGGCGTGGGCCCGGTTCCTGACGGGGACAGCTTGCTCCACACAAAGGTATCCAGGTTGAAGGAATGCACGTCATTGTAGTAGATGTAATCCCTGGGTGGAACAGAGGAACACAGGCCATCATATTGGGACCACGGAGGACACAGGTCACTGAGAAGTGCACCTGATTTAAATTAAAGCTGAACTAAGTTATCTGTCTGCTCCACACGTAAACTCATACAAAGGACTGCAAACATCTGAGTTTGCATTTGGAAACTAGAAATGATGCCAGCCCACAGAAGCAGATTAACTTAACCTGAAAGTCATACCACATTTCCTCTACCCACTGACAAAATGGCAATCTCCCAGATAATTACATTAGGTTATTCTGTGCGACTATAACACCAACATTGAGTTGTGGTGTCTGACTGAATCACGAGGATGGAGCTATCCACAGCTTGGCAAGAACTGGGGCGAGACCCTGGACTGAAAGGGAGGGGTGTGAATGAGGGGGCACAGCATCCCCAGAACTCAAGGACAGAAGCAGAGTCCGTGTCCACAACCTAGGCAAGGCACGAGGAACAGCCTGGGGCCCCACCTGGCTCAATGCCCAGGGACATCGCACCGAAAGACAGCCCATAGACAGAACTTGGAAGGGGAATGAGGAGACTTGCTGTCACTAGGTAACTGTCACAGAACAGGACATTGCTCTCCAGCTCTGCGTGACACAGCATTCAACAAGAGGCAAAGGAGAGGATCTTCCCTGGTCAGAAGTAACCATTCTTCCTTGGAATGGAAAGAGCAAGGTGGCTCGAGAACATGTGTAAAGTGACAAATCCTGCATGAGAATGCAGGTGCCAGGCGGGTCACTCCCCTGCACACCACAGCTGTGAGGATGGGCCACGGTCTGCTGGCTGCCACTCAGACTTACGCCTCCCACAGAGGACAGACAACCTACTCATGCTGGGTGATGTCAGTAATGGACTTCTATGCTGCAGGTCAGCTAAGAGCAAGAGCAATGCTCCCAAGCAAATGCAGAGGGTTGGCATTTGGAAGTCAAACCACATCTCCTAGAGCATCACTGCTTTTCTGTAGGTCTGAAATACATCTTAGATCATTTCAAACAAGATAACACATAGTTTTAAAAAATGTTCTGATTTTAAAATGGATACAAGTTAAAACCACTGCAAAACTTGATTTATAACCTGGAAACAAAAAGGAAGGGCTGGCTAATCTTGCCCTGCACACAGCAGGTAATCAGGGCACTGCCAACTCATTCCCCAGCTGCCCTGCATGATTGCCAAGCTGTATGTGCCCAGAGAGCTGGCCCTGCTTTCAGAGAGCAGTATTTTCCATGTTTACTCAAAATGGTAAAAGGTCTGCCCCTAAATGCTCCAGGAAAGACTTCTGCTGTTGGTACCAACCTTGTACTCTCGTGGAATCCACCAAAAAGGATTAACTGTCTTTTCCATGCCACCATCCGATGTCCACTCCGGCCAGAAGGACCCCCAGCTGATCTAAAATAAAGGGGAGGGGGAGTTATTCCAGTTGCTTTTTAAAAAATGACATTTTACATTTTTTTGTTCTAAGTACTTGATGAGTACCATTTAATTTGATCACAAGCTACTAAAACCATCCTGACAGTCTAGCTAGCTATTATATAACTTCTAGTATAAAACAGAAGAAAATCTCTGTGGCCTTGAAGTAGATAAAGATTTACTGGGCAGAACATTGTAAAGTAGGTTCCATCTAATAAAGAATGTCAAAATGCATGCACCACTGAGCCAGGTGTGGTGGTCACACCTGTGGTCACACCAACAACACAGGAGGCTGAGGTAGGAGGATCAGCAACTTAGTGAGACCCTATCTCAAGATAAAAAATAAAAAGGGCTCAGTGGTTAAGCTCCCTCAGGTTCAATCCCCAGGACCAACGATCAAACAAAACAAAGCAGACACCATGGAAAGAGCAAGGTAACAACAGACTAAGAAAAACCCTTTCAGATACCACTAGCAGGCGCACACACAATTCCATCTTAATGCTATAATGAATAACCCCATAAAACACTGGCACAACCGGACAGAGGGCATGCACCCTTGATCCAAGCAACTCCCAGGTCGAGGCAGAAGGTCCCAAGCCTGGGGCCAGAGCAACTTAGTGAGGCCTTCTCTCAAATTAAAGGGCTGGGAGTGTGGCTCAGTGGCAGAGTGCTTGCACAGCAAGTGTAATCCCTGGCATAGAAAAAAATCCATAAAACAAAAACGGCAAAAATATGAATAGGAAGTTCATAAGGTATCGGTGGAAAAAAAAGAAAGACGTAAAAATGGTCAATAAAAATACAAAAACGCTCAACATATCATTAGTGGTCAGGGAATGCAAACTAAAGCCCCGCAGCTTCTTGCCACCACCATGGAGCACGTGAGAAGAAACGCCACGTGTCCCATCAGCACTGGAGGAGCCTGAGCCCTACAGTCACTCTGAGGGCTTCCTGATCACCAGGAAGAACTGGGTCCCAAAAGGCTCACACACACTCAGAGGCTTTCTCCCAATCGCAGGGTGCAGTGGAAGGTGGACACTCTGGGCAACACACGCACATCTCCAGACACAGCCAGTGCTGACAGAGCTCCAGACCATGCGTGACTCCACTTAGACGAGAGCTTCACAAAATTAACGTGGGACTGATGGCAGCTGCAGGGGACGGGGCTGGGAAGGAACTTGGTGGGGTGGTGGATATGTTCTGCATCTCAGCTGCAGCAGCTGACACTCACCTACCTGTATACCCAGAAGGTGTGCATTTTTTTGTAACTATACCTCAATAAAACAAATGTGAAAATACACAGCAATAAAAAAGCAACAGAAAAAAAGAAGTAATTCTTAAGAATATACAAATAATGGAAACCAAAAACATAATCAACCTGTAATTAAAGAACTACAGATCAAAGTAGACAGACCATGCACCTCCATCTGAGCAAGAGTTTTAAAATTCAGATTAAGATATTTCTCGTCACAGGAAGTGCTTGTAAAACAATAATGGAAAAGCAGGTGACTCAACACATCTCTGAACGGGCTTCTAAGGGCTTCGTTTCTCTCCAGCTTCTTGCATTTCCTGAGCCTTCTCCAGTGAGCACAAGCCTGGCTCACACCAAGAGAGGGCGTGGCTGCAGGCTGCAGCACAGCACAGGGAGTCTTGCCTGGAGAGCTAGAACAGCTAACACCAGGGCAGGGTCTTGTCAAGAGCCAGCAAGGCCACCAGGGGACGATCCCAAGACCATGGCAAGGGATGAGCCTCAACCACCTGGCCCTCCCGCTGACCCCGAGATGGCTCAACTCCAGGCTGCAGAGCGGTAGTCACAACCCGAATCACACATGTTGACACCTATTTCTACAATGCATTATTTCTCATTTATTTTTGTGCACGCTATACAGCTGTCCCCAAAATGCACATGTAAAATTCCACAAATGGCATGTGCCCTACAGAATCTCACAGCCTCGCTGTCCACAGAATGTCAGCGGAAGCAAGCACTCCTCCTGACACTGCATCCTACAGGCCTCAGCCCCTCAAGGGGCCTCATCACCTGCTGATGCCTGAGGGGACCACAGTGTAGCAGAACCTTCTTTCTATTCTAAGGGGGCTTTTCAGGCCCAGCTCCTATATCTTACACTTACATAAGTCTTACATGTAAATTCCATGTTGAAAGATTTGGTTCTTTGAAGATGGATTTGGATGCTGAATTTGTTAACCAATTTACCTGCTTTCTGTCCTGGCTTTCTATTACCCACGAATTTAGTAACCAGGTTTTTTGCCAAAATTCACAATCACAAATACAAAATGTGACAAGGCTCAGAAGAGAGGGTCTGGGGCACACTACGACAACACTACAGGAGGCTTGCTGGGAACTATCTGGCTCTCACCACAGCACAGGCCCAGCTCTCAGTGAGCTGCCCTGTCCCAAGACAAAGGACAGTGCAGACACCTGCCCTCCACACACTGCTCAGGCACATCAGATGGAAGGAACACCACACACTGGGCACAGGGCCATGTTCCTTTCTGAGAAGTGTTCTGATATGTCACTTTATAAGAAGGATCCAGGGAAGAGACTTTCATTCAACTCTAAGCCACTGTGCTCACAGGTACGTCTACTCCACAACAGACACAGAGGAGACCCTAGATGCTTCCAGTGTCCGTCCAGTAATGGGAGCCAAGGCCCATCGGCCAGCTGGTTACCTCTGACGCACAAGAGCCCATGAGACTGGGGACTGATTTCTGCCAGCTTCCTGTACAGAAAGCCCCTGGGTGTCTCAGCCTCCAGCTTTGTCAGGAATGAAGGACTCAGCCCAATGTTTCGTGGCAGCAGTCAAGTGCCACTGTGTAACTAAAAGAATAATCTATTTCTCTTTGGAAAATAAAGCTACCCCTTCCAAAAAAAGACAAGAGAAGAAAAGAAGGCCAGGCTTTTCAATTGCTGTCAGTCCTAAATGTAGAGTCCTCACGAATCAGCGTGACCCACTCAGGCAGATGTCTATATACAGTACAAACATAATGCTGCGGGTGCCAGAGCACTCAGCTCATTGGGGGATGTGCACAGAATGGCATTCCCATGGGGCATACTGCCAGCCATTGTCACCAGGCCACCTACTGGGCCACTGTGATGACATTCACAGGAGATGTCTGAGCATCAGACAGCTACACAGGCTCAGCAAGCAAACAGCCGAGCACTCAGCACACGTGATAAAACTCACAGCTGTAAACACACAGTACAGCCCCGAGGCCTTTGATGGGCAAAGGAACAGCTCCTATCATGACCCTGAGATTCGAGGTCACACAGCTGACCCAACAGGGAACGAGGTCCAGTAGTGCACCCTGCAAGCACAGGCCCAGGACAGCCCAAGCAGGACACAGTGCAAGAGCAGGCCCTTCTGTTCCCCAAAGCACTCCTCTGCAGCTCGGCCCTACTTTTCCTGCACCACACCCACCAAACAAGTGAGGGTATTCAATCCCAGCAGGCAGGATCAGTAGCCATCTCTCAGATTCAGGCAGCCTGGACGTATAATGTCCCTGTGTTGCTCAAACCAAGACCACTAACAGTGAAAGCACCACTGGTACAGTGCTCATTCAGGATGGGCACGGTTCTCCTGTGTGCACTTATACCTCATGGTGCACGTATTACCTTTATTCCTGTTTCACAGATGAGAAAATCGAGGCCCACCTATAAGCCAAGAAGCCCAGCAGGCAGTATATGGCAGAGCCAGAACTTAGACCATAACAGTGTGGTGTCAACCACCATCAAGCTCAGGCCTCAGCACCTGCAGATGTGTCAAAAACTGGCTACCCGTCCTAACACATGTTCAACTTCACATATCCCATGCTCTACCCCCTTAGTGTTGCTACAGACTGGTCACACTCTAGCCACAATGAGCCTCCTTACACAGCAGAACAGCTGCAGACATGTAGCAGGCAGTCCACACCCAAGAGACGTGCAGGCCATGAACTGACCCAGCTCACCTGGGCAGAGGGAAGCATCTGGGTGCCACTGGCAGCTCCACACTGGGATGTGGCACCACTGACTCCAGCAGACGCCTTGATGCCCTCCGCACAGGGCTGAAAAACACCTCCGACTCATTTTGCTAACAAGTCTTTTCTAGGCACTAACATGTTGACACTCAGAGGGTTTAGCTACAGACCAAATGCTGGATCCTTCCTCAAATCAGGAAGAAACAGCACACACACACACACACACACACACACACACACATTAACAAAATTTTCTTGCTCCTCTACTAAGCAATTTGATGCATATAAACATGTGGAAACCACCCAAGTGTCCAATAACAGACGGATGGACACCGAGGCAGGGGACTGTCATTCATCCCTAAGGAGGAACAAAGATCTCACACCTGCTACAATATGAGCGACCTCGATGTGTGACACCCAGTGACAGCAAGCACAAGAGAACAGACGTGTACCGCAGGACCCCATTCATGTTCAATTCCCAGAACAGACAAACCCACGGAGACAGACAAACCCACGGAGACAGACAGTGGGGAATTGGAAGACCGAGGGAGGCTGCGAGGAAAGGCATGGAGTTTCTCTTCAGGTGGTGGGAATGTTCTAAATGACAGTGCTGCCTGCATACTCCGAACATGCTAAAACAACTGAACTGTACATTTTTAAGGAGTCACTTATGGCATGTCACACAGCAAAGCAGCCACAAAAGCCACTGAACAGGTGCTGTTGCGTGATAGCCTCTGTTCAGCAACTTGGCAGCAGGGGAAGGCGCCTCCTGCTGTCCCTGCCTCCTCCCCAGGGGCCAGGCCCTGGCCCCATGGCCCACCTATCTTGTGGAGAGACATCTGCAGAGGCCAGTGGCCAGGCTTTCTGTTGCTGCGGGTCCAGCTGCTCTGCTGGTGAACAGACAGACCTTCTACGCAGCCTCATGCTTGTTCCCGGCCCTCTCTCTGCAGCCCACCACCGAACAGGAGCCCGAGCCCCACCCTGATGACCGTTCCCTCCCCTCACTGGAGACGACAAACATGGCTGGCACACAGAAGCTATGCTGCCGACTCAACCATGGGCCCTTCTCACTCCAGACAGCCTGAAGGAAATCTCCCAACAGCTGCTAAAGCAGTCATATGTGTCTGATATCCTCAGAGGAAGCGGCAGCTGACACTGCACTAGCACTAGGGTTCTCTGATGGGGGTATGACACCAGTGCGCATCACACTCCCAAGCACAAGTGACCACTCACTGTCAAGGTGATGAATAAACACCCACTGGAACAGCAAGAGCATGAGGCTGGAGATGCCACAGGAACGGGTGCTGGTCACATCAGTCAGCACGGAGTCTGGAAGATGCTTGCCCATCACACAAGGGTGCCACAGCACAAAGCATCACCCTGTGCCGCAGCAGACTCACGGCAATGTACACCGTTGTCTATCACCAGACAAGGAAAGGACAGGACCACCTATAAGCACTGCAGCTGTAGCTTTCAGAACATACCAGGCCAAATGCAGGACAAGTGAATGGACCCCGGCCACATGCAAGAGACGAGTCTCTCAAGATTCACATTCATGAGAGAGTGTATTCTGATGAGCCCATGTAGTGGATGCATGAGCCCAGCAAGACAAACCCAGCATGGCGGGCCACAGTCACAAGTGAGGTGGACGGGAGAGCCTCATTTTCCTGACTTCCAAATTAATACTCAAAATGAGCTCTATCGCTCCAATCCAAGATGCTCACATGTGCCCCTCCTGGACCAGGGATCGCACCCTGGCTACCAAGGCCAGTATCTCTGGATCTGTCCACCTTCCCTGTCTCCCTCATCAGCAAACACTCAAGCCACTCAGAGTCAGAAACTGCCGCAGTCTGGCCGGGCACAAATCACGAGCCACTCAAGCAGGAACAAACTTTATTTCTGAACTCCACCAGCACACTCCACACACACTCCCCGGGAACTCTCCCGAACGCCACCCAGGCCGCTCCTTCAGGAACACACCACACACCAACCGGAACTCCCTCTCCCGGGCTCTGCGCGCACTCACTCTCGGAACCCCGCGAGGACTCAACGGGAACTCCAAAGTAGCGGGCGTCCGATGCAGCAAGAGCCATCCTATTACCGGACAGTAAAGGTCTAATATACAATTGAATCAATCCAGCATCATCTTAACGGCTCACCTCTCAACCAATACTATTGGCAAAATGCCAGGGGCCATTCCGACTCGGCTGTGGCTCTCAACAAGAAACCATCACCAGCTAGCTCCACACAGAGATCTGTACAGAAAAAACAAAGCACATAAAGTAGCCATCGTCCTGCAGGCTGCCACCAAGGAGCAAAAAAATGGCAGCTACATTTAAGGTTTGCACTCTCACCTGAGTAAAAAAAAAAAAGGCTTCCCCAGTTTGTGCAATACACTTTAAACCTCTCCTGTTTTCATAATAGGAAGCATCTAAGTAATGAGCTGCTTACTAGTACCACCTCCGGCTTAAGCCAGCTGCCTCCACATCTTGCAGATGCAATCCAGCCCAACTGCTGGAACACACTGAGGTGAGAGGGACAGTGGCAGGGCCACCCCCTGAGTGACCACACCTCAAGAGTGCTCCTGTATCCTTGGAAGAGAAACGAAACAGCAAAGCCTGCAGACAGGAGAAAATGTTCATGCCACAAATGGCTCAGAGTGTCACCACAGCCATGTCCCACAGCGGTGCCAGCCAACGGTAGGCCTGAGGGGAGCTACCAGGTGAAGCGAAAGCTCTTGAGGACCTGCTACCTGTGCCCACTTCAGTTATGGATGGAAACTGCTGAGGCTGATAAAATGCACTAAACATCAAGAATACGTTTTTCAAAAAGGACCCAACAAGCAAATAAGCACAACTGGGTTTTGAAAGGAATAATTAAAGCAAAACAAAAGAGAATAAACATGGTCTGGGTCTACACAAATTTGAGTTAAGGTTCAATATATATGTGGCAAAAACAATTTTTAGTATGAAATAATTTCCTGGTTGTGGTGCCTCCTGAGTAACCTTTCCCAGTGCCGCACAAGAAAGGGAAGTGCAACTGGGCTCCTCAGCCCTGTGCTAATGTCGGCCTGTTGGAAGCCTGGCCAACACGGCTGTGGGCTGTACCAAGCAGGCAGAAGCGGCACACCTTTCTCTGTCTGGGGAGGCAGAGGATATATTACCAAAAGAGCCTGGTAGAGCCTCCGTTCTCAGTGGCTGCTGCCAGGCCCAGCTGCCAGAGCTGTGCAAACCACAGAACCAGCCCAGCTTCCTGAGGAGGAACGTATAGGCTGGTCCCTGCGACCTGCGCCACATTCCCACCCCCACCCCCACCCCACTCAGAATGAGCACTTCCTTTGAGGAAAGCACACCCAAGGGATCGGCTTCGTTTCTGGCATGCTTCAGCCCCAGAATTGCCTTCCGCCCCACACCTGGGAAAAGACAGAGGGCCCACTGCAAGGAGCACCAGAGGTGATGTGGGAGGAGCACGGAAACAGGCTCGAACACACTGCCAGTGCAGCCCAGGCACCACTGGGCAGCCGGCAGCCTTCCTCATCCAGGCCTCCCTGTGCAGGTCCAAAGAGAGCATGAGCCTTTCCTCCACAGCTCAGTCACCACTGGGGCCTATAACCAGGGCCCCACCAGCCCTGCTCCCTCGTGCAGAACATGGCACAAAAGGGCAAGTCCAGGGCTCGGCTCCTGTCCGGGACCTTACCTGACTTGCTCCCAGGTCTTGGTGGCCAAGTGCAGGACCCAGAGGTCCTTGTAATGGTAGAACTGCTCTCCATCGGGAGACGCAAACTCCCCACCGAAGACCCACAGCTGTCCGCCGCCCTGAGGTACCACCACAGTCTGTCAAAAGAAAGGCAACAAGTCAGGCCAGGCAAGAGAAGCTAGCCAGTCCCAGAGGGCCAGAGAGCTTGGGAACCAGCCAACATCTCCTGCCTCTGGGGGAAGAATCCTGAAATCCTCTGCGAGGCACACTGTCCTCAGTCAGAACTCCACTACACTTTCATGCCCTCCCAGACTGCAAAATGAGCTTCCACTTTAAGGCACACAATGCCATAGCCTGTTAAAATGGAGCATAACAATAGTTATAACACAAGCCAACCATACTTTCTCTTTATTAAATATCTACAATAAAGCTGTTTCAATCCTCATTACCCTTTCCTAGCACTACACACCTAAAACTACCCCCAGAAATTAAAAAATGCATGTGTAATACAGAAACATCTGTGGAGTGTCACTAACGTTCACTTCTGAAGATGGAAAGGTAGGAGTGGCTATGCTTTGAAAGGCCCTCTCATCCACACGACAGACTGAAAACAGGCTCTCTCTGGTGCTGTGGTCCTAGGGCTCCACCCTCACCAGTGATCAGTGATGGCAGGGGGGCTTTGTCAAAACAGTGGGTTCTCTTGATGCTCAATGCCCTCTGCCATGTTATAACATAGCACCTAGGTCCTCACCGGAGACTGGCACTCAGCATTGAATTTCCTAGCCCCAGAACTGTGAGAAATAAACCTCTGTTCTTAATACAACTACCCAGACTATGATACTGTGTTACAGTACACAAAATGGATCATGACGAGTGAAAGCTGGGGTCTCTGGACCACTACCATGGGAAGCGTTCCCTGGGCTGAACCAGTGCAGAGGACCTGAGGATAGCAGGGGGCAAACCCACAAGGTCTCCAACAGCTACAGCAGGGGCACTCCTCAACAGTCATTAGACACTGCTAACAAAAAGGAGGACACGGGCTCTAGGCGTGAGGCCCACAGGACTTGCTCCTCTGGGGACTCTGGCAGTAGAGTCTCCAGAGAAAGCCAATTCCACTGCTCTGGGCCCAAAGTGAGGCAGCACATCACGGGGAAGGGCCCAGCAGAGGACAGCTCCAAGTTCATGGTGGTCATCAGGAAGCAGAAGGGGGAAGGGTCACGGGGCAGAGAACTCACCTCCGCAGCCACGCCTACTTGCCTACAGTTACCACCCAGTCCAGTCAGTCCATTCAAACCAGGATGGACCGATCAGGCCACCGCTCTCACAGTCCACTCAAGACAATACTCACCCTCTGTTGAAAGATGGAAACAGGCCACTTTCACAAAGCCCAGCACCTAACCACACAGTACTAGTAGGAAACTGTGAACCCAGGAAGGAGAAAGCTCAGTCCACGGAACTGCCCTAGAAGTGGCTAGTCAGCACAGCTGGTCAAAGTGGCAAAGATGGGAGAACTGGCAGACAAGGACTTTAAAACACACACTATGTTCAAAGATTTAAAAGAAAACAACGTAAGAAAAATAGAAGCTGTGATCAAGAACCACACAAGTGCTAGGGCTTTTCAATACAGACTACAGAATGAAATATGTTTCATTAGTTCACAGAGCACAGACTGATCCTGGAGACAACAAACAGAAACTACACCAAATTAAACAGAAATTTTTAAAAAACCAGAGTGGGAGAGGGAAAGATTATCAGGCTGGATAACATTAAACAGTCTAACATATATGCAACTCAAAGAAAATCAAAGATAGAGCAAAACTGAACTGAAGGAAAAGCAATAATAAAGAGAAATCTTCTAAGCATCCTTGGGAAGGAAAGACAGGTATGAAACACACAGGCGAGTTAAGAACAAATGGCCAAATGGGCAGCCTCATACAGGAGAGCTAAGGCTGGAGCCCTGGGGTGGGGGTGGGGGGGTCAAAGGTAGAGTTCTGCACAGCAGGCTCAAGGCTTGGGCCCACCCAGCGCACGCACACACACACACACACACACACACACACACAAACACACACACACTAACAACCACGAGCCTCTCAAAAGAAAAAAATATCATAAAACAGGACCTCTCTCAAATGCTCAAAGAAAACTGTTAACAGAATTCCATATCCAGCAAAAATAACCTTCAAAATGAAGACAAAGCAAAGCTGAAAAACACTTGTTTGCAGCAGACCTGTTCAAGAAATGACCAGAGACGTTCTTCAGACTGGGGACATTACCAACAGAAAACCTGGATTTACACAAAGGAATGAAGGATGCTGGAAAAGGTAAATAAGTCAACATAAGATTCTTTCTCCTTTTAAAATTTCTTTAAAAAACAAGTCTAAATCAAAAAGAGTAACACTGCATTGTAAGGTTTATAAAATACACAGAAGATATTTGTCAATAATAGCTCAAAGAACAGAAGGAAACATGTGGGCCTCCACCATAGTTCTTCCAGTTTATGAGACGTGGCACAGTATTTGAAAACAGACCACCATAAGATGAGCAAGTACACTGCAAACCACAGAGCAATCACTAAAACAAATGGGGAACTGCTGATAAGCCAAGAGGAAAACTAAAATGAAATATTAAAAGGCAAAAGAAGGCAGGAAGAAACACAAAGTATAGAAATACAGAACAGCTGGGACGAAACAGCAGGAACCTGATGACAGAATCAGTAATTACACTGAAGATGAGGGGAATACACACCAATTAAAAAGCAAAGACCATGGAGTTGGGAGCGGATGTGGAACCAACACAGTCATAGCACTGTTTATAAGAAGTGCACTTTAAATAGTCAGGGGTCAAAAAGGTCAAGAGTCAGAGGAAGGGAAAAGTTGTAGCAGGCAATCCTGAGCCTGAGATAAGGAGGCAGCCCAGAGATAAGGAGGCAGCTGTGTAACCGCAGACAAAGGAACCTGAGAACAGCTAAGGTCATCAGGCAGAGTCAGCAAGACCAGGGAAGAACTAGCCACCACCAGCCACCCCACTAACAAGGCGCTATATACAACAGCTAGAGAACACAAGTGCTTCAGCAACCCGCACAGGACAGGCACCCAGACAGGACAATTTAGGCCAAAACGTAAGTCTCAAACATGAAAGGACTGAATCATACAAGGTGCTCTCCACAACAGAATTAGACACGAATAACAACAGGCCTCTTGAAAAATCCCCAAATATTCATAAATTAAACAACACACTTCTAACCTCTGTAACCATGGGTCAGAGAAGACATCTAAAGCACCTTACTTCAATCAGAGTGACACAAAACACAGCAGGTCCAGTGTACAAGGAGCAGTGAGGCAATGTCCTAGGGACATGCACAGCTTTAAGTGCTGTTAGGAACCATCTGAAAGAAGTCAGGCCTCCACCTTAGAAGCCTAGAAAAAGTAAATCAGACTCAAAGTGAAAGGAAGGAAACAACAAAGTATAGGAATTATTGAAAAGAAAAATTGTAAATAGAAATCAACAAATCCGACATGGCAGTCTGAAGATCCAGAGGAAAGGCCTGCCCCCCACCACAACCACCAGCAGCCTGGAGATCGGAGAGCCAGCCACCGGTGCTGGGTCCCTTATTCACCAAAGCATGGCTCCACGGCCCAATATCAAGTGCCTATATAGGCTTGAGGCTGCCACTGCCATGTAACTGGGATAGCGCCGCTTCTGTCAAGGGACAACAATCAGGGCTGGGGATGTGGCTCAAGCAATAGCGCACTCGCCAGGCATGCGTGCAGCCCGGGTTCGATCCTCAGCACCACATACAAACAAAGATGTTGTGTCTGCCGAAAACTAAAAAATAAATAAATATTAAAAATTCTCTCTCTTTCTCTCTCTCTCTCTCCCTTTAAAAAAAAAAAAAAAAAGGGACAACAATCAGGACACCTGGTAAGATGTCACCAAGGTCCCTGTGGGCCTGGCTGCACCAGAGGTTTCTCTACTAGGGGTGCTAACAGTTATCCTGTTGTGAGGTGACAGGGAGTCTTGCGGTGGGGTGGCCTCTCTCTTGTTTCTCCTACTAACAGCCACCTTCCTATGATCACCCTCTCACTAGTCATATAATCTAACACCTCCATATTCCACATCCTACCTCATAAACATCACAGCCAACCCTCTAGGCCCCCCCTTCCACCATCAGAAACTGTAAACCATGACACAAACCTATTGACTATAAGGTAGAAGATAACCAAACTTATCCTTTCTGATTATAGTGACAAAACTATAAATGTAAAAATAGAAGCTAACTGATATATGGCTGCACGCTGGGCACACTGAGTGCTGTGATATTGATCTCTCCCTTAAAAGTGAGGTATTGGTAACCTATGGGGACACTATAAGACAATAGGGCAGAAGCTGTGATACCTCGGATCTACACTGCAAGAGAGGAAGACACATAGACATCATGAAAAAACAAGGGAGGAAAGTGTCCCAAACAAACTAAGATACCACAACAATAGACTCCATAGATAGAGCAGTAGGTGAAATGTCAGAGAAGGAGTTCAGAACATACATAACTAAAATGACCTGGGAGTTAAAGAATGACCAAAGGGAGCAGATACATGCAAAAACAAAGAGATAAGAGAACAAAGAGATAAGAGAGCAAACACAGGCTGCAAGAGATTACTTGAAGAAAGAAAGATTACTTGGGGGGAAAAAAAACAAACAGAAATCCTTGAAATGAAAGAAACAATAAGCCAATTAAAAACTCAATAGATAGCATTACCAACAGACTAGACCACTTGGAAGACAGGACCTCAGACAATGAGGATAAAATATACAATCTTGAAAATAAAGTTGACCTCACAGTGAAGATGGTAAGAAACAACAAACAGAACATCCAAGAATTATGGGATACCATCAAAAGACCAAATTTAAGATTCATTGGGATAGAGGAAGGCTCAGAGATTCAAACCAAAGGAATGTACAATCTCTTCAATGAAATATATCAGAAAATTTCCCAAGCATGAGGAATGAACTAGAAAATCAAATACAAGAGGCCTATAGGACACCAAGTGTACAAAATTACAACAGATCTACACCAAGACACATGAAAATGCCCAGTATACAGATTAAGGATAGAATTTTAAAGGCCACAAGAGAGAAAAATCAGATTATTTATAAGGGAAGACCAGTTCGGATCTC
Source organism: Marmota marmota marmota (assembly GCF_001458135.2). Taxonomy (NCBI): domain Eukaryota; kingdom Metazoa; phylum Chordata; class Mammalia; order Rodentia; family Sciuridae; genus Marmota; species Marmota marmota. The sequence continues at coordinate 1,694,931 of NW_026000222.1, read as the reverse complement.
AGCAGAATTTTCAACCCAGACCCTGAAATCCAGGAGATCCTGGAACAACATACACCAAGCTCTAAAAGATAATGAATGCCAACCAAGAATCTTACATCCAGCAAAATTAAGCTTCAAATTTGATGATGAAATAAAAACCTTCCATGATAAACAAAAGCTAAAAGAATTTACAGCAAGAAAGCCTGCAGTACAGAACATTTTTGGCAAAATAGTCCACGAGGAGGAAATGAAGAAAACAATGAAAATCTGCAAAGGGAAGAACTACAGTAAAGGAAAAGCCAACCAAAGCAGAAACCAAGTCAAGCTAAATAACAAACAAAAGCGACCGGTAATACAATTCGTGTCTCTCAACCCTTTTTGATAAATTTTTACACATAAAAATTTTAACTACAATGTCATCTGATTTTTCAGGTTTTTGTTTATTTTGTATTTTTTAATTTTCCACTTCTCTTCGCAAAGTTACACAAATATTTTTTTTTAAAGTTTTAGCATTCTATACGTTATATTTTAACATATAATTAATCTGGTATGTGTATATACATTGCCTGTGATATGAGATGAGGTATATCTTACTTTCTTATAATTAAAAAACCATTATTCAAGAGTCAAGGATGAAAGAGATCAATCAGGGTAAAAACTGTTTAATCAGGTATTTATAAAGATAAGGGCAAGGTTGAGGGAAACCAACAAATTTTGTGAAGCACCTTTCCTTCTGTAGCCTTGGAGAGGTAGGAGGTGAAAGAAGAGAGCGCCATTATGAAAAACCTTGTAGAGGTGACCTATGAAGCATGAAGAAACCAACTTAACAGTCCAATAGTCTTATGGGAGGAATAAATCACCTCATTCTACTTTTGAATATTCTAAGTTCATCTCTTTGGTGTCCCTTTCTGAAGGAACTCAACAAGACACCACATAACAGGGGACTTATCATGCAGCCTATAGCATATGTCTCACCAAAAGTGAAAGATGGAGAAAAGAGGGAATATGGCAGCCATTGGTTACATGAGGCCATGAGTATTTGAAACGTGTCTCATCTGAATTGAGGTGTGCTATGTGTTAAATAGACATTACATTCCAAAGAATTATTAGGACAAACAAAATGAACATGACATATCTAACAATTATTTTCTTTGCAAATTATATTGATAATCCTTGGGTTAAATGAAAATATATTAAAATTAATTTATTTATTTAAAAAAAAAGAAAGAAAGGAGAACAAGGTAACATTCTGTATCTTGACTGTAGTACTATATATCCATTATATATGTTGTCATTTTTTAATATTTGTGTTTTCAAAATTCATATAACTATAAAACTAAATAGGACAAATTGTACCAAATATAAATTATATCTCAACAAACATGACTATAAAAAGAAATCTAGTTCATGAAGTGTTTTAACAGTATTGGGCACATACTAGCCACCTGATAAATAATGGTTATTACTATGATTGATTAAAACAACAAACATCAGGGGCTGGGGGTTGTGTTCAGTGGTAGAGCAATTGTCTAGCACGTTTGAGGCCCTGGGTTTGATCCTCAGCACCACATAAAAATAAATAAAACTCTAGATAGGGCAAACAGGTGGGAGGGGAAGAGAGAGGGCACGGGGATAGGAAAGACAGTGGAATGAGATGGACATTATTATCCAAAGTACATGTATGAAGACACGAACGGTGTGAATATACTTTATATACAACCAGAGATATGAAAAATTGTTCTCTATATGTGTGATATGAATGATAATGCATTCCTTTGTCATATAAAACAAATCAGAATTAAAAAAAAAAAAGAAGAAGAAATTCTTAAAGAAAACACTGTTTCTGTTTGGATGTAATGCTGAGATTTTTAAGTATCCTGGAACCTTTCTACGTTCTTTCAAGAATGCTTTCAGGGCTAAGGTTGTGGCTCAGTGGTAGAGCGCTTGCTTCACATATGTGAGGCACTGGGTTCTATTCTCAGCACCACATATAAATAAATAAAATAAAGTCCATCAACAACTAATAAAAAAAATAAAAAAAGAATGCTTTCAGAGTTGCTAGATAAAAGGCAATAGAGTCATTATGTCCTCCAAACTTCACAACTTCAGCACCGTCTCCTAAAGGTTCTAGTACAGAAAGGACTGTGGTCACCTACGGCCACCCACACAAGCAGAACGGTTGAGCTGAAGAAGCCAAGCTTGCTGTCAAGTGGCCACTAAAGAGCAAAGCCCAGGGACCAGTCTCCACTCACACCAGCATGAGGAGTCCTGCAGAAAGACCCTTACCACGAGCACAGTAAAAGTAAACCATGACAAACTAAATCTGAACTTCTACCAAACTACTTTTTTACTTATTAAGGAAATGCATGATAAAACAAAATCTCTATTTGTCACCCCAAAAGAATTGAGGAATACAGAGCTCCCCCCTCTCACAAAAGAAACATGCACCCATGGGGAGTCTTCTAAAAGCACCAAGGACGCCTGAGCCAAGCACCTGCCCAGATTTCCCACAGAAATCAGTCTGTGTGCGTGTCAAAGACACCAAAGAAGCTATGCTGCTTTCAAAACACACGGTTAATTCTAGTTCAGCAAGACACACACTGAAATTCTAGTTATTTCAAATAATCTGGCCCGTTCAAATATCTTGAACCAACTCTCTCAGGGTAAAGACCATTATATAGACCTGTCAGTTAATAAACAGGAAAAACATAGGGGAAAACTTTTTGGGTAAGAAAAAAAACAGAAGAATGAAATGGCTAACTAGGGCACTAACAATAGGAGCTTATAATTCAAACCCAAAGGTTTCAAGGCTGGGGACGTGGCTGCATGGTAGAACGCATGCCTAGTATGTGTGAGGCCCTGGGAGCCCCAGCACAACAAAGCAGCCTCAGGATTTCAACTGAGGACAAGTTCAATGTTCTTTCCATTTTGAAATTATTAAACAAACAGAATGGACCATTGTCTGGCAGAAGGACCCAATTTCTCAAAGAACTCTTAATAAGCTCACTGCCAGTTAAAACTGACCTAACCACCAGCACACAGTACTCTGAATCATGCTGAGGTAGGAGAAAAACCAATCATTTGCTAAGAGATACCCAGAGGAAGAAATTTATCTTAAAACATAAGAGGTTCAGGGTCAAGAAGGAAGTCTGAGGATTTACTGTAAAAGCACACTAAAACTGCTTCCTCTGATATCCCTCCCAAATGAGGATCAGTGTTTTCCTTTTAGAGGACACAACTTGATGGTCTGGTTGGAACTATCTCGCAGCCCTCAGGACAAACCTGGCCCTTCTGGAGAGACCCAGTGTCCTGGGCTGGAACTGACCACAGTTGGCTCCCTCACCACTGTCTGTTCTCGGCATTGTCCAGCTTACTGATAAGAGTCTACTCCCCAGCTATCATCTGTGTGACCATTGATGTACTTGGTCAGAAGCAAACAAACAGCTTTTTAAACACCACCTTCCAGACGTATATGTAGCACATAGGTGTCTAACACTCCTGAAGCTCTGCTCAAGCTGACTAACCACACCACTCTCCAGGTCCTGTGGAGGCCAAACACAGCCTCGGAACCAAGCGCCTGGTACAGGCCTCAACAACTCAGAGCACAGAGCAAGGCCTTCCCTTCAGCACCCACTTCCTCCTCATCCCATGAGTCTGTGTCCCAGGCATTTGGACCTCCTTGTGGTTTTAACTGGAATAAGTGGAAAACCTGAAGTTCACAACCCTCTTCCCAAAGGCCAGAAGCAGCAACCAATAGACTCCAACATAAAAATAGCATGCTGTGAATGGGTTCTACCACCAGCCTGGGATTCTGCTGAGGGACAGCCAAGTCCATCCATCCCCACACCCTCAGGACCAGATGAGGCAAGAAACAGGAACACAGCTAAGGATTGTGGCCACAACCCAGCACCCACAGTAGGGCCTGGCAGATAAAAGCCATTCGGTAACTCTCTTTAGCAAGGACACAGTGGACTCCTACAAGGCCTGCACCGATGAGTGGCAGGAGCTGTCGCTTAGCAGGAGGCCAACAGTTTCTGTGGCTCAATGGACACAGTGAAATTGTACTTATTTCATAAAAGTGTGTACACGGTGACTCTTCCCCATAAATTACCATGTTCATTCGTATGCCAGGCCCATCTTAACCATCTGGAATTTTTTAATTCTTTCTTTATGGAAAATAAATTTCATTTCAGTGTGTTTTGGTCAGTTTTCTTTGGGGGAACCAACCATCAAGTGACTCAGGAGACCAACTCTCACTCCTAGTTCTCCAGTGCAGCCAGTTATCTGCCGACACAGTCCAGGCAGAAGAGCTGTGCCTCACACCCACTCCCTGCCTTCCTCCTGGGCAGCGAGCGAGCCCCACTGCTCTCAGGGCAAAGCTGCAGCGAGGACCATGGACAGACCCACATACCCATGGAGCCCAGGAACTCCTTCCTAGAGAGGCAAAGAGCAGAAACAGGCTAACTACATGCTAACTCCACACTACTTCTTTGTCATGACTCACTTCATTCTAAAATAATTATTTTCCTTCCTCCAGTGCCCTTTTCCTGGGTATCCCATCTCCTCCTATGCAACACCTAGTTCAGATCTTGGGCCTATGGGGTTCTCTTACTTACAAGAGAAGCAAGCCTTTTCCTAGCCTATCATGTGCCAGGCCAGACTGAGTTGTTCACACGTGGGTATTTCACATGATCTTCACCCCACCTCCCCTTCTCACATGTAAAGAACTACAAGCACAAAGAACCTTAGTAAAGAGTTCAGGTTAGAAAACAGCGGAGCCCAAGAAGATCAGCACGAGGTTACCTGCCCTCCACAGACTCTGCAAGTGTCTACCTTTGGCTCCAGCCTGGGAAGAGGGAGGAAGGAGGATGGTCAGTACTGGTTACCTGGTGAGCACAGCGCCTTGGAGGTGGACCAGGGATGTCAACTTTGGTCCAAGTGTCCTTCTTGATGTTGTAGACATAGAGCTCGTTATACAGAAGAGTCTGTGGGAAGGAAGAGGAACCTCAGTATCATGAATGACATGCTCCAAGAAAGTGACAGCATGTGGGGAGGACACTATGACAAATCCCCAGAAAGCTTGTCCCCTCCAACAACGGACTATAAACCAACACAGGCAGGTAGGGCACTGGTCCTGAGATCTGCAGGGACAACAAGACAGCCGCCCCACAACTTGCTGTAGGTTAATTTGCTTGCCACTCTGAGTGAAAAGGCATTTGACACACCCAACCGACCACATATCACAGCTGAGCTAGCCTGCTGTAAGCGTGCCCAGAATACTGACATCTGCCCGCAGCTGAGCAAACCATCTAAAGCACAGCCCATTTCATAACAGAGTGCCGACATCTCATGTCACTGTTGAACACTGCTCTGAAAGTAGAAAACAGAAGGGCTGTGTAGGTGCTCTTTCCCACAAAGTCAGAGGTCCTGCAGACAGAAGCCAAATGCTCACAGTTTACTGCTCTGAGGCACCAGTCGCCTTGGCTGCTCAGCCAGACCCTCACTCTCCAAACCCAAGCCTAAATTTTGGGGACAGATTGACTGATTTGGCACACTGGGGATTGAATCCAGGGCTCTACCACTAAGCTTCATTCCCAATCCTTTTTATTTTTTATTTTGAGACAGGGTCTAAGTTGCTGACGCTGGCCTTGAACTTACAATCCTCCTGCCTCAGCTCCCCAGTCACTGGGATTACAGGCATGTGCCACTGCATCCAGCTCAAATCTAGTTTTTGAACGCACGAAAAGGCAGAGAAGGCTAAGAACTGACAGAACTCCTCACAGGCCAGAGGTAAGTGAACACAGCTTTCTGCTTCATGCACAGGGCTTTCTAGACTACTCAAAAATAAAAGCCCCACAACTTATTAGCATTATTTTTTATTCGGAACCACCTTGAAGGCTGGAAATACAGCTCAGTGGAAGAGAGCTTGCCTGGCGTGCGCAGCCCCGTGGGATCCATTCCCAGCACCGGAAACCAAGGTTGAAGGGTAGGAATGTGAAAAGCCACCACAAGGAAGAGTAATCCCGGCAACCACCAGAGAACAAGCAGGCCCACCTCTGCAGGCAGTGCTGGGGACAAACACCCTGCAGAACTCTGCCTGCAGTCACTCAGTCCCCAATTGGCCCTGGTGACTGTCAAGGATGCACCAGGCCTGACACCCAGGAAGTAGGATGTAAGAGAGGATCGTGAAGGTGATGCTCATATCACTGCTTTCAGTTAAACTATGCTTCAAATGACACCCAAGAAAAGTTGAGAGGAAAAGAAAAAAGGTATACTTTACTTTTTGGCCATTGAAATATTCACCTCCAAAAAGGATTAACTCATCTTTCTCAGGGTGAGCAGACAGGGAGGCATTTAACCTGCAAGAGACATGAGGCAGAGATGAGCACACACAGACCACGCAACGCCATGCTAGGCCAGGCTCCTTTCCATGAGCATGCTTCAGAGACAGCAGGCCCTGGGGCCATCCTGAGGCCACCAGCCAGATACCGGGTTCATGCACCTGAAGAGCCCTCGTCTGGGCCACCTCACTCAGAACTGGCTGAAAACATGAGCAGGCAGGTAGAAGCTCAGACCTCTGACCACGCTGCCTCTGCCAGACCTGCCCTGTTTGGGGGTCTAGCTCCTTAAATCATAATCGAAGCTGCTCCTAAAGCCCAGTATGTCCCAGGGGCCTTCTGCCAAGAAAATGTCAATAACTCTCTATTTCCTGAATACACAGGACAAAATAATAGCCATTGGGGAAGCTGCACACACATTCTGACTACTTCAGTAGAAAGCAGGACAAGAGGCCGTGGCTGTGGCAGAATGCCCTGCTCTCAGCATCCTTGACAGTGGAGTCCCCAGGTGGGTCCACACTACTCATTCCAGAAACTGCTTCTCAAAGGGAAAATCATTTCAAAGTCAAGCAACTGGGGAAATCTGAAACCTCTATTTTTCTCTTGGGGATTTATTATGCACAGAAAGATTTCACAGTCTGGGAAATTTCCCAGTAAAGAGACCAGCATTAAAACAGTGCAGCTGCAGGGGAACAGTCTGGCATCCCTCAGAAGCTAAATCCAGAGCTACGTCATGAATCGGCAGCCCCCAGAAGGAAACTCCAGGGGACACCTGCAGCCATGTCCACCACAGCACTGCTCACAAGCATCCACCAGCACAAGGTAGATAAGGCCAAGCCCCAATGCCAACATGGTGTGGTGCCAGCATCTGAACAGCCTCCACAGCCCAGGAGACAACGCGAGCAGGGCAGCAGGACAGGGAGCGGTCTCGTACAGGGCAGGATGTGATACTCGGCCATGCAGATGGCTGCACAGCACTGTGAATGCGAGTTACGCCACAGAACTGAAGAAAAGGTTAAAAACGGCAAACTGTGTCACACACACAACCACAATGACACATTTTTAGAAAAGAACAATGCTTCCCACCCACCCCCAGTTTTGTTTTGTTTAGTTTTCTCTTAATATCTCTTAGTTTTCTGTGGCAAAGTGCCTAACACAAGAATCTGTATGAGGCCCAAAGCAGAAAGTAGCAACAAGGCCCCACTGTACCCAGGCACCGCCTAGGCGCAGGCAGCAAGAGGCACAGACACCCAGTGAGTGCAGCGTCCTTGGCCCTAGGCCACACCTGGGCCACACTCAGGGCCATGCTTCTTAGGAACCTGTAACTGTCAAGGGTTCCTAATGACAGACAGCTGAGAGGAGGGAGGTCAGAAGTTATGAAGGCTACCAAACAAGGTCTTCATCTCACCATATGTTCCAACACCAGCTCCCTCTGCCTGGCAGGCATGCCCAGCTGGCACAGGGACAGCCAGCACTTTATATACTTGGCATTTAATCTGACTTTTGGGACAAGCTTTTTCTTTAGAAAAAGTTCTAAAACATCATCAAAACTAATAATAATAACAACCCATGTTCCAAGTAGCTTTCCTCAGGAGCGCCAGTACCCACAAAGAAGCCTTAAAAATATCCAATCTGCTTCAACCACTCAAATGAAAATGTCCATCTACCAAAGAAAACATACCAACTAAAGGAAAAATAAAACCCAGTCCCCAGCAGAATGAACTAAACAACAACAGGATGTGTGCCTGGGGCTGCTCCACCACCAGCACTCTGCTCAGGGGCTCACTGCACCCTGCCACCGGCCCAAGGGCCCAGGGATGCAGGCACAGAGCCAGTCCTGACTTTGCTGAGGCAAAGACCGCACAGCAGAGCCACCTTCCTGAAGGCTGGCCCAGGCTGACACGCCACCAGGCGGGACCTGCAAGCTGCATCTCATTCTGAGGACTGAAGCAGACATTTCTCAAGTGAACAAAACAAGCCTAGGTTACATGTTCGGCAGTTACACGTTCCCCTACTCTTCTCATGAGGATGCTGGGCCTCCCTAGGTTAGGAACTAAAGAGCTTGATGCACTCAATGTCCTGCCTCTGCTCTGTGAGTAACCAACAGAGAAGCAGAGGGTCCCAGACAGAAGCAGAAAATAATCAGCACTCAGAAACTAGGAGGAAGCAGCCAGAGGGAAACCAATGCCTGCTCATTTCAGCCCACACCAGCTCTATCCATGGGTGTTTGAAATCCTGCAAGAGACCTGAGATTTCCTTCACCATTTATACGCTCACTTAAAATGGCAATGTATATCTAATAAGCTTCATGTGAGAACTTAAAGGCATCAGAACAAACACCTGTGATGTTTTAAAACACTTTTAAAAACCTTCAGAGCCAAACAATAGCTTGGGGGGGTGATACTCACCCATGGGTGCCACCAACTATAGTGCCTTCAAACCCACTCTAAGAGGAGCAGCCGTGTTGAGCCATACCCCCAGGCCCCTACAGGACAGCAGAGCTCACAGCCTGTCCCCAGCTTTGCAGAGGCAAGTGACCCACAGCAAGTGCTCATGGGAAATGTTCAGAGTGCTCAGTCATTCCTGAGAACATGTATCCATGTCAAGTCACTTTCCAACTTAGGGGAGAGAGGGAAACAGAACTAGAAGGCAGGGAAGCCTGCCTGCTTACCGTGGAGAGGGCGGGGAACACGGTGTCTCGGTGACCTGGGTCTTCCTGGCATCCAGTGTCTGGAAATGGGCTATCAGGGCTTCCAGGTCTTCCTAGGGCACACAAGCAGCAAACATGAGACTCTTTCTAGAACCTGCCATGGAGCCAAAAGCCTGGCCAGCTTTCCTCCAGGGTCACTTGGATCAGACTGGTCCAGTCACATCTGTGAATCACAACCTGCTCTCCCTGGGTTTGAAATGCACAGGGCTGAACACATTCAGAAAACACAGGGCTGGGGACACAGCCCAGTGGTGGAGCACTTGCCCACCTTAACTTCAGCACCCAGGCCCAGGGTGCCCCCGCCTGCCCCCTGTATGACAACAGTACCTGGTCTTTGTCTTGCTCTTGTCTGTCCTGTTCACACCCCCACCTACCCCCATGATAAAATATGAGCTCCAACAGAGAAGTGTTGGAGACAGGTTGGGACAGGGCCTGCACAGAGGCTCAGAGACACCTACTGACAGCTGTGGCCGCAGACCTAAAGCTGAGGTGCTGATGCACTGGCACAGCTGGGCAGCTCTGGAGGCCAGTCTTCCGCCCTGCCCAGCCCTCACTCCCTGCAGGCACCAAGTACACCCCATCCCCACAGCTGGTGCAAGGCCAGTCATCTGGAAAGCGGCCTGCAGTCTCCTCTCAAACGCACTCCCTCACCTTGTTCGCACTGAGACCTGGGATCTGCCTCTTTCATTCCTCCCGCTCGCACACCTTGTTCCCACATTCTGCAGAGCTGGAAGTTCAGATGTCCTTCTAGCACTTAAGACACTTTCAGAGCAACCTCCCTCTTACGAACCCAACACTGGCCTCTGCACACAGCTCCATGGGCCTCAACAGTTACCCAAACCCCTTTCCTCAGCACAGGTCAGATAAACAGCAAATTTTAAAAAGTCTACTAATAAGCACAAGGAGGACACAGGAAGCTGACACAGGACAACGATCAATGACCTAGTTAACGAAGTGTGCCTTGTTCTCTGGATCACGTCAGCTCAGATTCTTTCTAAGGGGCAGCCCAGGAAAGTGAGCACTGCCGATGTCCACCCTGCCCAGCACACTTTACGGAACGTCTTCAATCTCCAGCACCCAAGAAGGTCACACAAATCCCTTAAAATCCAAGCCAATCTCACTCAACCTTCTTAACCTGCAGGCTTTATCTGTTCAGGGAAAACACAATCTTTGAAAGCAGAAACAGTCTCAGGCCAGGAGTGTAGCTCAGAGGTATGCCCTGCCCAGAGCGCACACTAGAGACAGTTCTTGAGGTCAAGGAATGCACAGAGATTTTTCCAAGTTATGGCCCTGAGGCTGCTCTGATGCAAGGGGTCTGTCTTTCCTGCCACCTCCATCTGTCAACTGTCCACTCAGTCTCTCAGCTCTGTTCTCCCTGGGAGCTCCTTTCTGCGCAGTCCCTGTTGTCTCCAAGGCTAGGCTTACTGAACCTCCACCTTTCTGAGCAGTGTCTTTAAAGCATTTCCACACAGTGCTGAGAAACAAAAAGGCAGCAAAACAACCTGAAAAGGGTAGGAAAATTTCAGAAATCTGCCCAAACCTCTTAGTCCTGAATGATCTATGGCTATAACATCTTTGCATCCCAGACACCTAGCACAATACCAAGCAGGGAAGTTTACTGAATAAGGTAAAACAAAGGAAACAGACAGATGTCACAGAAACCAAGGAAATCCAAAGTTTCAAGAAGTGGGTAGCTGATCACACCAGTTAAGAGGAATCAAGTAACAGGAGGACCAAAGCCACCCTTCTGGGTTTAAGATGAGGTAGACTTTTTTTTTGCCAGGACTAATTATTAGAGAGATGCAGGCAGGTCAAAGTGTGACCAATTAAGAGTTCGATTAAGAGCTGGCTGACTAATGATGGTAAGGCAGGAAGACGCTGTGCACTACTATTTGGGAGCCTGGCTATGGTGGAGACAGGGAGGGTGGTAACTAGAAGAGCACACAGGGAAGTACACACAGGGAGTGTAGGGAATTTTTGGCAGAGAGCCCAGATACTTCCAGGGTGGTCATTTTGATGCCCTTTTAAAAACTACTCCCATCTACAAACCACTCAACCTCAGCATTGTCAAGATGCCATCTTCTAGGTCTGGTTGACTGCAGTACTGATAATATCACTCGATCTGCTCGGAGAATAGGCTTCAGGCCCAATTTGGGGGTTAGAGCCCTTAAAGCTAAACCCAGCCTTTCACATATGTCACATATGAAAGGACTTCTAAGTTGGGAAGGCCAAGGCAGGGGTGTAACCAGCTGTCTTTACCTGGTCAGACACCCTCTGGCACCTGGAGCCCAGTGGGAAGCTCCGTCTGTCTCTTTCCCATACTTCATGTACAGGTCTCTCTACTGAGTGAGCCATCACTAGAGTCCACCCCCAGAGGAATGCCTGGCACCGGGGCTCTTCTACCTGAATCTGGCTTCTAGTTAATGAGATGCTTGCTCCTAATCTTTTTAGTAGGTTCTTTCCTAACAAAAGGACAGGACATTCCGGAACATAAAAGATAGGAATGGGAGGCAGCTGGAGAGCCATTTTGCAAGTAAGAAGAAAAGTGAAGGGTCTTCACTGAGGTCCACCATCTATTCCTACCATGGAACATCCAGGCTTGAAGACGACCAGCAAGCTGAGGCAGGACAGAAGAGACAGCTCTAGGTGGACAGTGACTTACTTTTCCTACCCGCCACAGTGAGCCTGATCGATGTGGAGCTGCAGCAGCGCTCAGGCCCATCACTCCCCCAGATTCATCTTCCAGCAGTGCCCACAGAGGCCTTGAGCTGGGGTGCCACCCAGGTGCGCCCGATCTGGACGACTAGGGAACTCCCACTGCCTATGGCCTTTCTGGTGTCAGTAAGCACACTGAGTGGACCCCAGGGGCTATCAATGACTTCCAAACTTCTGAGAGGGCTGTTTCTTAAGGTCGCCTGGAGGGGACTGTAATAGGGCAGCTAAAAGCTGGGGGTTTTGTTTCTTTTTCAGCCAATAACTTACCCCAGTTTGCTTCTGCCCTGTCTCTATTATTAAATACCTTCAAGGCCTCATTAACCAGAGTAGCTACAGGAGTTTGATGTCCCTGTTCTAATTTTTGTAATTTTCTCCTAATATCTGGGGCTGATTGAGAGATTGAAGCCATGACTATCAGGGTCTCTCTCTCTCTGCTGGGTCAGAGGGACAGTGTATTTTCTGAAACCTTCTGTCAGCCCGTTTAAGAATGCAGCTAGGCTGGGGGTTGTGGCTCAGTGGCAGAGTGCTTGCCTCACATGTGTGAGGCACTGGGTTCAATCCTCAGCACCACACAAATAAATAAAGTATTGTGTCCATCTACAACTAAAAAGAAAAAAAAAAAAAAAGAATGCAACTGGACTCTGTCACAATTCACAGGTTTAACCGTGCATCGCTTCCTGCCCTCTGCAAAGCAGGTGACAGAGTGCTCTGTCTACTCCCTATGGACAGCAAAGCTGTAACGCCACTGGTATCCTCACCTAGGATGGCATCGCTGCCTGCCTTACATACGCTGCCACCTGGGGGATGATACATACCCATAAGCCACGCCTATTCCTTAGCATCTAATTCTAGCTTCCCACTTGCAGGGCAACAATGAGCCAGGTCTACCATCACATCTCGCCAGGTAAGCCGAGATGAATTAGCTTTACGAACTCATCCCAGAATCTTTCCTCACATAATCCAAATCTGTTAGGAAAAGGACAGACACGCCACTGAGACTTCCTTCTCCATTAGGTACTTCTCTCAGAGTATAAACCCCATTAGCTGGTCCTAATTTTGTCCAAGAATAAAGTTTCCCAGGAAAGGTCAGGGCTGGTTTCTCAGGGTGGAGTGGAGGGACAGGAGGGGACTGGTGCCACTAAGGAGATGGCAATGGAGGGAAGGCATCAGAGGGGCAGAAAGGGCAGACGACCCTGAATTCAGCCTTGATGGGAAAGGACCTGTGAGAGCAGGTCGTTGAGAGTTTGTTTATGACCAAGAGGTCCTAGTCCTTGTGGTGCCACCCAGTTTAGAAAAATAAATAGGATTCCTCTCCCTAGAGAAAGAAAAGGTGAGGAGTCTAGGGCTCTCAAATTCCCCTGCTTCTTACATGCCGGGGGATTCAAACCCCCCTTTTCACGTGGGCCTGCCAACTACTTTGGGGGACCAGACCTGTGTTCTAGTTAGCAGCTGCCAGGGTGTTTAGCCCTGACAAGAGCCTCCTGTGTCAGGGATGCTGACTCCCAGTACCACAGAGGCCTCTGCACACCTGTGCCCTGATGTGAGCAGGGACTGAAAAATAGAATGAGAAAGACACAAAGAGAAAAAAGAGAGAAAGCGGGAGAGTGGGGAAGTGAAGAAAACAGATGGGGAGCTATGCCTGCAAGATCAGGAGGGGAGGAGAAGCCCTGCCTGCAGGAAGAAACAAAGTGACTAGGGAAAACTGAGGGCAGATCGCCTGTCAAAGCAACTACTCTGGAAAAAAGACCTGGGCGGCCACACTGTCACAGTAATATTGCATTAGGGAGTTCCATGTTCCTCTCACAGTGTCCTACCAGACACCAAAATGATGCCCAGAGGCAGACACTGGGATCTTTTGGAATCTTTTTTTTTTTTTTAAGGTACGTGGTACTCAGGGTAGCTCTGCCATTGAGCAACATCCCTAGCTTTTCTATTTGTTCCTAAGACAGTCTTACTAAGTTGCCCAGGCTGGCCTCAAACTCAGGATCCTCATGCCTTAGCCTCCTGAGTAGCTGGGATTACAGGTATGCACCACCACACCTGGCTGGAACTGGGATCTGTTGATGTGATGACCAGAAGTCAATCTGAGTCAGGTGGGAAAGCACACAGGCGACTGGGGGCTGCAGGCAATATTGGGGCTACCATTTAGGAGAGGAGACTGAGCGCCAACAAGATGACGTCAGGTTGGCTCTCTGAACAAGAGAGGTTTCACTGGTGATTTGCAGGGGTGGGAATCGCACTCAACTCAGGTGTTTTTGCCCTGTGCTAAAGACATGAGAATACACACAGGGCACCCTGACATCAACGATGCAAAGCTGATACTGGCGGAGGGTGGCTCACACCAAGCCTCCTGGGCCTGCTGTCAGGCCAGGATCAAAGGCCCGCTGCACCTTTGCCCTCTCTCTGGTGGTCCCTGTCTCCATTTGAGACACTAAAACTATCATTATGATTCAGTCACAGCTTATTTGCCCACCCGTGCGGCAAAGAACAACTCAGATAACATCCTCCCCACCCTTTCTTTGACAAGTACTACTACCATGCCCATTCTCAAGCCCGTCTTCCTGGGGAGAAGGAAGTTTTTCTACAAGAAGTTCTCAGATATGACTGAGAGCTAAGCATTCACTTTCCTGGATACAGACAAATTAGAATCCAAAGGTGGCTCCACCAATCTATGCTCACCAGCAGGCCATGGAAGCACCCATGGTTCTGCTCCTATGTGGCTGGTATCTGCAGCCATCCAAGGACCACCATGTCCCTGACAAAATATACTGCATTCTATACTCAAGACATTTTACTGAACAAATGGAAGTTTATAGAAGACCTGGAAGAAGAAGGGATTACTGGAAGATGAGGAAGGAATGGGCTGCAAAGAGGGCAGTGGGTGGGATAGGGAGTAGCCCTGGTGTGCAGCTGGCACTGTGCCCCACAGACCAAGGCCACCCATGTTAGTAACCCAATCACATAAGGACAAAGGAGTCCCACTGTGCCTCTTGTTGGGAGTCAGGCTTTGTCCGGATTTCCCAGACATAGGAAAATGTGTACAGCTGGGAGGGGCAGTGTCACCAATCATAAGGATAGGGTGGGGCATCTCCTACCACTCCCCAGTTCTCCAGCAGCCCCACCACATGCCTGCATGCTGAACCCTCACCAGCAGCACTTGTTCCTACTACTCTGGCAACACCTCTTAGCCTCGGCTGAGGCTCCTGATTATCAGGAAGGAGCAGGGGCTGGGTGGTACAGATAGTCTAGTCAGTGAGAGTCTCTCCAGGTGATGATGATAAGCTGTAAGACGAAAAAGAGCCAATCACGAGGAATGTGACTCAGGTAGAGGTGAGGAAGGAAAAAAAAAAAAAAAAACATAATCAGGAAGAACTTGGTGCAATTGAGACATCAAAATAAAGGTGGTAGGGCTGAAGGAGTTAGCCTGGAGAGGAAGTTGGAGAAGTGTCAGAGGCCAGGACAGAGACAAGCTATCAGCCAGGTGGTCAGGCATGTGGGCTCCGTGGCAGAATTCCCAGCTTCCTCCAAGACTTCCCTGCCTTCTTGACGATCTACAGAACTGTGAAATGATGGGACATCACTCCCATAACGAGGTGTTATATGGCACAACTAACTTGAAGACAGGGAGATCATCCTCTGTGGGGTTGGCCTGATCATCTGACCAGTGACCCCAAGGGTTTGTTTTGAGAATGAATCAAGACTGCGTGCAAGGTCCGAGGGCAAGCGCTCTCTTTGTGGAAGATACTGGTATCATCATCTAAGTCCCAGCACAACTGGGAGATGCAAAATGTATAAAGATGAAGTTCTGAGTACCAAGCACTGCTTTCAGAGGTCACACAGATGAACTGATTCTAGGCAGGAAAGTCCTGCTCCTCTGAGGCAGTCCAGCTAGTAGCAGTGGAGAGACCCAGACCTGCACAGCCTGTGCACCTAATTGGTCAGGAACCTTAGGTGATTAGAGCTGAAAGCCAGTTGAAAGGAAAAGACCAACCCATTATGTGACAAATGAGCAAATGGAGAGATGAGCATCTTAAGGAGAAAGGTGCGAAGGAGTGGCCAAGAGCTCTGGACTGGATTGGGAGTATCTGGTCAAATCCCAGCTCTCCACCACTTCAAGGGCGTGTGACCTGTTGTCTCCGGCTTCCCAACTGTCCAGGGGAAGAGCCGGTGCTACCTAAGTCAGGCAGCTGTGAGGGTGAAAGCCCAGAGAGCCCAGTCCTGCCACGCCACAAACGCGCGCCACACCGCGGCCGTGACAACCACCTCAGTGAGGGAGGCCTTGAGCACAAGTCAACAGAAAGCACCAAGTCTACCCCACGGACAGCACTGAGGTCCCCGGGTGAGGGGAGGGAGGACAGGGAAACAGGGCAGGGGGTGGCCGTCCACTCGGCGGGATGCCCGACATTTCCGGAGGCTGCTCCGGTTACTTGGCCCCACACGCTCGCTCCTGGGCGCTGGTGCAGGACCTCCTGCCCCTCAGGAGGAGAGGCCCAGGCCCTCCGCTCCCCAGGCTCGGGCCGCTCACCTCCTCCTTCCGCGAGCGCTTGGACGCCTTCTTCTCCATCTTGACGGCCGTCTTCTCCGCGCCGCGTCCCTTCTTCTCCTTCTTGCCCTTCTTGCCCATGGCGCTGCGGCCACGGAAACCTGCA
>NW_026000222.1:1619388-1677973 GCF_001458135.2 Marmota marmota marmota | reverse complement strand
GGCCGCGCGGGGCTGGCGCTGTCGCCCTGAGGCCGACGGTGGTCGAGGCCGAGAAGCTGATCAGCCCCCCGCGCTGGGAACCTTCTAGGGTGTGACCCCGAGGAGGTCGGGAATGGCGGTGGGAAGGGCAGAGTTCCACCTGGGTGTCGTCTTTGGGCTGTGATCAAGGAAATGGGGCGACTTAAGGACAAGGACACGCAAGACAGTTGGCAAAGGGAAAGCGCGAGTCAGGGAATTACCTGGTTTCGTCCTCTGTGGGTGAGCTGCCAAAGGACTCAGCCCTGGATCCAGTCGGCCACTTAACACTGAATAGCCAAGGAAGGGCGGTGAAACCCAGTCCTTCCAGAAGAATATGAGATTTGGGAAAACAATAGGAAGAAAGGGGGAGCTGGATTAAGGCTTCCACGACTCCACGAGTGATGTGGGGCGCTGCGGAGAACTCACAAAACCTGACCTCAGCCGCAATATAATCCCTAAGATGAACTACCGAAGACTTGAGTCCTCACCATTGCCTGGGGGAATAACAGTACATGCCCTCTAGTATGCTGTGACTTGGAGAACACACCTAATCCTTCCATGCTTTCTGAGAATACTGGGTCACCTCAAGGCAATGCACTTGAAGCAAATTAGCCCTTCGGTTACAGCACGTCTGTTGGCAATGCATTACAGTGGTCCCCTCTTAATAGCTGCAAAAGGAAGAGTGTAGTCTGTATTGAAGATTTAGAAGGGTCTGGATGATGCAGGGTTTAGTACTTTTATTAATTGAAAGAATCTTGAAGCTAAATTGGAAGACTCTTGGATTACACGTCATGATGATTTACGTGAGATTGAAATTCTCATTACTGAGAAAGGAATAGAATGAAACATCTAAAGTGAGATCAGAATCCTGAAATAATAGAAGGATTAAATACAGGCCCCTAATTTAGTGATATTCACATTTTTGACAATGGATTCTCCAGTGTAATATGTTTTTAGACTATCTTTTATGTGGTCAGGCGCCCTCTGCTGCTTCCAAGTAGAAGTTCAGAAAACAAAAGAAATTCTTAATGACAGACTAAATGAAGGACAAATGCCAACTTTTTACCTTCACAATAATCAGCAAGCCTGGAAGAGTCACCCAGGTGTGGGATATATGAGATGGTTCTTCACACATTTTCCACATGGAAAATGAGAATAATAAACCAGCCCCTACCACAAAGAAATCTTGAGAGAATCGAGTGAAATAACAAAACATCAAAAGCAATATACAAACCTTAGAGTCTACATGCTGTTGAGTGAGGTCATGATTCTGACCTGACTGACAATCATTTAACAACATTAGTTGAATACTGCAACACGTGGGACATGTACTAGGCCACATGACACACCAAACACAAGACCCAGCTGCCCCCTTCAGGGAGATTCTGTTCTAGTGAAACAAACATATGAAGATGCTCCCCAAATGCTTTGTAAAATAAAACAAGGAATAAGAAAGGAGGGAAGGAGCCAGGCACAGTGGCACACACCTGTAATCCCAGTGGCTTGGGAGGCTGAGGCAGGAGGGTGGCAAGTTCAAAGCCAGCCTTAGCAACTTAGCCAGACCCTGTCTCTAAATAAAATACAAAAAGAGGGCTGGGGGTGTGGCTCAGTGGTTAAGTGCCCCTGGGGGTGTGGCTCAGTGGTTAAGTGGGTTCAATCCCCCATACCATAAAAAGGGGGGTGGGGAAGAGAAACATAAAATCAAAGCCATTGTTTCATATATTACACCCAGTTTTTCAGTATTTTAAGGGAAAAAGGTAAATTCAGTCTCATTGCTCCATAGTGGCTGGAAGCAAATTCTCACCTTTATGGGGTGTTTTTAATATCTAAATATCTGGGTATCTTTTCGTGTTTTGGTACTTTTTTTATTTTTTAGTTGTAGGTGGACACAATATCTTTTTTAAATGTTTTATTTATTTATTTTATGTGGTGCTGAGGATCGAACACAGTGCCTCACACATGCAAGACTAGCACTCAACCAGTAAGCTACAACCCTAGCCCCAATTGGTACTTATTTCCAATTAACTTCTTTTGTAATTGAGGAGGGTACACTTCATGATTTCAGTCCTTGTAGATGTACTGAGGCACAGTTCAGAGCCATCCCATGATCCTAGAGCATGTCATGTGCTGATGGCTGAGTTTCATTCCTTAACTCTGTGATGAATGGCATTTTGTAAGTGGAGGTTAGGCCCAGTTGATTAATACTGTTGTTCAAATTATGTATAGCCTTATATATTTTTACTGAATCTTTTCTTCTTGTTTGAATCAGTTCCAGAGTGGGAGATGCTAAAATTTCCAACTATAGGTATCTATCTATCTATCTATACATCTATTTTTGTGATATTGGGGACTGAATCCAAGGCTCTCTACTATTGAGTAACATCCCAGCCCTTTTTATTTTTTATTTTGAGGGAGGGTCTTGCTAAATTTCCCAGAACTTGTGATATTATGAGAAAATAATTGTGTTTCTTTTATACTGACATGTGTCATTGTATTGGCCACAGAGCACCTAGTAGAAGTTCAAGTAGAAGTTCAGAAAACAAAAGAAATTCTTAATGACAGACTAAATGAAGGACAAATGCCTCCCAAGTAGCTAGGATTACAGAAATACACCACCGTACCTATCTTATTTTGCCCATTTTTTGGGGGGGGGTATTTCCTTTTTGATGAGCTTGAGAGCTATTTAAACATTTTAGATCAATTGCTTCATCAGATATGTAATTTAAGAGTGTATTTATACACTCTTTTATTAAGAGTATATTTCAAGGTCTGGGGTTGTGGCTCAGTGGTAAAGCGTTCGCGTTGCACATATGAGACCCTGGGTTCTAGCCTCAGCACCACAAATAAAATAAATGAATAGAATAAAGGTATTGTGTCCAACTACAAGTAAAAAATATTAAAAAAAAAAAAAAGAGTGTATTTCAAGCTGGGTGGGATGGCGCATGCCTGTAATCCCAGCAGCTGGCGAGGCTACAGCAGGAGTATTGCAAGTTCAAAGCTAGCCTCAGCAAATGCGAGGCAATAAGCAACTCAGGGAGAGCCTGTCTCTAAATAAAATACAAAATAGGGCTGGGGATGAGGCTTAGTGGCTGAATGTCCCTGAGTTCAATCCCCAGTACAAAAATTTTAAAAAGTATGTCTTTCAGAGAACAGAAGTTCTTAATTTTGATAAAGTACAATTTATCAACTTAGGCTTTTGGTATCATCTTTAAAAACATTTAACCTGGCATAGGATCCTAATATTTTCCCTTAAATTTTCTAAAAGTTTTATAGTTATTTATTTTATAAATAAATCTGTGATTCCTTTTGAATTAATTCTTGTTTGGGGAACAATGTATGGATGAAAAAGAAATATTTTGGCATGTAGCTTTTCTTCCACCATTTGTTGAAGAGATTGTATTTCCCCAGTAATTGCCTTTTCACCTTTATCAGAAATCAACTGAGCCAGTTGCAGCAGCCCACAGTTGTGATCCCAGTGACTTGGGGGTCTGCGGCAGGAGGATCACAAGTTCAAGACCAGCCTCAGAAACTTAGCAAGGCTCTGTCTCAAAATAAAAAATATAAAGGATTGGGGATATCTCTCAGAGGTAGACTATCTGCCTGACGTGCACATGGTCTTGGGTTCAATCCCTAGGATTAAAAAACCCCAGGTTAGTTTGTTGTTTTCTGTGCAGTTCCATCCATCTGTCGCTCACCGTCACGCCAATGCCACGCTGTCTTTTTTTACAGTAGCTTTCTGATAAGTCTTAAAATCAGTTTATGTTGGTTCTCCTCCTTTATTCTTCTTTCAGAGTTGTTTGTAGTCATATAGATTCCCTTGTGTTTCTTTATGTAGGCTTATCAATTTCTACAAAAACAACCTCTTGGAATTTCAGGTGGGATTGCATTAAATCTATAGGTCAATTTAGGAAGAACTGATTTCTTAACATTCAGTCCTTCACTTCACACTCATAATATGTTTATTCGGGCCTTTTTGAAACTTCTATGAGGTTCTTTCTTTCCATATGGGTCTTGCACATAATTGTTAGATCTATCACTAGGTGTTTGAGCTTTGGTGCTATTGTGAATGGTCTTAATCACTTCATTTCAATTTCCGTTCATAAAATGTTGCCAATGCGTTGAAGCACATATCGACCACGAGTCCAGCAACCTCAGTCACTGATTGCTCAAGCAGCTCTGGGTGGACTCCACGGCCTGCTCCCGTTGGTGAACATGCAGTCTGTGATTAAAGACAACCTGACGTTTTCCTCTCAATCTGGCTACTTTCTTTTTCTTTTCTTTTCTTCCTGCAGGGCTAGAACCTCCACGTTGTGTTGAGTAGACGTAGGAGGGACGTTCTCGCTTTGTCCCCAGTCTTAGGAGGAAAGCATTCTATCTTTGTGGTAGGCAAGATTCAAAGATGCCCCCAACAATTGCTGTCCCATAGTGTCCCAGGACTGTAGATTATGGACATTTCTCACATAGGAAGGGGCTTGCGTGGCACAGTTGACTGTGAGAAAGGGAGATTGCCTGTGGAGCGTCTGACAGGAGGGACTTAAAGGGGGCCCAGCCTTCATGGTGAGGCTCCTGTCAGGAGAGGAATCCCATGTGGATTCTCTGCCCCTGCCTCTGAAAATGGAGGGGCCATGTGGCAAGTAAAGCAGGTGACCTCTGTGGGAAGCCACTCCAAATTCATGCCCCTGATGCACGACGGGGATCTGCTAGATCACTGTAGTCTGGCACCAGGGCCATGACTTGTGACTCAGGCTTTTCCCTCGCTTGGATAATAAGGTGTGACCCTGGGAGTGGCTCTAGGAGTAGGGCACCAGAGGGGTTGAGCCTCACTCGCCTGTTCCCTTGTAATTTTACCCCAGCCTCATTTGAATGTCTTTTTCCCAATAAAGGGTTCAGCATGTGCTCCTCTCTCTTTCTGCGGACCCTTAAGGTCAGAGGAGCTGTCACAGGACCCCAAAGGAAAAGGTATCTCTGTCTCTTGTGTGGTTATTTCGTGCAGCCCAGTTCCCCTGGAGTGACCCTGAGTGTTTTTGTTGCGAGGAACGCGGCAGATCCGGGGCTGACAGCTAGCCAGGGGTGGCAACCTCAGTCCTACAACTTCGAAAGGCAGTTCTGCCACCACCACCACACGAGCTCGGAGGAGGACCTGAGTCATCGTGAGCACAGGGCAGGCAGTGCCTCAGTGCCAGCTTAGTGAGGCCAGGAGCAAGAAGCCCAGCCACCCCCCTCTAGACATCCCGCCTGTCAGCTGTTGAGTGGCATGATAACGACCGTTACCTGGATGAGAAAGTTCTCTGTTATTCCTTATTTTTCAAGAGTTCTTACGAGAAATAGATGTTGGATTTTGTTAAATAGTTTTGCTATAGCAGATACAGAACATGTAGTTGGTATAGGATCAATACCACCCATCTCTAGTTGGTATAGAATCAATGATATCCATCCCATAGTTGGTATAGAATCAATACTACTTCTGCTTGGGTGCTTAGGAGAATTCACCAGTGAAACCAACTTGCCCTGGAGTTTCCTTTGGGGGAAGTTTTCTAACTGCAGATCCATTTTCTTTAACAGATATGGGGCTGCACAGATTGTTTCTTCTTGAGGGAGCTTTAGTAGTTGCTAAATTGTCCATTTCACTTGGGTCATTGAATTCATTGGCAAAATGTTGCCCATAGTCATCCTTTATTATCATTTTTCTGTCTGTAAATCTATAGTGATGTTCCTTCTCTCATTCCTGATATTGGTATCTTTTGCTCTCTCTCTGATACCATTGATTCCCTTCTCTCCCTACACCCCGTTGATCTGTCGAGGTCAAGTTGGAGGTCTATCAACTTCATCAGTCTTCTTGAAGAACTTCGCCGATTTCCCGCTATACTTCTTGTGTTTTCCTTTCTGAACTTTATTATTTCCTTTCTTCAGCTTGCTGTGGGTTTAATCTGATGCCTTTTCTAGTTTCTTAGCCTTGAAGTTAAGTTCATTGTTGGGAGATCTCTGTGTTTCTCCGTTTCCCTTTGAATGTTGCTGCAGGTCTTTCCCAAATTTGATGTGCTAGGCTTTGATTTTCATTCAGTAGAAAATACTCTCTGATCTCCCTTTCTTCTTAGATCCAGGGGCTACCTAGAAGTGTGTATTTGCAGATTTTCCAGAGATCTTCCTGGAAGTAATTTTTTTCTCTGATGCTTTCATGATTATGTCTTTATTATTCTGAGTTTCACTAAAGTATATCTGGATACTGGTTTGTTTTGATTTATCCCACTTGGCATTGGCTGCTCTTGTGAATCTTAGCTGTATCATGTCTGGGAACTTCTCAATCATTTTCCCTTCAGAGAACCATTGCTCCCTGTCTCCTCCTGTGTGTCGCCCAGCAACCGCACAGTGTCCCCTCCACTCCCTGTCTCCTCCTTGTGTGTCGCCCAGCGACCGCGCAGTGTCCCCTCCACTCCCTGTCTCCTCCTTGTGTGTTGCCCAGCGACCCCGCAGTGCCCCCCTCTCACTTCCTCTTGGGTCTCAGCCTCTCTCCTTCAGGCTCCATGTCTCATCTTCTTGCTGCCTTTTGGTCAGTCTGCTGGGTTCTTGGGTTCTTGTCTTAGCCCCAGCAAGTTAGTCTAACTGTCCACATAATTTCAACCCTGGTTAATGACAGCTGATGATAAAATGGGACAAAGTTGTATTTATTTCTTTCTTGAATCTGGTGGATCCTTTTATAGTTCCGCATTCCCTGTGGATATTTTCAACCTTGTCTTTTATTTTGTCGTTTTGTGGTTCAGTAATTGTACTCATTATCCTTGGAGAACTGTCTATGAGTATGCTTTGAAGGGTTCCAGTCCCTCCAGTGAGGAACCACTTTCACAGGCACTTCCAGTCCAGATTGTGGTGTAAGGCCTTTGGATAATCCAGCTGGGGCTAATTTTGGCTGAAAGTCCCAGGAAGGGTGGCAATGTGGTCAGTGTCTTGGGGATCCCCTCTCCACCGGGCACACAGTGCTGAGTGCCTCCTCGGGGTTCCTGGCCTTTGCCACTCCGGCAGAGCTCTTGAGACCTCAACAGAACCTGGCAGGTCTCTCTGGGATCCCCTTCTCTGGGTCTTGGCTTTGCCTTGCCCTTGGAGGCTGTTAAGACTGGCTCATGTCTATAAGCAAAAGGGGTCTCAGAGCCCAGTGACCTTTCTTCTTTTTCCTGTCTTTCTTTCTTTCTTTTTCTTTCTTTTTTTTTTTTTTTTAGTTGTAGATAGACGCAGTATCTTAATTTATTTTTATGTGGTGATGAGGATCAAACCCAGTGCCTCACACAAGCAAGGCAAGTGCTCTACCACTGAGCTACAACCCCAGCCCACCCAGTGACCTTTCTTGATATCTACTTTCCATGTTCAGGCCTGGTAATTCCTTACTTCCTATTTAGCTTTCTCATGCCTTTAAGAAGACCTGTTTCAGTCTTTATCCCACATTTTTCAATTATTTCAAATGGTAGGAACAGTCCAAATAACCTAGTTGTATTTGTCTATTTTTTCGTTACTATAGTGAAATAATAGGCAAATTACTTTATGAAGAAAAGAGGTTTAGCTCAGAGGATCAAAGTTTAAATATCAGGGTGCCAGCTCTGATAGGAGCCCATGGAGGATGGTGGGACAGAGTGCACACAGGAGGAAGAGATCACATTTTAAAACAGGGAGTCTGAGAGCAACTCAAAGTCAGGCTTCCTTTTCTAACAATGTACTCTCCCAAGAGCTCAAAATCCCACAAAAGCTGGCTTCATCCCTTCTGAGGGCAGCTTCCCAGTGACCTAAGGACTTCCCATGAGGCCTACCTCTTAAAGGTCCCTCCGTCCCTCAGCATCTCCACACTGACAAAGCTCTCCTGAGTCCATGGGGCACTTCATACCCACACCATAGGAGTCCACCCGGAGCCTGGAAAGGCAGCTCTACTTCATTTTCAAATGGAGTTTTCCAGTGTGTCATTAATACATTTGCACCTTCAAATTTCAGAAAATGTGAACAGAAACAAAGAGAGACCTCAAAGGCACTTAGAGTCTTCCCTCCCCCAGACCACTGATGACATCTGGGGTAACTTCCTCCGACTGATAGCAAGCCATGATCTCTGTGGCTTCACTCCCTGCTCAGCTCGGGGCAGGGTCTCCCGACTTCTTACCGTTATCACTGGATCTCAAGTGATCACATGAAGATGAGGACGTTTTGTAAGTCATCAGATGCAACGACAGGAAAGAGAGAAACTCCAAAACTAGAAAACAGTGCAGAGACCAGAAAAAAGACAGAAGCCATGCTGGACACCTGGTCACAGCCCGACAAGCAACCTTTGACATGGTATTGAAGGCGAGCATGGTGTCAGGAGGCATGATGCGCTCCCAAAGGCCCGCAGGA
The DNA here is from genome assembly GCF_001458135.2 of Marmota marmota marmota. Taxonomy (NCBI): domain Eukaryota; kingdom Metazoa; phylum Chordata; class Mammalia; order Rodentia; family Sciuridae; genus Marmota; species Marmota marmota. The sequence goes on along the minus strand of NW_026000222.1, from coordinate 1,669,591 downwards.
GGCTGCAGACTCGGGCCTTCCTGGTCAGTGGGTCCATTACCTACTTTCTGAAAGATAAGCACTGGCTTCTAGGTCCCCATCCACCGCATCGTGACTTCTGCACAGTCCTGGTCACCGAGGGCTGCTCTTCTGTGTATTAATTGAGGGAAGAAGTCAACACACCATTTACATGGAAAGATCCCCCCACCTCACTAGCCTTTGGTGTTTGGGCATTTTAACAGGCAAGTGACAGTTTTGTTAGTATTGTGATTGGTGTTTCCCTGATAATGGACAGTGGAGAAATACGCACACTGTGTAAAATCACTAGTCAACTCTCGCTTGTTGCAGAGGGGCCTGTGGGAGACTGGGACACCCGACACACTTGATGGGACTGGAGCAGAGGGAGCATGAGGCCCTCGCAGGGAGGTCACCTGTGCTCTGTTTTGCTGGGGTCACTTCCCACCAGTTTCCTGGAATAACCTAGTCAGTGTTTTCCTTTCAAAGCTGTCAGTGTTTCCAGGACCCAGTGCTGAGCGCTTCCCTCTGCTCTGCTCCGACCCTCCCTTCTCAGGATGGAACAAAAGGTAAAAAAAAAAAAAGGAAAGAAAAATAGATAGAGGTAAGAAATGAGTGAGAGGAGAACTGACTCCAAAGTCTTTAATGGGGATGTTAGAGCCAGAGTGACAGATGTGCAGAGATACTCTCAAGCTCCACAAGGTCAAGACCAAACCCATGCCTCCCTGAGAATGCAGCCGACCAGCCTCTCGTGCCATCAGCTATAAGGGCTCTCGCTGATCCTCTGTACCTCTGTCTCCACTCCTTGATTCTTCATTTGCATCTCACCTGAGTGCTGCTATCAAAAGCATGTGGCTCTTGGTCTTGGAGAGGACGACTCACATACAGATGAAGACAATATTTGACCAGCTCACGTGTTCCCTTCCTCTGACTATGGCAGGGACATATTTTCTGCATGCCTTTCTGGGCCATTTGGGGACTTTCTTCATTTATTAATGATTTATTTACATTTAACGAATGGGGCAATGTTTTTGTCCTGGGGACACAAAGGCAAGTGACACAAGGCAGGAAGGAGGATGGGGTGAGAGAGGATGGAGCAGTGCCATGAGAGGAAGTGCTGTTACTGGGAACATCTTGGGTTACTTGGAAATCAGAGGCCAGCGATCTGTTTCTGGTTTGTCTATGAAATACTGGACGACAGGTTGCCAAGTCTTGGATCTGGTTTCCTGGTATGAACCCGCCATGCCTTCTGCAGCTGCCTACCCGGGATTCTGGTGGAGGGCGGCCTCTGCTGCATTCACCTGTCCTCTGTGGATTGCATCATTCACCAGCTGGGCCAAAACCGGCAGGATGTGGTTAGCTCCACGCCCGGGATGGAGGTTTCAGAACCAGCTTCCATGAAGGCTACACCTGGCCCCTCCAGATGGCCTGCGGCTGAACAGCAAGAGAAGTGCTCTTCTTGAGAATGGGGAGTCTTGCAGCCAGACAGCGGCATTTCAAGGCTGCTGCTGTAAGCCCTCGGCATAGGTTGCTGGCTCTGGGGTCACCGGCAGGGAAACTGAGCTGGCTCCTGGGCTGAGCAGGATTACAGTACCAAGTGCTCAAAAGGGTGATGTTGGAGGGATTTTAGAAACTGTGGTGGATTGGGCAGCCATGCCTATAATTCCAGCAATTCAGGAGGCTGAGGCAGGAGGATCACAAGTTCCAGGCCAGCCTGGGTGACTTAGAAAGCCTCTGTCTTAAAATAAAAATAAAAGGGGCCTGGGAGTGTAGTTCAGAGATAAATTGTCTCTGGATTCCATCCCCAATACTGAAAAAAAAATTATTTTTTAAATCCAACTCACTGTCAGCACCATCTCCATCTTGCACTGTTGGGCTCAGTATTCTGGCCTTTTTAAGAACACACCTGGAATTAGCAGTTTGCTCTGTCCTGTGTCCAGCATTTCTCTGGTGGCACCTCTGATCACTCCACAGGACAGCAGAGACAGCTGTTTGGGTGCGTTTAGGGGACACACATCTGAAGCAGACATGAGCCTGCCATCTCACGTGGGAGCACACTAGGGTCGCAGTTACCTTGCAGCCTGTTCACTGGCTAGCTGTTGTCATTATGACATTAAAGGACATTAAAATCATTGTTTTCCTGGCTTATGAACCTTGACTTGCTGTGATGCCTCCCCAGCCCCGTCATCCAGTCCTGGAAATTGCGATGCTACGGCCTGCCAGCAGGTGGCAACAGTCACACCACGTACTAGAATCCACTTTGCTCAGAGGCACACATGAAATATCATACTAATATACGTTGCGTGATAATAGAGAGGTGGAGAGGCATACAAAGAGATGGGGAAGAGAAACCGGCAACAGGTCACGGGGGCTGGCTGTGGCTCAGTGGCAAAGCACTTGCCTAGCTTGGGTGAGGCACTGGGTTTGATCCTTAGCACCACATTAAAAAAAAAAAATTAACATATAAAATAAAGGCATTCTGTCCATCTACAACTACAAAAACTAAAAAGCAGGTCATGGGTACCATGTAAGCTGAGCATCCTCACCCTGCTCCTGTCTGCCCCTTTCTGAGCCTTGAGGCACCCTGCCCGTGCCTCCATGAAGCTCCAGAGAATCTGTCACACACTTCACTTGGGGATCACGGTTTTCAGAGGAGAGGGATGTTTTGTTTTCTCTTCCTATCAGACGCTTTGGCCTGAGTCCCAGGCATTTTGGGCCTTTGCCCAGAGACAAGTGACCCTTCCATGGGCTGAAGATGAGCACGGAGAGGACTGAAGCACGAAGGGTCAGCACAGACTCTGGCCTGGGCTCAGCAACAGTGGCAGAGCCCCCTGGGAGGGTTGTTCCTGGCCACCAGTTCCCACCAGCCAGGAGCCATTGCAGGCGGTCAGTCACAGTCCCCGCAGCGCTGAGCAGCTGAGCATCTGAGGCAGACTTACTGAGGTCCCTTGACCCCCCCACCCCCACAAAGCCAGGACCTGTGGGGCCCCAGGGGCTGAAGGGATCTCAGCTTTCTTAGTGGCTCCTTGGCTGATGCAACTCGGCATACAAGTTGGTCAGAAGCTGTCTGCGCCCGGCAATGTCCAGGTCGGCCACCAGAGGTCAGCCCATCAACACGGAAGGGGCCTTAGCTCTGCCAAAACAGGCCGCAAACATTGCATCATCCTCTCCAGGACCAGGAGGGACCCAGGGCCAGCGGGACTGAGCCCATGCGGAGGCTTTGACAGCCTCAGCAGCCTCTCTTGTCACAGCTGTGAGGCTTGCTGCGGCCATCGCAGACCGACTGGTCCCTTGGTGCCGCTGTGCTGGCCAGTCAGGCCGAGGAAGCCAGAGGGGGAGACGGCTCTGAAAAGCAGCTTTTCTGAATCAGCTCCTTCCTCCCAGGCTGAAATGTGGAGGAGCTGCATTTCTGTTCCGTGTGTTTTAAGAGGGGCTTTGTTCCTAGCGCGGTGGCCAGCAGCTTGGGAGGTTGAGAGAGGAGGATCCTGAGTTCAAAACCTCAGTGAGGCCCTGTCTCTAAATAAAACACAGAACAGGGCTGCGCTGTGCCTCAGCGGTCGGTCCAGTGCCCCGGAGTTCAATCCCCGGTACCAAAAAAAAAAAAAAAAAAAAAACGGGGGGTGGGGGTGGCTTTGGTGCAGATCTAGTGACCATTTTAAGAATTAATTGAGGAGGAAACAATGCTACCGATTTCCCGCTGGAGCCCAGGGCGGCCCGCAGTTCCTCCCTGCCCGGGGCATGGCTGGACAGACTGTGTGGGGTGGGCCCTCAACTGAGCCGGCTTTTGGCACAGCCGGAACCTTGGGAGCTGACTTTTACCATCCAGGAGGACTGCGGAGGAGGAGGGGACCCATCTGAAACCAGGGACAACTGCCATCCAGAGTCACCAGTGTCTCCTAGGTGCCACGGAGACCAGCGAATCACTGTTCGCGCCTCGTCCTGAAGACAAAAGGAAGCAGCGAGGACCCCGGCGAGCGGGCAGCTGCCGAGGGCTCTGGGCGGCTGTCTGTGTGACTGCGATCCTAATCTTCACCAGCATCATCTTTGTCATCCACACACACGAAAGGGCAGGCACTGGCTGACCTCTGCCCCCAAAGAGAGCCGCATGTCCTCCTTCGCAGAGTCCCCAGTCGACTCTGCAGTCCCCACACCACCCTTGCCCTCTCCCCCTGGTTCAGCCCCCCACGGTCCTTGCTGTGGCCATTTTGTTTGTCTGTCTGTTTGCTTTGTAGATGGACACGACACCTTTATTCTATGTATTTATTTTTATGTGGTGCTGAGGATCGAATCTAGGGCCTAACTCGTGCTGGGCAAGTGCTCTACCTACTGAGCTCTAGTCCCAGCCCTTTTTGTGTGTTTTTGATAATTTTTTTTTCTTTTAGAATAGTTTTAGGTTTGCAGAGAAGTGGCAGCAAGTTCTGAGAGTTCTTCGGGGCTCACCTTTCATGGCCACAGGACAGTGGTTGAATCTAAGAGGACGACACAGGGACGTTGCTGCCAGCCCAACTCTAGCCCCCACTTGGATGTCGCCGGTTCCCAGGAGGAGCTTGTTCTGTTCCCAGCGAGGCCCGAGGAGAAGACAAGGTACATTGACCCCACCACCCTGCAGCTGCCCCCGGTGGAAAGGCTTGAGTGGCACCTGAGTCACCTGCTCAGTGGCCTCTCGGGTGTCTTTGTGGCTGCAAGAGGAGGGCTTCCCTGGTGTTTTCCTGTGGCCCAGACGACCCGCACTGGCCAGTTGTTATCCTCTCTCATTCTTTCTCCCAGACATGCTGGGGTTGCAGAATGACTGGCTTCATTCCGCAAACTCAGGGAACCAGCACAGAGACACTGAGCCCCTGGCTGTGGGGCCAGGCTGGGGTCTGCGGCCTCCTCCCAGCCCCCAGCTGCCTCGCTCAGGCTGCTGGGTCGGTCGCATCAGCCCACAGTGTCTCTCCTCAGGCCCAGCCGCCCAGGGAAGGCGTCCTCCCTCGCCGTCCCAGCCCATGCCCACTCCAGCCCTTGGCCTCCTGCCCCTCGCCAGGGCCAGCTCGTGGGGGGTGCGCGGCTCCGCCCCAGCCTTTCCTTTTGTTCTCTGTGGTTTCACCTGCTTCATGTCCCAGAACTTTGGACCAGGAGACTAGGACGGACGCCTTCCTACGCCAGCGTGGAGCCGGGAGGGAGAACAAACTTGTTCTAAAGAGCAGCTAAGGGCTCTGGGTGACCATGACGTGCCTGTGAGGTTCCTGGATCATGACCAACTGGTGTGGGATGTCGGGGGAGGGGGTGTGGGTATGGGGGTAGGACGTGTGGAAACTCTCTGTACTTCCTGCTCAGTTTTGCCATGAACCTAAAACTGCTCTTAAAAAGAAAAAAAAAAAAATTCTGTTGAAAGACACAAGCAAGCCCCGTGTGGCTTGGCTATCCTGGGTCGCCCCAGGCTTGCTGGCTCCTGCCCGAGTGGCAGGGTCTGGGCTCTTGCTCCCTGCCCTCTGCCCCACTTTGCAGTCCCCCCCTCAGCTGGGGCTGAGACTCCACCTCCCCAGTATTCTTGCTCAGGCTGCTGAAGGATAGCTGGGCAGTTATTGAGGAGGAAACAATGCTACCAGTTTCCGTGACACAGTCCTGGAGGCTGGGCAGTCCAGGTCAAGGAGCCAACAGGGTTGATCTCCCCTGAGGCCTCTCTCCTTGGCCCCCAGCAGCACCTCCATGGCTGTCCCTTGAGCACACAGGTGTCCCTGGTGTCTCTCGGCCTGTCCAAACTCCCTCTTCTTCTTTTTTTTTAAATATTTTTATTAGTTATTAATGGACCTTTATTTATTTGTTTGCTTCACATCGTGCTGAGAATTGAGCCCAGTGCCTCACACATGCAGCAAGTGCTCTTCCACTGAGCCATGACCCATCCCCCCGATTCTCTCTTCTTTGAGGACAGCAGTCAGACTGGACTGGGGCCCACCCTAACATCCTCATTGTACCTTAGTCACCTCTTGAAAGGCCTCGTCGCAGAAGCAGTCGCATGCCGAGTGGCTGGGTCACAGGCTTCAATGCAGGAATGCCGGGAGAACACAGCTCAGCACAGGACACCCCGCTCTCGTTAACCTTAGTATTGTGAAAGTAGAACACAGATACAGAAAGCCATGCAAAACAAGAATAAATACCCTGATACCTACACACACACACACACACACACACACACACACACACAGAGACACCGCTTACCAGGGGTAAGAAAAGAACAAAGAAGCAGCCTTTGTGGCCCACCAGAACCCCCACCGGCCTCACCCCAGTACAAGCCCTCTTCTCTGGGTGCCCATGGGCTTTATCTGGTCACCACCCCTTGCACGCGCTTCCCGGAGGCTCGGGTCCCGTGCGCACCCTGGGGCTGCCCAGGAAGCTCACTGTTTGTCGGCCTGGTGTGGTGAAAGTGTTCTCACCTTTGTGCTCCTCGTCAGCAATCCGTGCTGTGCCCACGCGGTTTAAGCTGAGGAATTTCCCACAGCCTGGGCTTGGCTGGGTATGCGCTCACGGTGCTGGCTGGCACGCCACAGCGCGGTCTCCCGCCAGGCTCGCAGCGGTGTCTGCTCCTGGGTTGGACACAGGCATCTGCTGGCACCTTGTTCTGTGATGTCGGGAGCCACGGGGCGTATGAAGTTAATTGACCACTTTATTTTCATCAAATAGTCGGAATAATCTGTGATTTTACAAAGAGGTCTTCTCCCTCGTCTGCTGTTGGATTACAGTGGTGCCCTTCCTACAGCAAAGGAAGACCAGTTCTTACTCTAACTGACCTCATTTTCAAGAGAAAGAATTGCCCCCCGTCACTCTCACGGTGTGACTGATCAGTTCACTTGTTCTCCTCTTTAAATACCGTTGTGGACTCTTTGGGTTTAAACAGATCTGGTGGCTTCAAGTCTGTTGCAGCTCCCGACACCATGGTACTGAGATCCCCCCATCCTGCGGCAGAGAGAACCTCCCCACTCACGCCCGGCCCTGCTCAGGGCCCCTCGCAGTCCTCTCGGCTCCGGCTCCTGAGGCTCCCCCTGTCGACTTTCTGCCAGGCCTGGAAGCGTCCTTTTTCTGGCTCTGGGAGTGGAGACACCAGCTGGAACCCTGCTTGACTTCCTCCATTCTCCACAACACGGTCCCTCTCAAGGACCCGGGGCTCGTTGCTCGTTGGCTGTGTTCTGGTTACACAGACAGTTGTCTCAGGAGAGCATAGTAATGCCACCACCCAGTGTGACTGCTGACAAAGTCACACGGCTTTCAGCAGATGTCCCCCTTGTCCCAATGTCTACATCGCCACACCCACAGCCCTGGCACTTTACCACATCTCGTTTCATGCTGGTACTTCCAAACCTGCCTGTCTTCAGGTCACCAGCCATCCCGGTGTCCATGTCCCCTTGGTCCTTCGGGTGGTCAAAGCCCCTCCCCAGCAGGCTCCTCAGAAGGATCGCGGGGACACGGATCACAGCACATAGTGTCTCCTCTGTGCTCCTCGCGTCCGAGTGGCCGTTTGGCTGGACAGACTTCAGCTCCGAGGTGCTTTCTGGAGCCTCTGACGTCCTTCCCTCCATGTCCACTGCGGGGAGGTGCCACAGGAAGTGGCCGAGAGGCTCGGCTCCTCTCTCCTGAGTCCGCTTGTGGACGGAAAGCCCAGGGGGTGGACGTGGCCAGCCGTGTGTGTCTTGGCCTCCTGGGCTGGAGTTCTGGGGTCCGCTGGCCCTGGCCGTCTTCCTCAGACTCCCGTTATCCGGACGTTGGGCCTCTGCCTAGCTTGGAGGTCTCCCTTTCTCTCACTCGCCCGTCGCTCCTTCTGGGTTTGTTGTGGTTGTTTGAGTTTTGAAGTGTCTCCTCATCACCTTGTGTTTCTCTCAAATGTCACTGATGGGGTCAGTTACTGCTCTGCCTCCTCTAGGCCAGTCTCCACTGACAGAGGATGTACTTACCTTCCGGCTCACGTCTTGAGTCTGCACCTCGCCTCTGGATTTTACTTGGGCCTTTTCTGTCTTTCTTCCTTCCTTCCTTCCTTCCTTCCTTCCTTTCTTTTTTTTTTTTTTTAATTTTCTCAGACATTTTAGCTTTTGAAGCAGCAGGTGGCCGTTTTTGTCTGTGCCCGTGGCCACATCCTCCTGGACTGCTCCCTGGTCTGCAGTCACTCTGCTCTTTATTCTTGCTTCCTTTAGGGTGACCTCGCGTAGGAGGTGCTTTGCTGCAGCTTTCTAGGAGAAGTGGTGGCTGTGGTTTGAGAGCAGGCTGGTCACAGGAGCCCCTCTCATCTCACGGATGCCCTTCTGCTGTTTCGTGTGACATCAGCAAGGAGGGCACCTGCCTTGGGGTTTCGTGGTCCAGGATTCTCCCTCACTTTGACCTAAACACTTTCCTTCACTTGCTCCACTGTCTTTGCCCTGGTTCACTCTGACCCACTTCTGCGTCCCTCAGACACAAGGGGCCTGCAAGCCCTATTACATCTTCACATAAACAACCTATTTTTAAGTGAAAAGTGACTATAGTTTTGAAAACACGATATGTAGTGAGGACGGTGGCTTGTTTTGTTCCTGCAAATCTCCGTTTGTCTGCATTAACAGAAGAGGCTGGGTTCGTACATCTGCTCCAGCCTTTAATCTTCTGGCCTGTCGCCTGTCACACAGTCCCTGGAAAACCCATCTCCACAGGAGAATCCCTGGGTCCTTATCTTGCCAGAGACTCAGACTCTCTATTTTCATGTGGGGGTTTTGGATTATGCTGCCACTGCCTCTCCCACGAATCCTCCATGAGCTTGTGGTGGGGAGGGGTGAGACCAGGACACAAAGCTGTTCTGTCCTCTTCGCTGTTACCATCTAGGGCTGCTGGACTGGTTGTCTCCATTGAGCAAAGAATTGAAGAACAGGACACGGAGACAGCAAGCAAGCAGCAGGTTTATTGCAAAAGTGACAGGGGACAGACTTCTCCAAAAAGAAGGGGGCTCAGAGCTGGGACTCTGGTGGGGAAGTTTGGGCTTGTTCTTTTTGTGGTCTCTGGCATTTCCTCCCTTCCTTCTGTCCTCCCTTGTCCTTGCACTCTTCACTATTATTGATTGGTGTTCCCTCTGTCCACGTGTCGGTTTTAGTTTTTCTATTGATCCCCTGCTTAGGAGCACAGACTAGAAAAGCATCTGTCTGATTGGGTCCCCCGCCTGTGTCCAGGAGTGCTTTTGTCAAGCAGAAAGTTGACCTTCTTAGAAGATCCTCTCCACGTGGCCCTGGCCCTGACCTCCTCACTTGCCATCTGCCCTGGCTGGCTAAGCCCCTCTATATCTCCCTCATTGCCACATCTATTGACATCATAGAGGAATTAGCCATAGCAATAAGGCAGGAAAAAGAAATAAAGGGTGTAAGGTTTAGGAAAGAGGAATTAAACTGTTGCTATTCAGACACAATATAATGTAGAAAGTTCAAACAACTGACTCACAATCTACCATAATTAATTAGTAACTTTAGCTGAGTTGCTGGATACAAGATCAACATTAAAATTTTGGTTATGTACCAGCAATGAACAAGTAGAAAGTAAACTCTTGAAAGTTACCCTTGCGGGTAGGGATGTGGCCGAGTGATAGAGTGCATGCCAATCGTGCACAAGGCCCTGGCTTCCATCCCCAGCACACAAAAATTGAAATAAAAAAAAGCCAAGATTTATAAGAGAAGCAAAAAACACCAAAGACCTAAGAATAAATTGAATAAAAGATGTGCAATACTTCTATGCTGAAAACTGCCAAGTATTGAGAGAAATATAAGGAGGCATAAATAAAAGGAAGGATACCTCTCAATTATTGAGGGGAGACTCAGTATAAAAAGGTGCCAATTATCTCCACATTATCTCTGGATTCAGTGCCATTTTCAACAAATCTCCGATTCTCTGTGTGTGTGTGTGTGTGTGTGCACCCACAGATAGGAAAGCTGGTTTCATGGACCTTCAAAGGAAAAGAGTCATGGTGGGCTGAGCTTCTCAGGTGTCTAGGAAGGAGGACAGTGGGGAGGTGGACATGTGACTTCACAGGGAGCCAGTAGTGCTCCTGCAATCACAGTTCCTTGGCCCATTCCCAAGTTCTACTCCAGAGCCAAGAGGAAAGCAGGGCATGGCCAGGAGTAGTCCCCCTCTGTGTCACTACTCAGGGTCTATGGGACATTTGCTTTGGGGGGGTCCTGATCCAGCCACCTCCTGCACTCCTGAGACAAACTGGCTGTCATGTCTGCCTTCCCCACAGCCTCTCGGGGGTCACCTGGGTCCTCCAGGGGGATTTGTCCAGTAGCAGGAAGACTCCATGTTGAGGGCAAGGCTTTGTCATTTTTTATTAAGAAATGATTGGTGAGATGGGCACAGGGGCGCACGCCTGTCATCCCAGCGGCTCAGGAGGCTGAGGCAGGAGTATCTCAAGTTCAAAGCCAGCTCAGCAACTCAGTGAGACCTTTTCCCTAAATAAAATACAAAAAAAGGTCTGGGAATGTGGCTCAGTGGTTGAGCACTCATGGGTTCAATCCCCAGTACCAAAAAAACAAAAAAACAAAGAAAACGACTGTGAGTCTTTAGATCAAAGCACAGTGTCAGGAGTTATCAGTGATTCTTGTTTGAGGCCAGCACTGCTGTGACAGCCGTGGCTCTGCAGTGGCAGCTGTATTTCCAGCCCACAATGCATACAGGGCACATGGGCACTACCTTTGGCCAAATATTGAAAAAATGGCACAAGGAACAAAGGACAGTGTGGAAGTCAGGAGGAGGGAGCAGCTCCCCAGGCTTGTTCTGTCAGGTGGGGAGTCGCTAATCCATTGGAATGAGTCCTGGCTGCTCTTGGGTCCCTCCGGCTGTTTTATTCCTGGGAGTTCACAGAGGATTCTGAGGGTTTTAACAAGCAAGGCCAGAACTGGGGAACAGGACGTGTCATGAGCTGGCAAAGTCCTGGTGTCGGTGCCAGAGTGGAGGGAACTGTTCCATGTGCACGAGGTGCCAGCCGACCTGCAGGGTCATGGGGTCGGGGGCGCGCAGGAGGCAGTAGAGAGCAAGCTAACCGGGACACAGATGCCTTGCCCAAAACATCTTCGTCTCTGCTGGGAGTGGGGGGCGGGGGCTCCTGACTATGCCTCCTCCCCAAGTCTTCTGAGTTCCCTGCTGGCCCCACAGCACCCCTCAGATGCTCTCCCTAAGCCAGCCAGACCCATGCTGCCTCTGCAGGCCACTCTTCTGGGTCTCCACGGTCCCTGGGGAGACGCTCCTGACAGGAGCAAATGAAAATAAACTCCCACAGTCTGTTCATCCTACTAAACGGGAGCCTCGCGCTTCCCTGGCTCCCCATCTACCTGGTGGTGACACACCTTCTAGCCCTGGGTAAAATAATGCCCCATCACATTCCCCAGAGATAATTAACCGTGTTTTGCTGTAATTAGCAGCCACGCCAGAGCCCTCTGAACTTCCTGCCCACCAGATCAGAGACGACAAGCGTGCTGGGGCCTGGCTGGCCTCGGCACTCCCCGTGTCTCTGCCGTCCGTACATCACAGGCTCCCCGAGGTCCTGCTCCCCAAAAGGAGCAGCCTGTGTCCTGCTGCCAAGGCTCAGGTGTCATTCATCCAGTGTGCTCACAAGGCCAGCCCCACGCTGGCGCTGGGCCGGGAATGCTGTTCTCTGCTGCCAATGGCCGAGGCCAAACTGGGATTGGGAAAGGGCAGGTTAGATAAGTGAGACTCCAAACCCCGGGTGGAGAAGGCCCCGCCAGCGCCCCGTGAGGGCCCTGTCTCCCGGTCAGGAAGGCTCCGTCTGCGGAAGCCCATAATGAGCACTCTGAGGACTCTCACCCGAGGACTCGGCCTGGACCAGCACACAACCCCTTTGTTCTCCCCGACTGTGCCAAACGCTTTGTGTTTCTGAATAGCTGACTGGTCGGCCACTGGACAGGGAGTCTCGCCAAGAAGCGGCAGGGCTGACTGTAACTCTCTAGGGTCTGCCACCAGTGGCCGTCTCCAAGGTCTGCTGCTGCCACCGCGCTGCGGGCACCTCTGCTTGCATGGACCCGCAGGCTGCTGGGGAAGAGGGCAGGAGGGGCAGGCTGATGACCAGGGCCTGAGGAGCTAACTGGACAGAAGACGATGTCCTCTAGGTGACAGGCCCCCACCAGGGGTGGCCATGGGCAGCCATGGGTGTTGGAGATGTTGTGACATGAGGGGGGCCCGTCACTCAGGGGGTGGGCATGGGGAACGTTCTGGGTTATTCTGAGTGCCACGGGGCTGCTGCAGGGTGGTGAGCAGGCAGTGATGCCAGGGACCCTGTCAGAAAGAGTCAGGCCACTGGAGAGTGATGGGGAGCAGGAGGTAGGGCAGAACGACACCCGAAGTCCCCACGTGCTGGTCCCCAGGAGGAACCTGGGACTGTGACCTTACAGGGCCACAGGGACTCGACTGGTGCAAATGTCAAGGCTCTTGAAAGGGGAGATGGCCCTGGATGGCCCTGTGTGCCATTGGAGAGGCAGAGGTGGAGAGGGCAAGGGCCACTGCTGCTGGCTTCCAAGGTGGAGAGTGGGCCCAGGGACAAGGGCCGCCAGCAGCTGCCAGGGGTGGGAAGTGGCCTCTTCCCGGAGACCTGGAGAGCCAGCCCTGCTCACACGGTGACACGGCCATGAGTCGGGGTTTGGGAACCTGCCCCCTGATCTGTAAGAGGATCTCTGTGTTTAAGGCACTTAGGCTGTGGCCAAGGCCACAAGAGAAGACGGATCTTCCTGGTCCAGGGGAGCTGGCTGCCCAGGTGAGCTGACATTTCCCTCCCCAGCACACTCCCACAGAAAGGGTGCCCCCGAGGGTCAAGCACATGAGGACACTGGGGCTGCTCAGAGCTAGCCGCAGAGCTGGGCCAGCGTGGATTCTGAGTGGCCAGAGGTGGTAGTGGGGTAGTAGGAGGCACTGGCCATCCTGGCCATGCTGCTGACTATGGGCTGTGGACAGTCCCTGACTCTGGTACTCCTCAGCCACCCCCTGTGGCCACCTGTTCCATCTAAGACCCCTGTAGCAGCATTTGAGGAAAACGATAAAGTTTGACAACTGTCAACGATGACCCGCATCCTCACTCTGACCCCCAGAAAAGCCATGAGAGATCCTGAGCAGAGTCTTCTGGACAGTGCCCTGGAGGGAGTGCCAGCAACCTTATTCCACGTCTTGGGTCCCATGGGAAAGCCTGTGCCACCCCAGCTGTGGGCCCTGGGTGAGCCACACTCCCCCGTGTTCTCGTGTGCGGCAGTGGTGGCAGGCTAAGGTGTGCCCACCTGGTGTGGCCCCCTCAGGTGCAGGATCCTCCCGCCCAGGCCATGTCTCTTGACTCCCCATGGCCCACGGTGCTAGGAACAGAGTCCAGGGCACCCTGACCCTCCCCACCTCCCTGCCTCCCTCCCTCAGCCTCCCAGCCGTCCTGCTCTGCCCCTGGCTGAACCAGCCTCGCCAGGGTGTGAACTGGACGAGGTGACTGCGGTGAACTGGGCTGAGGGATCCGCCCAGGACTTCAGGTCAGGTCCAGGGACAGCCAAGAGGTCCAGCAGTTCTGTCCCCAGGCTCATGACCCACAGAATAGAAAAGAGGTGTGGACAGAACCTGGGCATGGTTGTTGACCTCTGCCCATGCACAGGAAGGGTGGAAGCTGGGCAGATGTGCAGCAGGTGTGAACAGGCGGAGGACATGTGTGTCTTCACATGCTGGGGGAGGCCAGCCGCTGAAGGTGGTCCACCCAGCACAGGTGAACCCAAGGCATGGCTCTGAGACCCAACCAGTCACCGACGCCCACCCTGAGCCTCCACGTGGGGAGCCATGCAGAAGGGGCCGATTCAACGGAACGCAGATTGCCATCACCAGGGCTGGGGGCACGGGGTGCTGCCTGAGGGGGTGTGTCTCCTTTTGGGGTGACGAGAATGTTCCAGAACTGGACAGAGGCGATGGTTGCACAACCCTGTGAATGTAGTAGACACCACTGAGTTGTTTAGGTTAAAATGGCTAATTCTGTGTTCTGTGAACCTCTGAGTTTCTAAAAACTCCTTTAGAAATTACATAGAACAACAAGGACAGGGAGGGGCTGAGGTGGCTTGCTGCCTGGGCTGAGCCTTGCCACAGCACCCTGGCCATGGAGGGCCACGGAGGACCAGGGAGTGGACGCCAGGAGGAAGGAAGCCCCAGCACAGGGCGCTGGAGACCTCGGCTCCCCACTCGCTCAGCCCTGTCGGCAGGCCTGGGCCTGGACCAGCTCCTGGCCGGCATAGCAGCTGCTTCTCACCTGTCCTCAGCCCAGGGAGGCTCATTGGCCGGACTCCATAGGCACAGGTGAGAAACCATGGGCCGAGTCAGAGACCCTCCAGTCCAAACAGGGACACGTGTGAAGTCGTCCATTCCCTGGGGACCTGTGAGATCACGCAACCCCGCGCTCACTCCTCCTGGGGCAGAGTCCTGGCCCTGCTGGAATCGTGGAGACTCAGTGAGGGCGAGGCCAGCCACGCTGTGGGTGGACTCCCACAGAGCATTGCCAAGTCGGAGACTAACCCGTGTTTCCTGGAGCATTTGGGACTAAGGCCTGGGGACACCTGCTCAGGCTCTGCTGGCCATAGATGCTGGGCTGTGCCCAGGCCAAGGCTCAGCCCCATGCTCCCCAGTGCACGTGCCCCGGGACCTCCGGTGCGACCATGTTTGGAAAGCGGGTCGCTGCAGGGTTAAGAAGTCAGGAGCGGTCATGCCAGAGTAGGGTGAGCCCTGCATTCGATGACTGATGTCCTGAGGAGAAGGGCACAGAGACACAGGGAAGCAAGCAGGCTGTGTGGCAACAAGGGTAGGTACTGCAGGGGACACCAAGAATGGCCAGCAGCCGCCAGGGCCTGGGCAGTCAGGAGGAGCCTCTGAGGCTGCGGCCCTTCTAGGCCCTGCGTCTTCTGGCCTCCAGACGGTCAGAGGCACAGGGTGTGGGGAGGGGCAGCGTGTGGTCACCAGTCGCAGTGACTCCAGGAACCACGCAGCCCCACCAGGGACTCCTGGCTGCGCAAGCCCAGGGCACGGGCTTGGCTGGCTCCAAGGTGCCTGCTGCTGGTCACTCCCTGGTGGCATGGCCCGCAGCCCCTCCTGCCGTCTCTCCCACTCCCTCTGCCCACATGGCCCCAGCAAGCCGTGGCTCTCTAGCGTGGGCTTCATAGATAAATGGCCGTCTTCCTTTCATATACCACAGGGCACAAGAGCCATGACACCAGGACCCCAAGCCAGCGGGTCCCACTTGGGCCAGTGTCCACACTCTCGGTTTCTGCCAGCCCAGTAGGTTTGGTCCCAGTGCTACTGGGCTCCTCAACTGTGCCCAGCGATGCCAGCGCATAGCACTCTGTCAGGCAGGTGCGCTGGGCAGCACCTGCCACCCACTGTGACCTTGTGGTCAGCAACCGGCAGCAGCACATCCCGGACGTGTGTCCCTGCAGGGTGTCGTCACAGGGGGGACAGGGATCAGGAATGGGAAGGCTCAGGGCAGCACCAGCATGGCACAGGGCACTAGCCTCTCTCCAGAGCTGCTGTGGCCAGGGTGGTGGCTTCTCAGGACTGAGGGGACCGTTGTGTTGGTGCCGGAGCCAGAGGACAGAGGGCAGGCCACACCTCTAGGCCGGGGCTCTGCCCTGCCCCCAGCTCCTCGTGGCTGCCTCTGTCTTCCTAGGGCCCTCTCGTGGGACCATATCTGTCTCCTCCTCTCTTACCAGGATGGTCTGACTGGACTCTGAGATGACCTCATCCCTTGCCTCAGGGAGGCCGAGAGCCGCGTGTGCACGGGGTGTCTGCAGAGCTGCTGCCGCGCCTTTCCACCTCCCCCAGACCTGCCCCCACCTGGTCCTGGCCCCTGGGATTCCACACCACGAGCCCAAGGCCATGCAAACTCCCCACAGATGGGACCCAGGAGGCTGCTCGCAGAAGCCAGGCTGGCTGCAGGGTCCTGAGCCTCACTGTCACTGGCCGGGCACCTCCTCGTGCCCTGCAGTGGCCCTGCCCTCTCTAGCCACGGCCCACTGCTTGGGTCCCCTTCAGCAAAGTCTGGGGAGGTCCATCAGGGAGCAGTGGTTCCCTCCAAGGCGCTGGCCTAGCCGGGCAGAGCCCTCACAGAGGTCGCATGGGATCACGCTGACCTGGGGCCAGGCACTGTCTGGAGAGCAGGAAGCACCCTTAGCCAGGCCCCTCTGTCTCCCGCTGGGGAGCACCCCCAGGGTCACGGCCGGGCGACTGCTCTGCCACCATTTTGAGACACTAGAGAAGCAGCTGCCTGGCTCCTGCCGCGGACCCTGGCTCCTGCTGCGGACCCTGGCTTCCTGCTCCCGGCCTGCACTCCAAGTCTGTTCTCTCCCCAGACTCTTGGTGCAGTGGAGGTCTCCAGCACCAAGGAACCCCGCCGTCCACCCCGAGCGGGGGCAGGAGCGTGGTTCAGTGGGACAGCCCCAGCACAAGACACACCCATGTGCGCAGAGAAGCCCTGATAAAAAGGAGTGGGGAGTCCATGACGGGAGCCTGCACTCACACACGTCTGTGTCAGGCCTCGTCACAGGACCTGGAGGGCACTTGTGTTCAGATAAGCCACTTGCACAAGGACGGTGGCGAGGGCTGTGTCCACTGGTGACAGTATCCATGTAGGGAGCTCCTGGAACAAAGGGCTTGGCTCAGAACAACTGGCATGGGCCCCTTCTCTCTGCGTCCCCTTGCCTGGCCCACAGCCAGGTGATGAGGCCACAGGATGCTGACTCTGCAGCAGGAGGGCAGGGGCCGGCCGGCCTGCAGACTCTTGCTGGCGGCATTGCCAGACAGCTGGCCGAGGTGTAGGCAAGGGTGCAGGATGCCGGGCACAGGGTGCCCCAGGATGCAAAACCTAATGGGCTGAGGAGGCAGGACTGAAGGTGATGTGGTGTCCTGTGTGGGGTTCTGGGACGGGGACTGGGTGCAAGGAGGAGCCAGAGAGGCCTGTACAAAGTGAGTTTAATTCCTATCATGAATCCCTGGGGCTCACAATGTGACCACTGTCCCTTACAAACAAGGGTGGGTTACATGGGAGCGTCCTATTCACTCTCCAGTTTCCCGTAAATCTGGGGCTGCAGGAACTCGGGGCCGAAGAGCATCCGTGCTCTGGCTGCTAGGGGCAGAGTGGCCCTGTGGACGCCTTGATCCTAGGCTGACCCCATCCTGACCAGGGTCTGGATGAACCCCAGTGTCCACTCCAGGCCTCCAGGAGGGAATTGATGCAGCCCATCCCAGGACAGCCCAGGACTGCCCTTTGTGAGGCCTCTCTGCAAGGGGAGGTCAGCAAGGCCTCTTCACACTGAGCACGTTCACACCGCCCACGGCAGCTGAGCACGTTCTCGGCACGGAGCGCTCTGTCCCCATGGGACTACTCAGCTCATTCATCTGCCACTGTGACTTGTGGGCAGTTCCCAGTGAGGGTTTCTGTAGCCCCGTGCCCAGGAACGTCCCCACCTTGGCTTGGGCACCTGTGCCGTGCCTTTCACACACTGGGAGGCCACAGGGGGCACTGGCTCCAGAAACCCACTGTGCCCTTTCTAGGGGGTGTGGAGTTAGCGGCTCGGCTCGCCTGAGACCCCAGGCCTCCGCCTCAGCACTGAGCATCCCTTGAAGCAAAGTGGAACTGAGACCCCAGGTGACTTCCAGGGGACTCGACTGGCCAGGATTTTTGCCACCAGCAAGGTTCTGAAAAATACGTAAAGACCTGAGCTAAATCAGCCAGATGGTGGGATCAACAGGCCCCTCCTCTTAGAGGATTAGACACCACGGGTCCACCCAGAACAGGTGTCAGGGTCAGCAGAGCTCGGGATTGAGCACAGGGCCGGGTGGGATTCTAGTCATGACCCCGAGCTGCCCCACGTTGGACCAGGCATGGATTTTCCTCTAGAGGAACCCAAAGAAAGGAAACAGAAGTGGACAGGGACTGAGGAGCCAGGAGGACAATGTGACCCCATGAGGACTGGACTTGACACTGCATTTCCCCCTGCTGCTGAGCTGGAGGTTAGGGGCCTTGCCCAGGGAAGCAGGCGGGGCCGAGTCTGCGAGGGCACGTGGTCACCAGCAGCCTCTGCTGATCCCCAGAAGCTCTGTGGCTGGCACCTCCCCAGATTGCTGTGGCTTGGGGCACAGGGGTTCATGGCTGCGTGTCCACCTGCCACTGGATGCTGGCAGCCAAAAAGGCTTCGTGTGAATGGCCTCCCAGGTGGAAGACACGTCGGGGGGAGCTCAGTCTGAGCCTGTGGAGACCCTGTGAAGTGCGGCCCATCCTGACCGGGGTCTGGGCTGAACCCAGTGTCCACTCCAGGCCTATCTCCCTGAGAGGTTCTTGGAGGGGATGGGAGCTGTCACTGTCACAGCAGGAACACAGCGCAGCTCACAGCTGTGGGGCACCCTGGACACCAGCCTCAGGTCCAAAGCAGTGTGGTCTCTGGGTCCCCAGGGACTCGCCCCGGAGCGGGGGCCTAAGTCACACGGGAACAGCAAGGACAGGCTGCCACCACAGGCCGGGGCAGGCGGCCTCCCTGCCTTCCTTCCCCAGGCTCTTGCTTCCAGAAGAGGAACTGTCCCTTCCAGGAGCTCCTGTTCCGAACGCAGAGCTTTCAGAAGGTCCAGCACGTCTCCCCCAGGCCGCCCTGAGGCAAACCCCAGGAGAGGAGCAATGGCGCCCCTGCAGCTGCCCACGGCCTTCGGCCTCCCAGAAGTCCCTGGGCTCCAGAGGCTGGTGGATCCCAGACAGAGCAGGTGTCCCGGGAGAGGGCCACGGGAGGGGATGAGGAGGCCACTTCCCTAACCCCACCCGCCCTGTGTGGGGGGTCCTCTGGCCACCCCACTTCACAGGAGAGGGGGGACTTGGGAGGTGGAGCTGCCCGCTCAGCCCTCCCCGCTGGGACTCCACACAGAAAACCACCTCCGGACCCCGGGGTGCCACCGGACAGCGCTCTGCCTGTTCTTCAGCTTCGGTTGAAAGAAGTTTGAGAATCTCCAGCCTCTAAAATATTTTTTGTTTTTGTGCTGGGGGTTGAGCTCAAGGGAGCCTTACCACTGAGCCACACCCCAGCCCTTTTCAGTTATTTTTTAAATGTTGAGACAGTCTCACCAAGCCCCTCAGTCTGGCCTTGGACTTGTGATCCTCCGGCTCCTCCTGCCTCAGCCTCTCAGCACTGTCCCCAGCCCAGCTCCCGGCTGTTCTTAGAGAAGGCGCAGGTGAGCAAGGCCAGCAGATGACGGAGGCCCTCCCACGGAGCTCAGCGGACATCTGCGTGGGGCCAGGGCCTGCAGGGAGCCTTCTCGTGACGCTCTCCTCCAAGTTGGCTCTCCCCTGACAGCTCATCCTCCAGAGACCAGCTCCCGGGACTGAGCCAAGTTTAGGAATGACATGGGAGCAGCTTTTATGGAAGAGGCTGGCTCCGCGGCTCCGCTCTGGCCGGGCTCCTTTGAGAGCCAGCTCAGGCCGTCCCGTGAGGGCTACCGTCTTGGATAAAGTGTCACAACTGTGGGACAGTAAGCCCAGGGCTTTCTTGGACCCTTGTCCAGAAGGGCAAGCCCCTGAAATGTTAGGAAATGTCACCAGCAAGCAAAGACAACTGCCCACGTGCACTGTGCCGAGGAGGACCTGCCTGGCGAAGCCTCCTTGGAGACCCGGGGGACCGCAGCCTGTGTGCCAGCCACCCAGCCAAAGTGATCTCGCCTTGAGCTTCCCCAGCCCCTCCCCAACCTGAGTCAGGAGCTGCTGGGATTAGGGGATTCTGACAAGCTGGTGGGACTAACTGGAGCCTCCTACTGAGGACAGATGGCCTCGGGCTGCTGGGCTTCTTGTAGAGAGCTTCGAGGGCGGCTCTGGGCTGGACACCTCGGGAAAGTCTGTGGGCTTTCACTGGAAGGGTAAAAGCCTTCCTGGGGTGAGACCTGGGCCACGTGCCTGCTCACCTCCCACCCTTGCGAACGTCAGCAAGGGAGAGGGGACTTCTGGAACCTTCCATTACCCTATTTGACCCAGAGGATTTGCTCCCTAATGAACAGGTAGAGACGAGTTTGTGAAGGCCCTGTTCACTGGGGGCACGTGTTTGAAGCAGCTGACTGTAATCATGCAGTTGAGCCCCTACTTGCAGAATTTAGTCACTCTTGGCTTCAAGGGAAAGAACTGGGTCTTGTTGGAACTGGACCTCAGGAAGTGAGCAGGGCGGGCCTCGGGCGCACGAGAGTCGGGGATTTGGGCTTGGCAGGAGGATGAAGCCTTGGACGGAGCCCAAGATACTTCTGGGGGGAGGATTTGCCTGTTCCCTGGAGACAGGACCAGATGCACGTGGGCTGCAAGATGGGCGCTGAGGCCAGGCCCAGGAAGAGGGTGGGCTGGAGGTGGGGCAGGCCCGCAGGGTGCAGGGCCAGGCGCCTCTCTTGGGGCCGAGGTCTTCCGGTGCCAGGGTGTGGGGCTCCACACTGCGTTCTGTGTCCAACACACATGGGTCCAATCCCACCTCAGCCCCTGTTTTCTCGGGTAGGCTAAGGGATGTCTAGGGGCCCCAGTTTCTCCGTAGAGTAGGGCAACATCACCCTCTCCCCTTCTACGACCGCAGGGTCAGTTCACTTTCTCAGGAGCGACCAGTGGGCCCCACAGGTTCTGGCCGAGGTGCTAGAGGGTGGCCTCTCCTGCCCACCCAGCCAGCCGTAGACCTGAGGGAGCCCCTTGGAGCGCTCTGCTGCGGCGCCTCAGCCTGGAAGGGGCAGGGCTTGCGGGACTCTTCCCTGCAGCGCACCTACGGGAGCTGGAGGGTGCTCTCCACTGTCACCACCCCTGCAGATGTTTTGGAAGCAGGTGGAGGGCTGACAGACTCTTCAGGGGACTGGGAGGCCCTGCCCAAGGCCGGGAGGACCAGAGTAGGTGCTGGTTTCCCTCTCTGGGGTCCTGGGGACAGGGAGGTTCCCGAGTCTCCCCACTTGCTAGAGGTCAGCAGTCCACGCTCTCCACCAGGACCTAGCCCTACTGCCCACCCCCAGCCTCATGCCTGCTGACAGCTCAGGCCTGTGCGGGCTTCGGACAGCACCCCAGGTGGGGGGTCTCCCCACTGCAGCCCTGCTACCTGCCCGATGGCTGTGCGAGCCTGGGGGTCCACAGGAGAGGCCCGCCCAGCAGCATCCTGTACCTGCTCGGGCAGCCCCATCTCCTGCCCTGCCCGTGGGAGCTGAGAGTAGCCCTGAGGCCCTGGTGCAGCAGGCCGGCTCTCTCCACCCACCTCCATCAGCAGCCCTGCCTGGGGGGACAGGCCCAGCTTCTCCAGGTGGCTTTGTGGACAGCGTCCAGACCCTTCACATCAGTGACAGTCGGGGAGCTGGCAGGGTGGTGCCATTCCCGTGCTGTTCCCACCTAGTCAGGGCTCTCACGCTTCTTGGTGCCTCTCCTGTCACGCTGGTCCTAGCAGCGGCTGGGCTTCCTGTCCACCTGGATTCCGTGGGCTGAGTCCTCAAAGAACAGGGCTTGCTGACACTTGCCGAGGGATGGGCAGGGTGGTGGGGGCCGAGGACACCCTGCTCTCATTTCAGGGGATGCCTGGTAGAAGCCTCATGGGGTACACCGCAAGTCCAGCCCCAAGCCCTGACCCCACTCTTTGGGGAGGAGAGCTGCCCCTGCCTGGCACCAAGGACTCACATCCACCGTCTTCCAAATTCTCCTGGTATCAGGGAGCCAGCTGGAGCTGGGGGTGGGGGGTGGGGGAAGGACGGTGGAGTGCACGGGCAGGGGTCTACTCAGACCCCCAGCTTCCACTCCTTTGTCTCATCAGTGACCAATGACACAATGCTCACAATGCTTTGTGTGTGTGTGTGGTACTGGAAATTGAGCTCAGGGACACTGGACCACTGAGCCACACCCCAGCCTTATTTTGTATTTTATTTAGAGACAGGGCCTCACTGAGTGTCTCAGCACCTGGTAGTTGCGCTCCTCCTGCCTCAGCCTCCTGCTGGGTTTACAGCAAACTGGTTCAGTTCTCCTTCCCCAGAGCCTGGAACTCGCAGAGCCTGAAGCTGCGGGACCCACTGGCCACAGGAGACGCCTCCCGAGGGCCCTTCACCACACCCCCATTCCTGGCCCCACTCCCTCCCCTCACCTGGAACTGGAGACCTCCCAGGCCTTACAGTTTAGGGTGTGGACATGAGGTGTGCCCTAAAGCTCCTGTGTCCCTGCAGGCACATCCAGAGGTGTCTGGTCCCTGGGGCTCCTGAGCTCACCCAGGGTGACTGGAGGGGCGGGTGGTCACTGTTGGCAGGTGGGCATGGCTGGAGCTGGTCGCTGGGGGCAGGCCCTGCAAGGGCACATGTGCCCCGCCGCCCCTTCCCGGGGGGCTTCCTGCAGAGAGCTGCTCTCCTCTCCTCCACCAGGCCCTTCCGCCACGAGGGCCCTGGCCGCTGTACCTTGGGCAATGGAGTCGGCCATCTATGGACTGATTCTGTGAGCCAAAGTAAACTTTCCCTCCTTTAATTGTTCTTGCCGGGCATTTTGGTCACAGAGAGCTAACACTTGGCTGGAGCAGCGAGCCCCAGTGAGACATCTCCATTCCTTGCAGTAGTTCTGCAGGAAGTCTCTCCTTCGTAAAACCTGCTGTTTCCCTTCTCAAAACCCCTGCCTCGCGCCTACCCAAGCAGCCCGCCCTGCCCCAGGAGGGGGCGACAAGTCCACCAGGCCAGCTCCCACCCAGCTCCTCCAGCCAGACTGGCCTTCAGGTTCCCCTCCTAGGTCAGCCCACTCCCTCCTGCAGGGTCCTGAGACGGCAGGGGTCTCCCAGGACCCGGTCATCAAGTCTTGGTGAAGCTCTTGAAGAGGAAGCCAGCACTGCCGCCCAGCTCTGGGCCCCAGCAGTTGGCACTGGGCCGCAGGGGCACCTGAGGGGTGGGGGTGGGGGGCCAGTTACCGGTGCCAGGGAGCAGCCAGGCTGCTGGCCGGAGCCCATGTCCTGTCCTGCGAGTGGACAACACAGGCAGGGTGAGTGGCTACCTGCTGACCAGGCTGATGCCAGGCTGAGGAGCGGGACGAGGGGAGGGGCAGGGCTGTGGGGCAGTGGGGGCTCTCCACTCTGCCACATGGTGCCTGGGGGGATAGCTGGTCCCGGCAGAGAAGGCGCTTGAGGGTCTAGGACTGGTCTTGTCCCAGGGAGGCCCTGCCCCTCCCCTAGGTCACCTGGGAAAGGGGCTTTCTCCTAGCCAGCTGCTCCTGAGGACATGGGTGGGGATGGCTCAACCTGGGCCACTGTCCAGGCGCACGGGGTGTTAAGCTCACAGTGGACGTCATCAGGAAGTGCCGCAGAGCAGGGGGTTTGGCAGCCCCTCAGGAGTGCCCAAGGCGCCGGCCCAGCAGGACGGGGGGTGGCCGCTGCTCGAGGATGGCCACCGGCAGCTGGGGTAGCCAGTTGCCCACTGGGCTGTCACCCAGAGAAGTGGGGCTCGTGGCCAGTCTCCTGCCCCAGGTGGCGCCAGGGCTGGTGTCAGGGGGCCGAGCTGCTGTGTCACCAGCTGCCTGTTTCACTGTGTCAGGGCTGGGGGCCACATAAAAGGTGGACCAGGAACTGCCTGGAGGTGGGCAGCGGGACCCGCGTGGACAGGCCCACTTCTTCATTTCACAAAGTGGAGGGAGGGCACCTGCCCAAGGCCTCTCTGTGCCCATCCTCCCTGCGTGGGAGGCACTTTCAAGTCCCGCTGCATGAGGAGGCACCCAGCTCTGTTACCCTAATGGCAGACTGGGCCTGTGACCCAAGCCCTACACCCTCCCCACACCATTCTGGGACAAGGTCCCCAGGTCCCCAGAGCAGGTCCTGGCCCCACGGGTCGACACTGTGGTGTGCCCCCTCTCTCCCCCATCTGGGTGCACCACACCAGCACTGTGGCCCCCAAGGCGGGTCCCTCCACCTCAGGGCTCCCTCAGCTGGAGTCCCTGCCCTGCTCCTGCCCTGTCCCTGGCTGCCTTCCAGCCTGGCCACCCCAGGGTTCCACTCTTGTAAGGGTCGGGACACCCCCGCACTGTGCGGGGCCACACACACCTGTCCAGACCCTGATGACTGTGACAGCGAGATTGGGGGGGACCTGAAGCATCCCAATACCCAACGTGGCCCCGAAGAAGAACACAGAAGCACCAGCGAATTTTAGAATCTGTCGCATTTCTTTAAAAACAAAAAGACCCCACAAATAGAACTCCCCACCCCACCAGCCCAGTGTAACAGGTTAGCCATTAACACAGAATAGAAGATGTACCAGCCACGAGTCACTAGCTCTGTGGACGCCACAGTGGATGGCCAAGGTGGCCGATACAGACGCGGTGACAATACACCACGGCTCCAGCCGGCCACCTGAAATAAATAAACACGGTGCCAACCGTACCTCCACGTTAGTAAGTGTTAGGAGGGGTGGAAAGACAGGGGACAAACAGAGGCTGTCAGGCCAGGGTCTGCTATCCTAGGCCCTGGGGACTGTCGGCCATGCCTGGCTGGACAGCAGAGACTTCCCAGATGGGCCATGGTCCTACTATGCTCCTGGACACTAGGCGGCAAGTCAGAGTCAGCACCATGGACACAGGCCCCAGAACCAGACGGACCCCTCTGACCTGCCTCGCAGGTGGGGGTCCCACGACCTAGCCACACCGCAGCACCCCAGGAACACGCTGCACCCTGCCAAGTGGCTGGCACTGCCCTCCTCCTGGGGGGGGTCAGTGGTCTGAAGCTGAGGTTGAGCCCCCAGTGCAAGACAGGAGCCTGCTGAGCTCTTCACAGGCCTCAGAGAACCTTCAGTCTGACCTGAAGAGAGGAACCGCTCTCTGCAGGTGACTTGCAGGGACTTCCTGACAGCTCAGCAACAACAGTGTGGCCAGATGTGCTGGCCAGGCCTCAAGTGCCCCAGGGCACAACAAAGACAAAGCCCACCGGAGGCAGAGAGAGGAGAGCCCAGGAAGGCTTTGCTCCTCTTCTGAGAGTGGGATGGGGCACGTGAGGGGAGGCGACACCCTGGCCACGGGGGAAGCCAGCCCAAGGCTGTTGAAGGGCTGCTGTGTGGTCAGTGGGAGGCAGAGGCTGGGGTCCCCAGCCGTGCCCTGCCTGCCTTCCTGGCTGTCCCTAGATGCACACAGCCCCATGGTCAACCCCAGGGACAGGCAGGGCTGGCTCTTGGTGCTGAACGTTCGTTCTCCAGGGTTCGCAGGAGCCATCGAGACTTTAAGGCGAAGACACAGCCAGGGCTCTTCTCCCTCAGCCCTACACCCGCGCTGGAGGGAGGAGGGCTGGAGCAGCCGGAGCAGCCGGAGGTGCGCCCGCCAGACAGGCACTGCCACGCCAGTGCAGGTCCTCAGTGCTCCTGTGCAGCCCCAGCGCCGGGTCCCTTGGAGGCACAAGGTAGCTAGCACTGTCGAGATGTCTCCCACCTCCTCCTGACCTCTCTAAACAGCAGTCAGTTGGTGGCACTGACCTGACCCCAAATTTAAGTTGAATGCAGATGAATAGGGAAGGGAGAAGGCGGTGGGCCCCACGGGGGAGCCACCAGGCCTGCCTCAGCTCACTGCTGGCACCGTGCCCGGGAGCCACCAGGGACATCCATCTTCCAGGACACCATTCGTACCAGAGTATTCACAGCTGCTGTGGGTGCCGCCCTGGGCAGGGACGGTGAGGGGACGAGGAAGACCGGGAGCTGCTTTTCTGAGGGCGAGTTGTCTGCGGGTGGCCTTCGCGTGCTCCCTGCCGCAGCGTCTGCCACCAGCTAGGTCTCCTGCGGGACCACCTGCATGAGCTTCTGGCAAAGGACGGTCACGGAGACTGCGGGGAGAGGACACAGAGTGAGCGCAGCCAGGCCACGGGCTGAGGCGAGGACCCACAAGCCCAGCTCCCACCCGACCTGTCCCCACACCGTGCCACGCTGCAGGACAGGAACTCCAAGTTTTGTGTGGCCCTCCAGACCGTGTGGTAAGCACTGGCGCCTCCCCCGGGGCCTCCTGGCCAGCAGCACATTCTGCAACTCTCCGTCATGCCAGACTGCCAGGGCCAGCGGGCGGGGAGTGTGCGAGCAGGTGCAGCTGCCCACCCCAGAGCCCTGTGACGGCAGAGCAACCTGGTGGCCTCGCCACTGTGCGTGTGCCTGGCCCACACTGCCCATGTCACCACTGTGCCCTGAGACCGGGCTGCCCGCGAGGGGCCCCTGGCACTGTCTCCTTTTTCTTTGTGGTGCTGGGGACTGAACCCAGGGCCTCACACAAGCCCGGCCAGCGCCCCCCCAGAGCCACCTCCAGGGCCGCCCTGGCACTTTCTACGCAGAGCCTGCCTGGGGAGGGAGACTGGTGGTTTCCGAACAAGGTTTCTGTCCTAAGTCTGCTCTGGGTGTGACCCTGCATGAGATTCCACAGGGACCCAGGCTGGAGGGAGTGTCCTGCTCAAATGATGGGTGGCTCAGCCCTTGGTGTGGGGTCTCCTCGCCTGCACAGGGGCCACCCTAGAATCTTACATCACCCGGCGCTAAGGTGCTGGCAAGGCCCGCCTGTGCGGACTCTCTCAAGCCTGGCCTTCCACACGGTGAGGACAGGGCCCACTCTGATGTGGACCACCCGGGCCTGGCGCCTTCTCCTGCTCTGCCCAGGAAGGTCAGGCAGTGTTTCAAGGCCGGTGAGTGACAGTGGGCGCTTCTCTGGCAACAGCAGCCTGGTTCTCGGGAACCCCTCTTTCTGAGATGAGCTGCTGCCCAGCTCTTGAGCTGGGAGTCGGTGGGTGTCCTCACCACTGACACCCTGCAGTGGCCAAAGGCCTGGCTGGTGCCAGCCCATCTCGGCCAGCAGCCTGGACACTCACAGATGCCCTGGAGGAGCCACTTGGGCTTGTTCTGCCACCAGACCCCAAGGAAGTAGACAGGCAGCCCACTGAGGATGATGGCGAAGCCAATGCCACATTCCACAGGTGTCTTCCAGAAGGACACGGCGATGAGGAACAGGCAGGCCAGGATGAAGAAGACCGGCATGGCCAGGTTCACCTGGGGACAGCACGCAGCAGGGCGTCAGCAGCTGGGCCTGGGCTCCTCCCGACCACCACACCCCGCAGTGACCTCCACCAGCCCACGGAGAGCTCCAGCCCATGTCCTGTGGCCAGCGGCAGGCCACCCTGGAGCCTCCCCGGGATCCGCGCCCGCCCCACCCACAGCCCTGGCCAGTGCCTGTGCTGACAGGGCAGACGCTGACTTGCACCTTCCGCAGGGTCGGCCCCGGGGCACCAACTGAGCCCACGTCCGTAGCACTTCACCCCGGCTCTGGCACAGGCACCAGGCATGGAATCGCCCCAAGTCAGCAGAGGAATGAAAACAAGCAGCCAGGCTCCGGGGGGCGGAGGGGGGCCTGCTGGTTCCCACATCACAGACGCGGAGCCTCTGGCAAGGCCTGGCCACCCACCAGCAAGCACGGAGTCCTGCCTGCCTAGAGGACCCTTTGTGGATGGACCAGGCACTCCTGCCCCAAACCCGCGGCCTGCAGACAGGCTGGGGCAGAAGCCGGGGCACGGAGAAGGCGGGGGCCGTAGAGGCCTGGGCAGCAGAGCCAGGCTTCTCCCCGTCTGTCTGTGGGCGGTGCCGACAGGCCTGTTCTGAGAGCTCTGCTGTCCTGCACCCACAGGCGGCCAGGCTCAAGGGAACCCACTCCACGACAGTGCCCAGTCCCCTGGGAAAGCGTGCCCGCAGGACCTGGTGCCTGCTCTCCAGGGCCAATGTGGCTAGTGCTGGGGCCTGCAGAAAGCCCTCCTGTGGACACCTGCCCCAGCTGTTGGGCTGGTCCCTGTGAAGGGTGGGGTGTCTAGCTGGCCACTCCTCCGACAGCCTTCCTGTGGTGGAACCTTAACCACAAGTTAAAAGGTGCTACACTGGCTACCTGAGCTCCCAGGCCCAGGGCAAGGGGAGACCAGGGCTCCCTCCAGAGAGCCAGGCTCTTCCCGTCTCTAAAGACAGCTGGGGTGGGGTGGGGACAGGGCAAGGCCTGTGGCAGGGACCAGTTATAATGACCTAGTACCAAAGGGAGCTGGCCAAGTGACAGGAGCTGCTGCCAGTGGCCACCTGTTGCTCCCAGGACTCCCAGTTGTGTGCCCCTCCACCGCTCACGATCGCGAAGCTGACTGCAGTTCTCAGAAGCCTCCAGAGGGTAGCAATGCCCTTGTGCTGGGGGGAGGTGGAGACTGGGAGGTCCTGCGGGTCCTGCTCCTGCCTCAGGCTCCTCGGGACACTCCAGCCCTGCCTGCTCTCTGCCTGGGGTGCTGGCTGGACCCACTGCCAGGCGCTCACCTTGATGGGCCGCTCCAGCTGAGGCTTCTTGAAGCGGAGCCAGACCATACCGATGATGGCCAGGGCCACGCAGAGCCAGTTGAAGAAGCTGAAGAAGTTGATGACGGAGAAGATGTCTTTGGAGAAGGCGTACAGCAGGGTCATGACGCACTGCCAGGAGAAAGGGGCTGGCTGAGCCCTGGGCAGGGCCGTGCCCGATACAGGGAGGATGTGACCAGCCTCAGCCTCCAGCACATTGGGGTCATGTGAGGTGCAGAGAGGCCAGGAGAGCGATGGGCTTCCAGGACAGAGCAGGCACAGATGCCTGGACCCAACACTTCTCGCACACCCTGCGTCAAAGCAGCAACCTGGAACTAAACTATGCACCCACCAACGGGGGATCATAATAAGTACAGAGCACCCACACTACACAGATGGCCGTTTCAAAACCAAGGTCAAGCTGGCCCTTTTAAGCATGTCCAGAACTTCTGTGATACTTCTCTCTTTAAGAGGTGGAGCCTAACCCTGCTCCCCGAGGAATGGCACTTATGGACTCACTTTAACAAACAGGCCCAGGCAGCAAGGACAGCAGACCCGGCCAGGGCTAGGCCACAAAGCACACGGCCGTCTTGCTCTCTGGATCATATGTGCAGCGGGAGCCAGCGTCCCATCGCGAGGGTGCCCCCAAGCTCCCTGTGGAGAAGCCCGTGTGCCCACAACCTTTGGCCTCCTGTCCACAGCCCCTGCCATGCCCTTGGAGGGCAGCATGCCAATTGCAGACATCAAGCTCTGAGAGACCAAGGTGGGCAGCCCGCGCTGCCGCGGCAGGAATGTGGGAAGGTAAAGGCTTTGTGCTCTGGGCCCTGGATTGGGTGGCTGTCACACAGAAGCAGAGAACTAACAAACAGGTTCAGAGAAGGGGAGAGAAAAGTGCACGGTGGACCCACTAACGAGTCCTGGGTGCATGCCCCAAGCCCCAGAGGTGCCTGGACAGCCACGGCAGTGGGGCTGTCTACACCAGCACGTGAGCAGACTTAAAGTGCCTTCTCGGTGCCCGGGGCCTGGCTGACTAGAGCTCCCAGCCCCTGCAGCATCCCAGTCACAGTCCGCGGCTCAGGGACAGTGGCCCTTTCCTGGCTGTCCCAGTCCTGCTCACAAGGTGGCGCTCTGGCTGCTCCAGAGCCCAGAGCGCCACTGTGTACACCTGGACAACACGGGTGGCAGGGCGGAGGGTGTAGGGCTGTGTGGCAGGCTTACCGTGAACACAAGGGACGGCATGGGTGTCAGGAGCTGTGGGTGGATCATGGACAGGATCGAGGGCAGGTGGCCTTCCCTGGACCCCACAAAGAACAGCCTGTGCAGAAAGCAGTGAGCAGTTAGGCCCACGACCCCACCCGCGGATGGAGGTGCCTACAGACGGCAGAAGGGTGGACCGCACCCAGCAAGTTGGGTCCCAGGGGCAGGGGCAGGAGCCCTGGTGGCCTCCCTCCAGCCCTCCTGGTGTTACTCCTGCAGTCCAGGAAGGGGCCTGCAGGACCCAGCAGTCACACCAGCTCCAGGGAGGGAGAAGGCAAAGGTCACACTTCCCGTCTCCCTGCCATCCCAACCTCTACACACCACAAACAGGACTTCAAAGCACAGGCTGTAAAGATGAGGGGCTGGCAGCCGGGGCGACTCCCTCGACCCCAGGCGGGCACTCACCTGGAGGACGTGAACAGGGACCCGTTGACAGAGCCGAAGCAGGACAGGCCCACAAAGACGGGGATGATCCAGGACATGACTCCCAGGTGGTAGTTCCCAAAGTCCTGCAGGGACACAAGGACGTGAGCCCTGGGACCTCACCAGGGCCGACCCAGGACCCACCTGGCCTGATCCTGGCTTGTGCACACACAGCCATCCCGGAGATCAGTTCTGGACTGTGGGGACAGCTCAGGACAGTGGCCCTTCCCTGGCTGTCCCAGTCCTGCTCACAAGGTGGCGCTCTGGCTGCTCCTGATGGCAGGCCCTCTGGTGGGCCTCCCTGGGTTGCCTGGCCACGCCCAGCTGGCCTGTCGCCTGACCAAGAGCAGGTGCCGGCCTGGGGACGGGCCTGGGGACGAGGATCTGCCTGCCTCACTTGGGGACTCTCACAGGGCCTGGCACGGGGTCTCTGCAAGCGCGGGATCTAAATCAAGTGAGACTCAGCCACAGCAAGGACGCCCTGCTCCCCCGCATGGGAGGGCAAGGGGCAGGAGCCACAGAGGCCAAGGACACAGCCCAGGGGCAGTCTGTCCACCTGACCAGGAGCACCCAGACACGCTGATCATGGTGGAGGCCGCCTGGCGTCTGTTTCAAAGCCCCCTGTGGTTTCAACGCAGCCAAGGTTGAGGAGGACTCCACACCTCTGGCCAGCGTGGGGAGCCCTCCTGTGACACCTTCCATGGAGACTGAGGACAGCCGCACGGCCCTTCCAGGTAGGTGAGAGGCTTACATGCGGGGACAGCCTGGTCTCGGGCTCTTCGACCCTGGGGAGGCGGGCGGCTGTCTTACCACGGCCACAGCCTCGGATGTCAGCATCTGCTCAGTGGTCAGCGTGGTGAAGTAGGCCAGGTTCGTCAGCACGTACACCAGGGTGACGATGGGGAGGGAGATGATGATGGCCAGGGGCAGGTTCCTACAACAGGGAGGGACTGGTTGCTGGAGCACAGCCCTGCGTGTCCCCACGTCTCAGCTGGCTTCTCAGGCAGGGAGGGGCCAGATGCCTGGGCCTGGGGAGCTGGGCCGCCTGGCTAGTGGCTCCATCTGCCTGCCTCGTTGCCCCTGAGGATGGGGTCCTGTCTGAAGGCCCACAGCCCTGACCAGTCCCCACCCAGGAGACCCTGGGGGCCAGAGCTGAGAGCCACCTCCGGGGGCAGGGGGACCTTCACACACACGCTGGAGTGGTCCAGAGGACAGAGGACCACCCTTTATGTTCCTGGGGCTGCCGAGGGCATCAAATGCAGGACAGGTGCCCCAGGGGCACATGTGGTCCACTCCCAGGGCAAGGCTTATTCCAGTTCACACAGGTGGACGGGGGCCCAGAAGCCAGCCCCGCCCCGTCACCCTAATTGTGAGCACCTGGCACAGCTCCCCAGAGGCCGAGCCGAGCCCACCAAAGGGTTTAGATGGAACCAGCTTGTCCCTGTGACTTGTCCCTCACCCCTCCACGTACCTGTAGGGGTTGATCATCTCCTCTGTGACAAAGTTCAGGTAATTCCTAGAAATCAGGTTTCATTATGTCACCCCACAACCATTAGGAAAAAGACACAAACCCAGCAGGGAGCCCCATAACCCCTGCACGCCCCCTCGCTCGCCCATCAGAGCCAGCCCCGGTGAGCAGGGAAGGCCAGTGCCTGGGTTCCAGGTGGATGGCTCTGCGTCTGCCCAGTTGGGCCTGGGGGCACCTGGCGGTCACTCCCACCTGCTCCTGCTCTCCCGCATCCCTGCCCACCACTCACCTCCCTCTAGCACCTTCCCACCTGCTGGCCCCAGAGCTGCAGGCAGGTCCCAGTTGGGGAGGCTTCCAGCCTCTACCTTGTGCCTGTTCCGAGGACACAGAGAGGGACACATGCTATGGTGGCCTCAGAGGTCCTCTCACGCCCTTTAGGGCGGCCTGGGGTGCCCTTGAGAGGGCTTCCAGTGTCTGTCCTTCCTGTCCCCAGCTGCACACTTGAGTGCTGTGAGACCCTGAAGTGGCCAGACGTCCTGGAACCTACCATCCTCCGTAGGCAAAGAGGCCACTGTACAAGGCCAGCACGATGTTGCCCACGTCCAGGTTGGTGCCTTGGAAGGAGAACTCTGGGTTCAGATTAGACACGCCACCTGGCAAAGACCACAAAGGAACACTGGTCAAAGGATGCCAGGCAGGGTCCTGCCGGGAGGAGCGGGGCACAGAGCGGGGCACGGGAACAAGCCGACGGGCGGGCGGGGCCTCTCCCTGCCACCACCTGAACAGCCTGCTGAGCCCCTCCCTGACATGGAGGGGCATGGCCTGGCCAGAGCCTGGGCCACTCCAAGAGAGGACAGGCAGCTCTGCAGACTTGGCCACTGCTGCCCATTCTGGTCAAGGTCACCACTTGGCTCAATGATGGTGACCACCCCATTTGCCAAGGGACCCCAGTAGGTTGACAGGAGAGAACACTGGGTGGACCCACGAAGGGTCCACTTGTCATTCACCCACCTGAAGCCTGTGCTTCAAAGGCAGCACAGGACCTCCTGCAGCTGACACTGCTGGGGCCCCTTGGAGGGTGGACAGCACTCCTTTTCTGGGTCCATGTTCTTACAGCGCTCTGGGCCTGGGAGTCTCCCGTAACTGGGCCGGGAGGCTGAGGACCCACCTGCCACCAGGACTGAGAAAACCTCACCCAGCCCCCCCCCCCCCCCCGAACAGCCTCCTGCTATCCTGGTTACACTGTGGTCAGGGGCCAGGCATTCAGGACAGGCACTTTCAACAGTGCCTCAGCTGAGCTGCCCACAGCCCCTCTAGGTCCTAACCCACCTGCTCTCCAGTGGAATATTCTGGAGTACCTTACATCTAAGAACCCAGCCACGTTCCCAGCGCCTGGACCCACACACTCTGCTGGGAGGGAGGGCATCTGTCTTACAAGTGGGGAAACTAAGGCATGGGCCACGTGCCAGGGGTGAGGATCTGCCAGCCTGAGTAAGCCCCAGGGACTAGGGACACATGCCTGCCGGCTGGTGAGCATCACTGGACCAAGCCAGCACACAGGACACTTCGGATCCCTGTTTTACCAACGGGTCACCACCACTGCCCTCCAGACTGGACAACAGCAGCCTCTTACCCACTAAGGACAAGACATGGGGCTGGGGACATGCTGAGGTCTCCTAGTCAGAGCCAGATACCTGCAGCCCAAGACCTTGGTGACTCCAGTGCCCATGTGGCACACCACTCTGGCCACCAGCTCAGGGTGCAATCATCACTCAAGATGGTCCCCAGGGACAGAGTTCCTACTACAGGACAGGACTTCCTGGGACTCGGCTCGACTTGGTGGCCTGAGACGGCCAAGCGCACGCTGGCTGCAGATCTCACTGGCTCCTGCGGGAAGCTGGACCAGCTCCTCCCAACCAGCCATGTGGCTCTGTTCCTGGGACAGTGTGGCTGTCCAGGTGCAATGGGACAGTACCCCAGACCACATACCCTTGAGCCCAGCTGCTCAGCCCCAGCTTCCCACCTGCCATCGGGTGGGAGACAGTGGGAGGGCAGGGTCAAGTCCCCCGAGGGGTGAAGCGCTGCCCAAGACTGTTGGTGTGGGCCCCCAACTGACACTGAGGCCCTGGATGCTGGCTGCCCTGCCTGACCAGGGACAGAAGGGAGCATGGGGTGCAACAGGTGTTCAAGGACCTCAGCAAGCAGCAGAGCCCAGGAGTGTGGCCAGCCTCCGTCTACACTGGGTACTGGCCCAGGAGGGAGGCCACATCTCCGCTGGCCACTTGACCAATCACAGGCTACCTTCTCCCCACAGGTGCCACGGGGTGGTGCTAGGTCTGCTGGTCTGGACCCCGGGCTGTCCCTGGGCTGGGGCTGGCACGGCCTGATGTGGTTTGGGGGTGACCGTACAGAGCCAGGGCTCTACCTGCCCCAACTGTGCCGCTCAGCCACAGCTCTGCTCAGGGAGGCTGGTTCCTGCCCTCTCCAGGGCAGCCAGAGGCGGCAAGGCCCCCCATGCAGGGTGGCAGCGGTTCTGTGGGAGGCTGGTGCTGGCCCCAAGGAGAAATGGGAGACATGCACCCTCCTGAGAAGATGACCCCAGAATGGCAGTCCCACCCGCGATGCCTGGACACTTTCCAGGTTGCCACAACTGGGTGACACAGAAGGGTTCAGGTCAGAGTGGCTGCTCAATGTCTGGAAACGCATGGCGCAGCCCCAGGCTGGGTCACACTGGCCTGTCCCCCACTGCCCAGGCCAGGCAGGGTGACTCCCACAGCCTGCCGGCGGTCAAGTTCCCATGGATGGAAAGGGCTGCGCTGCCAGGTCAGAGAACGGACAGAAAGGAGAAAGTGGGCCTAGCACCAAGCAGCTCCCACCACGCTGAGTTGCCGGGGCCTCACTGCCTCCTCTCCTGCTCTGGCCACCCAGGGGCAGCGACTCCACGCCAGGCAGCCCCTTAAGTCCCTCCCCTGGGAGTCCCCATCCCCACCCATAAAACGCGCCTTCCTGAGGGGCTGGAGGAAGCCGAGCCCAGCAAACCAGAGGCCGCGTGGCCCTGGGAGCTGGTGGGGCCTGAGAACTGGGGCGAGGGTGGGCGTGTGCAGAGACCCAGGAGAGAGGTTTCAGGGAAAGAGTCCAAGTCCCTGTCACACATTGCAGCCATGGGAACCACCCACCCCGGGGGACAGGGAGCTGCCCCTGACAGATGCCAGGAAGGGAGGGTCCTCTGATGGCCAAGTGCATAAGGGAATGGGACTGAGAGTCAGACTCTTCCCATCCGGGACGTGGCCAGCCCTGTGGCCCTGACTCAGGACAGAGCTTCCCCATGGCCACTGTGTCCCCCGAGATCTGCTTGGCCCTTAGTGTCGAGGAAAGCCCTGGCTACAGCTTGCCAGGGCCCAGGCCCGGGAAACCCGTGATCTGGAGATGGCCAGCTCTGAGCTCACCCCTGTGCTCGGAGGCGGGGGGAGCCTCAGAACCCCAGCCCAGCCCAGCCCAGGAACACTTGCTGCAGGGAGGGGACCTCGATCCCTGGCAGCAGGAAGGCCACGCTTCCACTGGGGACAGCTGCCATCCTGTCCCTCACTCTGCCTCTGGGCTCCAGCACGGCGGTCAGACAGAGGAAGGCGCTGAAGCGCCAGGCTTGCCACCTGAGGGCAGGGGGAGCCCTATCTGAAGAGATGGTCTGAGCGGGTGTCCCCACCACGTCTGGCACGGAGAGACGGAGGCAGATCTGGGCCGAAGGAGCCACGGCTCAGGGACGCCTAGAGCCCCCCCACCCCCCGCCCCCGAGCTGGAACCCTAAACCTAACCCTCCCCAAGGACTCTGGTTTCAATTTTTTTTTCTTTGGACTTGAGACCTCCAGGACGAGGCAGACGGGCATCTGCAGTCCATGGAAGCAGCCCTTTTGCCTTAAGATAAACATCGGCTTTCGCAGCCACCCAGGCTGGGGGATCCTACACACCAACAGGCCAAGGTGCCCCCACTGTGTCTCGGACATGCCACCCTAGTTCTGGGCACTTCCCTATCTGGAAGATGGGCTGACCCTTGGCTGGTGCTAGGTGGACACTGGTGGGGCCTCAGACTCAGGGCCTCCATTGCTCTGTGTGGCTGCTGGCTCAGCGGGCTCAGGAGAAGGCGCAGCGCCGGCCACCCCAGGGCTCCCTCTGCCTGTCCCCTGGCCTGAGTGCAGGCCCATATCACTCTGCCTTCGCCTTAAGTCTGGGAACGTGGACACGGCAGAAACCTGGTTCTGGGGATTACGGCTGGGACCAGATGGCATGTGTCTACCACAGTGAGTGGCATTGGCTTCTGGAAGTCTAGGAGTGGGGACTGTGGCTCAAGGCCACACCCCTTGCCTGGCATCCGCGGCCCTGGCTTTGACTCCCAGCACCACACGTAGGAACCAGCCCCTTCGCCTGGAGAGCAGCTCTGCACAGCAACCCTGAGTAGGAAGGCCCTTCCCAATCCACAGCCAAGGGCAGTAGAGGGCCCCTGCCAGGGCCATGGCAGTGACCGCCCCTCGTCCTGCTCGGGCTCCCCAGCCGCCATCCTGTGCTGACTGGCCCAGGGCACTGGAAGCCCATCTTCCTCTGATCCCACCCTGCTGGCACAAGTGGTCATTCCTGCGATGCAAGGATGCACTTCAGAGCTCTCGAGGAGCACCAGCAGGAGAGCGGCCTCCCTGGGCAGTAGCTTCCTCGACCACAGAGGCCCCATGAGGATGCCACATGGCCTGGCACTCCTGTCTCCAGGGCCTGGGTCACCCGCTGTGGAGGTCTGACCCTGAGTCTGGCATGAATCCAGAGGGTGCCCGGAGGCCATGGGCAGGCCAACCCCGTTCTGGAGTGACCCAAGTCCACCTGAGCCCCCACGTCAAACCGGCTCCCTGGACCCCTGTAAGGGGGGGCTGGCCTGGGGGGGTCCCTCTAAGTTTTGCTTTGGCAGCCTAAGGCTGAGCAGTGGCTGGCTTCTTCTCGGTGAAGCCCCTGGACTATTTAGGATTCACTTTGAGGATCCCACCCCTGCTGGCAGGGGTGGCCCCGAGCGCAGGTCTTAGGAGGACCGAGTGGTGTCCCCAGCTCAGACGATAGAGCCCTAAGACTCCTTCAGCTGCGGTTGGAAGTGGGCTTGGGAGAAGTGACTAAAGGCAGAGAGGACAAAGGGACCGGCCCTGACCCACAGGAAGTGTCCTTATCTGTGGAGACCCCAGGGGGCTCGCTCTCTCCACCAGGTGAAGTGACTGTGGGCAGGTGCCTTCTATAAGCACAGGTGGCCCCTGGCTGGAACTAGCCCTGCCAGAAGCTGCTCTCAGCATCCAGGGCGTAAGGTCCCCACCCTGGCCACCCCAGCTGGACTCCAGGTGCCCTGGCCCCGGTGGGAAGCCAGCAGGAGCCTCGGTGTCAGGTAGAAGGGTGGTGCTGGCTGCTGGCAACCTCTCGGGTCCTTCAGGAACAGACCTGGAGCTGGACTCTCCCGTAAGGCCTCGAGGCCCCAGCACCGTCCCCGGCGGTACTCAAGGACCGGGGACAGGGCTCAGGGCTCGTGACCCTGCATGCCACAGCGGCTGCTCGGGAGCCACAGGACTGCCACTGCACTTCTCTGAGCCTGGGGGACCTTGCCAGCCTAAGAGCTCTGTGAGAACACTCGCTTCACAGACCAGGAGTGCCACATAGACCCTTGTTCCAGCCCTTGGCAGGTGACCCGGGTGGGAGTCTGGGCCCTGGGTGGGCAGCACTCAACCTCCAGGACACCTGGCAGCGAGGGGGTCTGACCAAGACTGCTCCCGGGAGGCGCGTGGAGGAGGACAAAGGCTCCAGGAAGGCCTCTCCCACACCGTCCACCCAGCCCAACTGCTGAAGAAAGATAAGCAGGTCCCGCCCCGGGTGTCGCGGCCGGTGCAGCCACAATGGCCGCCTTGTGCCTCCCCAGCAGCAGTGCGGGGAGAGGCCCTCCTTCCCACTCCCACTCTGGCCTCAAAAGCCACGTTCCAGCCGCCCACTCGTGTCTGGGAACAGCCTGACCCTGGGCCAAGGCCATCGGGCTGTGTCACGAGTGAGGGCCATCTGACAAGATGGCCGAAGGCAAGTGGCGCCCATGCCCCACACACTCGTCGGCCAACCCCTCCCTGACCTGGTGCCCTGGGCTAACCTGCCCCATGCGCGGACCCCATGCTGACTGCCTGCATCCGAAACGCCCATCTGAGTCGCGTGCGTCCCGAAAGCAGTGGACTAGACCCAGAGGCTACGTGGAACTGCGGCCAGGCAGCACCCGGCCCCGGCCCCCGCCCAGGGGCACCCCTGGTCCTAACACCCACAGAACAGCACTGGTCAGGACGATTCTGCCGTGCAGCCAGTCGCCTGGGGAGAACGGACATTCCAAAGGGTGTTTCTGGGCGCCCCACCTGGCCGTCCAGAGCTTTCCTGCTCACAGGTCATGGGAACACCAGCCCAGGGGGGCAGGGCCATGTCCTCGTGGGCTGGCACATGAGTTGCAGAAGTCCTGTGAGGCCAGTGGGGAGGAGGGGTGGCCAGGCACTCCTGGGGTCGTGACCTTCCCCCCGAGCCAGGAACAGCGACAGGAAAAGGCCAGCGGGACCCCTCTGCCTCCAAGAGCCCGAGGCCAACCTCAGCACTCAGTGTGTGTCTAGGGCCTGTGACCAACCGAAGGAGGACTGCTTGATAAGACCCCGTGCAGGTTCTTAGCTACGGAACATTCCACAGCCTGGAAAGGAAGGGGGCCGGCCCGCAGCAAAGGTGCAGGAGGTGGCAGGCGCGTCTGTGTGTCAGAGCACCCAGGAAGAGGCCCAGCAAGGTGGCCTGTCCATCAACACCTCCAGAGCACACCTGCACAGGACTCCCATTCACTCCTCCCAGGCCGCCGAGAAGGTGGCCAGGGAAAGACTCTGACACCCAGTGACTTGCCTAGAGCCATAAGGTCACCACCAAACCTGGGTCTGCACCTTAACACAGACGCTCCCAGCGCTGCTGACTTGGCCCCAAATGTTAGAGGCCTCTGTCTGTACACCTGATCTTTTATTTCCATTAAACAGAGGAGGACTGTGTTCATCACCTGCAGGCCCGGTCTGCACACCACTCAGAATATGCCCCCAGCTGGGTCCCCACTAAGGTTCGTGCTATCCCCCTGGGTGACACTCCCTCTCAAGGGGCTCTCAATAATCCTCCAGGGGTTTTTGGTGGGGGAGGGAAGGGGGAGTACTGAGGACTGAACTCATGGGCCCTGACCACTGTGCCACATCCCAGCCCTGTTTTGGATTCTATTCAGAGACAGGACCTCACTGAGTTGCTGAGGCTGGCTGGGAACTCAAGATCCTCCTGAGCAGCTGGGATCAAGGTGTGCGGGCCCAGGGACAAGGCTGCTGCATCTGCCAGGGAACACCCACAAGAGCTCCCTGGAGGCCCTTTCCAGGGCTGCCAATGACAGCCTGCGGTGTGACGAGGAACCCAGCTCAGTCACAGGGCAGCAGGCCACACACAGGACACAGTGTCCTGGCCCTCCCTAGACGTGGCCTGAAGGTGCCCTGATGGTGAGCACCCACAGCAGAGAACTGAACTC
Organism: Marmota marmota marmota; assembly: GCF_001458135.2. Taxonomy (NCBI): domain Eukaryota; kingdom Metazoa; phylum Chordata; class Mammalia; order Rodentia; family Sciuridae; genus Marmota; species Marmota marmota. The sequence continues at coordinate 1,630,583 of NW_026000222.1, read as the reverse complement.
CCGCCCTGCTCCCAGGGCGCCGGGTGCCAGTCTGCGCACAGACTTCCTGGGGACCTGGAGGGGCTCCCTGCCCACCTGGAAGGGCATCAACCTTCCCAGAGGACTCGCCCCATGTGGGAGCATGGTGCCAGGGCAGGGCCCACCTGGCTGGGGCCACGCAGCAGGTGCCTGCACCGCCTCAGGCCAGCGCCACTCACCCTTCCCGATCTGGATGAAGCCGAGCAGGATGATCAGGGCCAGGGCCAGGAGCTTGGCTGCCGCGAAGGCGTCCTGCACGCGGGTGGCAGCTTTCACGCTGTAGCAGTTCACGGCCGTGAGCAGCACTGCGGAGACAGGGCAGGAAAGGTCAGGGTGCCTCCGGCTTGGGGCAGATCCAACAGAAACAGTAGTGTCCCCACCAGCCCCCTCCCCCCAGTTTCAGGTTTTCTGGGACTTGTTTGGATCAACTTCCTGGTTGAAGGTCAAAGGTTGGAAACACCAAACTCTCAAAAGAGCTGGATCCCAGGTGCCCTAGGCTGGGGCAAAGGACTTCCTTTTACTGAGCTGACCTGCCCTGAGGGGCAGAAGCGCCCTCCACCAGCGTCCTACCCAGCCCACCCCTGCGGGGAAGTGCCAGCTTCAGACTCAAAGAAACTCTGCCCCTGGAAGAGGGGTGCATCACCTCTGTCCCCAAGTGAGCTCCTTGGGGTCCCATGAAACAGGGGGCCACCTGACAGGCCAAGAGGGAAACAGGACAAAGTGGACACAGCCACCATGGGTGGCAGGAGAGGAGCAGGAGCCTGAGGAAGGAGGCCTCCCCACACGGGGCACTCAGGTGGGCTCAGGGGACAGACGCACGCTCCAGTTCCACTGCTCCCCGGCTAGCAGACACCAAGACAGAAATCCACACGGAACCTCCTGCAGACGTGCGCAACTGCACCTGGAAAGCCTGAAACCCAGTGCCCTGGAGGGCCAGGCGGGCATACAGCATCTGCAGGAGTCACGGGCTCAAGCCTGCACCTGGTCCTGCCAGCCCCACTGGACATGCAGCCCTGAGCCAGGGTGGGTGGTGGGCATCTCAGTGTGCAGGAGCCACCCGTGAGAGCCGTGGCACAGCCGTCCTATGCGTAGCTGCTGAAATGAGGTCAGCTAAAGGGCCACGGCTCCTCCCTCCTCCCTGGCTGTGGACCTCCTGCGCTCCCCAGGGTCCCCACGCCGGAGACGCCAGCTCTCCCGGCCACGTGGAGCCAGCCCAGTGTCTACCAGGGAACCCAGGCAGGCCCTTCCTGGGGACTGCTGTAAGGTGGGCAGTACAAGGCCTTGGAAGGCTTGCTGGACTCCACAGGCTGCAGGAAGGTCTGAGAGGCGCTGAGCTGGCCTTTCCTGGTCCCCCACGCAGCAGAGCTGCCAGAAGGCCAGCCTAAGACGGGCCTGACAGACAACTGGGGGCGTCTCTGCTAAAGGCATTTGCAAAGTTTGAGAAACAGGCTTCAAACCAACAACTCCATGAGGAAGGAGAGCACAAGCCCCCTGGCCGGCGGGCTCTGGGGCCTCCTGGCCCCCGTCTCCCTCGGAAGCACCTCAGTAGCTGGCTCCTCGACTTCCCCGCACTGGGGCTGTTGCAACGCCCGACAGGTCACTCTGCCTTGAGAAGGCATGGTTGACGCGTGCTGGCTACTACAAGGACACGTTTGTCCCTGAGCCCCCTCCCTGACACAGCGAAGAGGGTACACATTGGGGGAGGGGGTGAGCGGGGCAGGCCTTTTCCCAGGGCTCCCAGCAACACAGCAACGCTTCTAGCCTGGCACCTCTCTGCTAGGGGGGGGGGCGGGTCCTGCGTCTGCAGGAGTCTCACATTTCCTGATAGGTGAGTGTGTCACCACGTGGTGACTCAGCCCCTCCTCCCGGCTCCCCGCCTTCCGGATGAGGCAAGAGGCCAGCGGATTGCATCACTTACCCATCCGGGTGGGCAGGAGAGTGGCAACCAGCCCCAGGTCTCATCTCCCAAGGAGAGCAGGCTGCAGTCTCCACAGCCACCTGCAGAGGCCAGGAGCCCAGCAGTGGCTGATTGTGCCAAGTCGCAGCCGGGGACCTGCCCCACCCTCGGAGCCCAGGAAAGAGGGCAACCTGCAGAGGCCACGCTGGACCCCACACCAACACAGCAATCCCTGAGAGGCCCTTGTGGCCACCCCAAAACCCTGCCCTGGAGATCCAAGCCAGCTGTCCCCTGGTTCCAGCTGTTCTGAGCCAGGGCCAAGTGGACAGAGCCAGCAGGTGTCAGACCACGACCACTCTGGGCAGAGCCCCTCCTCCCAGTGATGCAGACCCCTCTCCTGACATTAAAAAAAACCGGTCACTGGCAGCCAGGGTGCCCGGGGCAGATCACTTCATGATGCAGGTGAGGCTGTGCTCCCCGTGTCCTTTCTCAAGATCCAAGACGCAAGGCAACCTTAAGTCAATAAATGGCATCTTCTGGACCTTCCCAAGTCCTACAGTCACAGGACACTACCCCGAGGCTGCCTTGAACCTCAGCTGCCCACCCTCAGCTCCCCCAAGGTCAGCTGCTCTGATGCCAGTTCGTATGAGCTCACCACCTTACAGCAGGTGACACAGAAAGCAGCTGTGCCACATCAAAGAGGGGGGGCACGGGCAGGAGGCTGGCGCCCTCGGGGTACCCTGTGTGGCCCCCGATAAGCGCAGCTGCGTGGGCTCACAGCAACAGCTGGGGCCAGGGAGATAAGGCAGTGCCCTCCACCACGGGCGACCCAGCCAGGCTCACCCCAAGGCCAAGCCCTTCTGGCCCGTCCTCCTCTCCCAACCCCCAGGTGATGAGATGGCTGCAGGGACTCCTGGGTTCAAAAGTGACAGAGGGTCTCTAGGCAGCAGCAGGCTGGAGGGATCCCTGCCTGGCCAGGCCCCTGCAGTCACCCTCCGATGAGCTCCTGCCCACCTCCTCTCTCCCCGGCTCCAGGTCCCAGCTGCACCCTCCAAACAGCCCCTATCTCCAGGCCCACCTGGGCAGGGCGTCAGGGTGTTCTTAAAGAGCAGGACACACTGCCCCACGCAGGCAGGAACACTTCTGGGGTGTCTGACTGCACCCGGCAGGCCCCGCTGGGACATCTGGGACGCAGACTTCTGTCCCTTCCAGACACCACAAAGAAAGACAGCGGCTGTGACGTCTTCCAGGGCCCAGGAGTTAAAGGCTCCACCCATCAAAAGGGTCCGTACTCGGGGCTGTGGGGAAGGTGCAGCCTCAGGCAGGTGGTCTGTGTTCTGAACTTGCCAGAAGAATGAGACTGCTCTGCCCAGGACTCCGCCCACAGCACCACGCCTCCGGAGGCCCCTGAGACAGCACAGGCGAAGTAGCTAGCAGGATTCACTGGTTCCAGGAAGCAGGGCCAGCCTGGTCCAAGGGCACCAGGCCAAGAACAGAACCAGCTGACCACTGCAACCAGAGCTGGCCAAGACCTGGGCCCAGGCTGCGCAGGGGCTCCCTGCCAGCCCAGCCCAGCCCAGCCCCTGCCAAACAGGACGCTGGGCATGGGCCCAGATCTGTCTGGCATACACAGGGACCCCCTAGGCTGAGCGTCCTCACCCCTGACACATTCCCCAGGGCCCCAGCAGGGACTCACTTCCTGCCTGGCACCTCATGACCAGTTACCACCCGGCTCACGGGACCAGAGTCCCGAGGGCGGCGGAGAGAACAGCTTCGACCAGGCTGGGCCTGGCCAGGGCAGGGGCTCTACCTGGCAGGAGCCCACCTGCACACTTGGAGGGCCTGCCTGTGGTTTCTCCTGGACTCCAGAGAATACGCCTGTGGCCCCATGACACCCGTCCTATCCCACGTGGACGAACCAGCTCTGTTCCTGCTGTTTTCCCACCGCTGGCCACTGGGAAAGACAGAACCTCAGGGTGGTGGAAAGCCGTTCCAGCAGGGAGCCACTCAGAGGGGACCCCAGGAAGCCTCCCTGCTGCCAGCCAACAGGCTCCCGGGATCCCGCCTGGGCTGCCCACCTCCTGCACTGGCCACCCAACCTTCTGTGGAACAAGGACTGGGGCACACTGTCAAGCTCCCTGTGACTAGCTCGTGAACACAGGGCTTTGTGTTGCTCCCTGCCTTGGAGCCGGCCTTCTGCGTGCCAAGCAGGCTCCTCACCACCCCACGCACCTGGCCCTTCCCATTTCTGACCAGCTGTGTCCTGCACTACCTCGCAGTCCCACCAGCATGGGAGTGGGATGTTAGCGGCTGTCCAGAATGGGGTAGGGACTTTCTTTTTAAATCAGGCCAGAAAGAAGCAGACTTACTACAGTAACGCAGCCACATCAATGTCTATAGCAGCTCAATTCACAATAGCTAAACTGGGGAACCAACCTAGATGCCCTTGGATAAAGAAACTATGGTACATATGCACAATGGATTATTACTCAGCATAAAAAAAGAATGAAATCATGGCATTTGCAAGTAAATGGATGGAGCTGGGGAATATCATGCTAAGTGAAGTAAGCCAATCCCCAAAAACCAAAGGCCAAAAGTTCTCTCTGAAAAGTGGATGCTGAGCCATATTGGGGAGCTGGGTGGGGACGGAAGAACTGACTGGGAAGAGGGGAGGAGAGGGGGCATGGGGGCAGGAAAGATGGTGGAATGCGATGGACATCATTACCCTAGGTACGTGTGTGACTGCACATATGGTACAACCACAGAAAAGAAGAGTCGTGCTGCAATTGTGTGCAATGAATCAAGCGCATTCTGCTGCTGTAAGTACCTAATTAGAATAAACCAATTTATTAAAAAATAAAAATAAACTCTTAAACATCTGCAGGCATCCTACGTGTCCCGAGACAAGGAGGGGACCCTTGAAAGGAGACTTCTTTCACCATGTTCTTCAGAAGCAAGCGTCCTGGGGGACAAGGGTTCCTGAGGGTCCCTGGTTCTGACTGGCCGGGTAGCTATGGCCTGTTACCTGACAGGTCTCAGCCTGGCCTCTACCCATAACAGGAAGACTCCCTGCTCTCTTTATGGTGAAGCAACACTTGAGCCTCATTTGTGAGGCCCTGTTAAGATCTGACTGGTCACCGCAGTGCCCCTTCAGAGGGCTCAGCACCACTGGCTGAGACAGGGGCTCAGCACCACCAGCCAAGCGCCTGGCCCACAGCCCACCTGCCCTCCCAACCGTGCTCCTCCAGCAGTTAAGCTAACCACGAAGGAAAAGGAGGGCAGACCTGCTCCAGCTGCAGGGTTGCGTGGAAGACATCTGCAGTACCCCATTTAACACCCTCACTTGAAGGTTGAAGTAATGGAACTCAGAGAGGCTATCCATTTGCCAAAAGTCACACAGTAGTTTCTCCTCAGGAATGATTACACTCAAGTCTCCTAAATCCTATGCCCAGGCCACTGGATAGGGGTCACCCTGGCTGTGTCAGAGAAGCACAGAGCTGTGCAGGATACGCCCTGCTCAGGCTTTCTTGGTGGCCGTGGGTCCCCCCAGCCAACTCAGGCTGACAGGCTCCTAAGAGGGAACCCAGTGAGCAAGTCCAGGAGCCTTCCAGCTCTGCAGCCTGGCCCGGTGGTGCATCCAGGAGCGTATGAGCAAGGATACATGAGCAAGGGCGGATCCACACTGGCCTTGGGCGGCTGGTGATAAAGCCCAAGGGCCACACTTGGGCAGCTCACACCAGATGGTCTTAGCAGTGACAGAGGTCAGCCAGCCCAAGGTCAGGGTGACTCAGGGCGGATAGGGTTGCTCACATCCTGCCCCAGGAGCTAATTCTTCACATAGCCCAAGTCCCAGCCCAGAGGGGGGTGGGTCCCACACCGGGCAACGCCCTGCCTGGGGCAGGCCTCATGGAAAGGGGCTGGGGAAGGGGGCATCTCACAGGCCTGAGGACAGCGGATGGTCAGTGTGGAGGCAGGGGCCACAGCTCTGGGCACCCAGCCTACCCTGGCCTCAGCTTCTCCAGGTTTAAGTGGGGCGATTTCAGAGAGCAGAGACCAGGGTGGCGAGGGCGGAGGGCGGAGAGCTCTGTGCGGGCAACACTGTGGGCCGAGGAGCCCTGTGCTCACAGGCTGGCGAGAAGGTGCCTGGAAGGCCTTACTGGGCAGAGAGCCTGCACCTTCTACAGAACTACCCAAGGGGTCTGTGAACCAGAAAGAAAGGGTCAGGAAGGCTCGCCACATCTCTCGCCTGCCGTGGGGTCACGCGCTCTGTGAGCCACCCCAGCAGGCCTTGGCCCCAGGTCCCGTGATGAGGCGTGACCCGCTCAGGCGGCAGCCACACTTTCATGTCTGCTGGGAAAGCCGGATTTCAGTGCTAATTACAGAGCTGTTGGCTGTGATGCTGGCGCCCACTGGCACCTCGGGAACACCAGAGCCTCTGCCTGGCTCAGGCGGGGTCCCAGCTACGATGGCTGGCGAGGGTTCCGCGGGCCTCAAGGGACAGGCCTTTATTGAGAAGCCAGGTCTACAGGGGTAGACACCCTCAGAGTGGAGGAGGCCAGCAGGCAACTCTAAGACTGACTCCTTCCATCCTTTCTGGTCCTCACCCGCGTGCCTTGGTGGCATCAAGTCAGCTGGCCGTGGCTAGTTCCACAGCCTCCAAATACCCATCTTATGTACCCGGACTTTCTAGGAGGGGCTGAGCAGCCAGGTCTGGCGTTTCTCTAGCCAGATCGCCCAATGCCAGATCATCTAGCACTTGTACTGAGCACGGAGCCCAGAGCTCCAGGAGAAGAGGCACCAGTCCTCTCCTCTCCTCCTTCCTCTTTGCTAAAAGGCATGAGTGAGCCCAGCGGCTACTTCAGGTCAGGAGAGAACAGGAGACACTAAGAACCTAATGGCCCACATCCTCACTGATGGCAGGATGGGCCATGAAACCCTCACAGACAGGAGGCTTGAGGGAAAGTTCTCAAAACTGACCCATGTTGCTCCTGACCTGACACCTGGTGGAGAATGTTGCAGGTCACAAGTCCTAGACACCCACCGGTTAAGAGTGGCCACCAGCCTGTCCCATGCTCATGAGGTGAGGGGTGGCAGTTAGGTAGACTCTGGGCTCCTGGCTCTGGGATCCCAGGTGAGCCTGCCCCTTTCAGCTGCCTGAGACCAGAGATTCATGGGGCTGTTGGTTGGCAATGCATAAGTGGGGGTGGCTGTCATAGCAGGTAGTGTCCCATCCCCACCAACCAGGAAAGAGTGGGAGACTGTCTTCAGCATTAGAGAGCCAGTCCCAGACCAGGTCCCCCACACCCACTGGCTTGGTAGGTGACCGTGGTGGCAGAGGGAACAGTGAGCCCCTTTGGATGCCTCCTCAAGACCTCCCTGGGGGGAAGGCGGCAGCTGCCCTGGCCCAGAGCCTGCCTGGAACTACAGCTGATTCCCCACTGGGAGGCCTGATAACTGCCGGATCTAATCCCCGCCCAGTGAGAATCTCAGCTTGTCTCTGTGACTGTAGCCGATAAGATAAAATCCAACATCCCCTGAGTTCCAAGTGGCGCTGCCTGTCGTCACTGCACAGTAAGGAACCCACAGAACCAACCCTTGTTCCAATTCCACATGCCACCAAGACAGCAGCAGAGGGGACGTCTCTCCCCCTTCAGGACGGACAGATTCAATGTTCTATGACCTGGGGCCCAGGCCAGGCCACAAGAGGAGCTTCTACACTTCACCATCTGCAGGACCCCTCAGCGCATGCGGGCCACACTGTTCCTTTTAACAAGTGGAAAGACACTTTTGAGGGACAGGATGGAGAGCTAGAGATCAAAGAGCAAAAATGAAAGCTTCTCCCCAGCATCTGCGCCTCCTGTGTTGTCAGCAGAAGCCTTGCCAAGGCAGAGTGAGGTGCAAGCACAGGTGAAGACCCAGATGCCAAGGTAAGTGACCACAGTGGAGAGACCCCAGGAAGGAGGGGCAGAGTGCCCTTGCTCTTCCTAGGGGGAACCTGCAACCCTGCTTTACGGAGCTCCAGGACGCACTTCCACAGGGGTGTCAGGCAGGTGCTAGACAAGGCTGTCCTGCAGACCCCTCCCTTTGTCACTAAAAATCCTCCTTCCATCAAACACCAGAGCAACTCACACATACCCGGCATGCAAGTCAAGTGTCGGCATGCAAGTCAAGTGTCGACGGCTGATGGCACATGAGACTGGGCCTACGAGTGGAGGCGTTGCTAACTGACATCAGCCCCCTCTGCACCCCAGAGGGTGCAGGACAAAGGCATTTCCACCAGCTCACCCTAAGGCTTCACCTACTGGGGCCACAGGGACCTGTGAAAGCTATTTAGGATCTATTTCAAAGCCCTGTATCACAAAAGACCTCCAGGAACACCTGGCGTGGCAGCTTCCTGGGAAGGCACTGTGGCTATCCATGCCATCTGCTCGGAGCCAGGAAACCCTAAATGCTGAGCACACTTGGTGCAGTCCTATGGTTGCTCTGCAGCTGAAAAGCAGGTGCTGACCCCTGCCTACTGACCTGGAAACCCTGCACTGTCACTCCAAACTGAGTTGTGCACAATGATCCAACTGAGATTGAAAGAGTAAGTGACTATGTTTATGGCAGCGAAAGCTCCAGAAATATGCACTGTTAGCCATGGTGTGGTGGGCGGCTGGAGAAGGAATTTGGACCAGCAAGCAGTTTGACTCGCTGCACATTGGTATGGTCAAATTTTTACATGGTCACCTATTCATATATTCACCTTTTATTAGAAAGAAGACTTTAGCAAACCTCCACCCTACTGCCCACTAGGCCAAAGCAGCCTTTCCCACAACTTGCCAGCACCGTCAAAACTTCGACCTGGCTCCCAGGGTCCATCTTCCCAGACAAGAGAGGAGGCCCTTTAACAACATCACCAACCAGGCCTAACCAAGACACACTACCTAGAAATGACATAACCGGGCAATTAAAATCCTCCTACAGACAAAACAGGCAAACAAAGTATTCTATGCTAGAGGCTTGCTCTGTGCGCGCACAGCACACAGTCCAGTGAGTCACCCCAGTGTCTCCTGGCCCACCCAGAAGTCACAAGCTCCCTCAGCTCCCATCCAGTGCACCCTACTGTGGCCTTCCCACCAGGCTCTGGGTGCTGAGCCCCACATTCTGGAGACAACCCTGCACCGCTGCCTGGTCCTCTCTTACCTCAGGAAGGCTTCAGAGCCTAGAAGCCCGCACAGCCCACTGGGTTTTTGCCTTCTGCATCTTGAGTTTGTGGAGTATGTGACTAGAGAGGAAATGGTCTCCAACTGTCTCTCAGCCCAGAGCTCCCATAGCACTGCCCTTCAAGGGCTACTTCCAGGACGCACACAGACCCCAAAACTTCACGGATACAACCCAGAACTCTCAGCATCACCCTGCCAGCCATGTATGCACCATCGAGGTTCAGGAAAGCCCAAGTGCTTGAGTGTTCAGGGCAGTGCGTCAACTGCAAATGCAGGCTGCTCAAGGCTGGCCATGGGATGAGCATGAGTGGCCCAAAGCCAAAATCTACAAGTTGCATATATGTGTGTGTGTGTGTGTGTGTATACGGCATTTACTACACAAGATTTTTTTCATCCTGAAAATCCCACAAGAATACTGTCTTGAAAAGCAGCAGTCCTCTCTGGCCCACTAGTATAGTGCCCACCAACATGATAAAAATGCCCCGGGGTGGGGATGTGGCTCAAGCAGTAGCGCTCTCGCCTGGCATGCGTGCCTGGGTTCGATCCTCAGCACCACATACAAATAAAAAGATGTTGTGTCCGCCGAAAACTAAAAAAGTAAATATTAAAAAATTCTCTCGGGCTGGGGGTATGGCTCAAGCAGTAGCGCGCTCTCCTGGCATGCGTGCGGCCCGGGTTCGATCCTCAGCACCACATACAAACAAAGATGTTGTATCTACCAATAACTAAAAAATAAATATTAAAATTAAAAAAAAAAAATTCTCTCTCTTAAAATAAATAAATAAAATGCCCAGTGGCTGTTTCTTGGCAAACTTGGGACCCTCTAAGCCCACCCAACCCCAACACACAGATTTAGTGTCAGGCAACCTTCAGAGGAACTCAACGCTGCTGCTCAGCCTAATGAGAACTCAAGTTCATTACTACGCTTTTCTATGAGTCAGCCTGTGCACTGATTCCTGACAGGCTGGTTTGGAGAACAAAAATGAATGATTTCTTTTAACTGCAATTTCCCTCTCGACAACCAGTCAGCAACTGACGCTGAAAAGGAAACCAGTGGTTCACTCACTCCACGTGGTGCCCTGAAAGAGGCAGGGCGCACTGCTCTGCGGGGCCCGGGAAGGCTGGCGCTGCTTGAACTGCTCAAGTCCTAACGGATTAGGTGGGGAGACCGAATGCCCGCTGGGGGGTCAGCGCGCAGGCCTCGCTGTCAGAGGTCTTCCCGGGCCGCCCCAGAGTGTAAACCAATGAATGAAACGCACGCGGGTTCACGGACCAGCGACTTCGGGGATGGGGGGTGGTCCAGGTTAGGGATACCAGGAGGCGGGACTGGGGAGCAGAGATGCAGCGTTGTAGGAAGCGATCCAGGGGCCCCGGGACGCAGGGGCCCGGCTCGTGCCCGCCCGCCGGGGTCCCGTACTCACGCACGCAGAGGCAGGCCACGAGCTTGGCGGCCTCCTCCGGCACGAGGCAGGTGGGGAAGAGCGGCTTGAGCAAGTAGGTGGCGAAGACGAGCGCCACGATGTACTGCGAGGACGGCCGGATGATGAGCAGCTCGATCCAGAGCTTCAGGAAGGCGGGCAAGGAGCCGTACACCTCCAGCATGTAGGCGTAGTCTCCGCCAGACTTGGAGATGGTGGTGCCCAGCTCGGCGTAGCAGAGCGCGCCCACGATGGAGAAGATGCCGCACACGGCCCACACCACCAGCGCCAGCCCCGGCGAGCCCGCCTCCTTGAGCACGCCCGTGGGCGTCACGAAGATGCCCGAACCGATGATTGTGCCCACGATTATGGCCACGCCGTTGAGCAGCGTGATGTTGCGCTGTAGGGTCACGCCCTCCTCCGCCTGGTCGCCGCCGTCCGAGCGCCGCGCCGCCAGCATCCTCTCCCGCGCCTGCCGCTCCTCCTCCTCGACCGCCGGGCCCGCCACCGCGCGCCGCTTCGCGCCCGCGCCCGCCATGCTCGCCGCGCCGGCCGGCTGGGCCCTGGACACGAGGTGCGCGCCGCGGACGAACGAGAAGCCCGCGCGCCCCGCAGCGTGCTGCGCTGCGCCGCCGCTACCGGCCCGCAGCTTTACTT
>NW_026000222.1:1614931-1619369 GCF_001458135.2 Marmota marmota marmota | reverse complement strand
TCCGCGGTTGGTCCGCCCCAGTAGGCCCCGCCCCTTATCCAGGGCACGCCCACCGCCCACTGGTCCCGCCCTGCCGAGAACCGCTGCAGCAAGCAGCTTGGAGCACGTGGAGCGTCGCAGACCGGACCGAGCTGGCGGAGTCCGGGCGACCAAGTTCGGGGCTTGCGCGCCGCCCCATCCCAACTCCCCGGGCGTGCAGGCCGCCTAGGGGCCCTTTGTTTGGCGTTCCCCTCCCCCTTGCAGCCCTCCCCACCTAGCCCAGGCGGGAGCAGGTGGCCTGGGGCCAAGTGCGGGAAGGGTGGGGTTGGGGTGTGGTGTGCTCGCCCACCCCCTGACGGGAACCCGGGCCCAGTTCTGCATGGCCCGAGGTGATGGAACACTCCCCAGCCCCGCCAAGTCTGTGGTCCCAGGCTTCTGGGAGCTGGGGCAGAACGTGGCTCAGCTCAGTCCTGGGGAACTGAGTCACAAGGCTGTGGGTGTGCTTGCCGGAGAGCAGGGGAGAAACCGGCCATTTAGGAGCCCATTTCTGCACTGAGAGAATCCCATTTTATCCCAAGTCGAATCTTGTCAGAAACCTGTGATGTGGGGCACACGCTCTCAGAAACGGGCACAGGCTTTGGGAAACCAGGGTCTGCTTATGCTCGATCAGTATTATGAGGTCTTCTCTGAAAGAGCAAGAGTGAGGACCCCCACCCCCAAACCTAAATGGGCTTCCCAGGCAGGCTGCTGTCATTCCTGGGATAGGCCAGAGGCATCTGAGGTAGGAAGGCTGCAAGGTGACGTGGTCAGAAGTCAGAGGAGGGGCTGCTGGGATCCAGGGTCCTAAGCACCTGCTGAGTGCACAGGGAAAACGCAGTCAAGGGTCAGGCCCAGGCAGAGAAGCTCTTGGCATACTCCGTCATTCCCTTTACTTGTCATAAGGTGTCCTGGGAAAGGCCAGCAGGAGAAGTGGGCATGGGGGGAGGCCTTTGTTCCAGAGGACAGTGCAGCCACCAGGGTGAACACCAGCGTACAAGCCTGGTGTCATAGCAGGACAGTCTGCTGAGCCACAGTGTGCTCCCCAGAACCCTGAGGAGTGGCTATGGTGGAAGGAGGTCAGACCTCTGCCATCTTTGGTCTGCTAACTGCTGCTGGGAAGCTGGCTGTCCTTAGAGCCCCAGCAAGGGGTTATTCGTGGGGAGGCCAACACATATCTTTCTGGACCCCCCAAGCGAGCTGGTCATCCTTCCAGAGTGATAAAACTGCCTGAATTTTCTGCAGCACAAGAAGCCAGAGCAGAGCAGCCAAAAGGTCACACACACATGAACTTGCGACACTGTATGTTGCCTGAGTTGGTGCCTAGGGAAAAATTAAAAAAAAAAAAAAAAAAAAACACTCCCTACTCTGGCTTCTCACACTGTCCTTTCAGAAGGCAGAAAACCGTGTGACCAACTTACTGAGCCCTTGCTAAGACTTCAGTATACAACTTCTAATTTAATAAGGCAGGTGCCAATTCTTTGTGGTATTTTATCAATGAGGAGACTGAAGCTTTGCAGCTATGTAATCTCTCTGGCCAGCGAGTGGGCTAGAACCCCATCCTTTGGCCCCCAAACCATTGGATTCTTTTAAGCAATTTGCCTCCACCCTTTACCTGTGGTTTCTTTATCTTTAGATGGTCAGGTTTCTGTTTCTATGATTCATAGATTGTAAGACATCACCATCTCAGTGTGCATTTTGATTTCACAAGTTGGCAGTTGTTTGGCAAAGCCACAGGAGAGGTCCCGAGCACTGTCACACCAGATCCATGCTGCAGTCACCTTCAGGGTAGAGTCTTAGTACAGGCGCATAACTGCAGGTGCTTCCAGAGCTCTGGGCCACAGAGAGGTGGCCAGCAGTGGTATGGGGAGTGTAAAATCACACCCCGAATAAGCCAAGGACACTACAAGAGACCCAGAGAGCGGTCACAAGGAGCCACGCATGCCCAAATGGGCTTTCTGGGGAGAGTCCTAGAAATGAGTCCAGCGTGAGAATTACCAAGGGAGGTGAAGGGAGCCCCAGGTGCGTGGAAGGGCCCTGGGGCGGTTGATGGAACAGTTGTTGCCTGGGAGTGGGGCTGTGGAAAGCTGTGGCAGACCTTGTTTGGGAAGAGGGCTACCATGTGTGAGTGTCCTCAAGGCCCCACAAGGACTGCCCACGCCCACACCGTTACTTTTCATAGGGGTTTTCACCTGGGCTCCTTCCTGTGAGTTTTGCTTTGGTATGTGGACAACTCAACACTTTGCCCCTGCTAGCTGAATTAATCCTGACTCCTTACCAGACACTGAAAACTTAAATCTTTGTAAAGAGTGCCATCTAACGGTCGGAGCAGTGGCAGCGTTTTGTTTTTTTTTTTAAGATTTATTTTTTAGTTGTAGTTGGACACAATACCTTTATTTTATTTATTTATTTTTTAGTGGTGCTGAGGATGGAACCCAGGGCCTTGCACATGCCAGGCGAGCGCTCTACTGCTGAGCCACAACCCCAGCCCCGGCAGCGTATTTTTGAAACAGACTCAATTCAGCCCCTGGTCCAAGTGCAACTCTTGAACTGACTTATTAAGGGTTGTGTCATTTGTCCTAGTGCAGGCTGGAGAGAGAACGACTGGACATTTCTGTAGATAGATATTTGAGGGTTTCTATCAAAATCCTTGAAATTGCCCTTTCCCTTGACCAGTAACTCCACTCTGGGAGGGTCTCTGAGGAGTACAGATGGATGCTGTGTCCTGTCTGCAGCTATTTATTATAGCTCTAAAAAATAACAGCCAGTGCTGAAACAGCATGTCCAGAGATCTGCTCTGGTCACGCCACACGACACAGAGTGCCTGATCATGAAAACTCCTGCTGTGACAGTGTATGCTGAAGTGACAGTGTCCACGATCCTGTCATTCTGCTGGGGACCATTGAGATGCTTTGGCTGAGATGGTACCTCACATGAATTTTTTTAAAAAAATTTTTTAGTTAATCGTGGGCACAATATCTTTATTTTGTTTATTTATTTTTATGTGGTGCTGAGGATCGAACCCAGGGTCTCACAGGAGAGAGGCGAGTGCTCTACCGCTGAGCCACAACCCAGCTCCTCACATGCATTTTTTGAGGTCTAGAAAAGCTGTTCTTTCATAGCAATTTTTCTGTCCTTCAGATGGCAGGTATGGCTTGTCCCAGGGCATCACCTCTTTTCGGGGAAACATTCCCCTGGGCCTCTGGGGTCAGGGAGGAATGGCCTTTCAGGAGCTTAACAGCCCTGGAGGACAGTGTATGTATCTGCTTCATTGGGTCAGACAGAGGTGTTTTGAGGTGACAGCCCAGTTTTAGGAAGCCCCTCTCACCTGGACGGGGCTCAGGCTGGGGGCCCTGCAGCCACAGAAAGTGGGCTGGACCTGGACCCACAGACAGAGGTGAGCGTTCCTCCCCCTCCCCTGAGCTCTACATGGTGATTGTCAATGATCTCCGGGTGGCAAAGGGCGGGGGGCGGAGGATTTCATGCCACAGTACAAGCCACAGGTTTGACAGGTGGTTGTCCATCTTGAGCCTCTGGGGCCTCTGGGCAGAGCTGCTGAAGGAACCCAGGTACATCTTAGCTCCTCACTTCAAGCAAGGCTTTTCTGTTTCTGTGGTCTCACCTTCTATAGCACAGGAGTCCGAACTTACTGCATGTGAGCTAAAGCACACAGAGTGCTTAGAGGAACCCGCTAACCGTGGTGTCCATGGTAGCAACAGCTATCTAGGAAACAACTTGGGGAACTGTGCACCAGGAGGGGATGCAGACACCCAGGCTGGGGCTTGTTGCACACAACTCTTCTCTGCGTTTCTCGGTTGTTTCCAAACTTTCTTCAATGAGCATATTTTCCCCTTACCTTGCTGAGCTGTTGCAAAGTCCCATTTTACAGGTCCACGCCATGGACGAGGATGTAGCCAGTGAGGGCGGGGCGGTCTGTCCCCTTTCCAATCTGCAGTCTCCTCCACACTCCCGCCCTGGGGAAGGCAGGGCTCTGAACTGTGGTGCTTGGCTGCTGTGCCCCTAGCTCTGCAGGGACAAATTTGGATAGTTTTTCAGGGAGCACTCCGTGGCCTCGAACACCTTGGATTTGCTGAAGTGACCTCGACATCTTTTTCGACTGCCGAGGGGTCTCCACCAGGTGTGTGTCCTGTGACGCGAGCCTGTTTCTGCAGTGGGGCGATGCTGGGAGCCATTAGCCAAGTAGGTATGACAATTTCCTTGCCAGCGTACCCCATGTTGCAGTGACATTGAATGTAGGTGACCTTGTTCAAGGACCAAGGCGGATTAGGGCGTTCCCGGTTTAGGTTCCAGGTTTAAGGTTTAAGATTATTCCTGCTGGGAATAGGGCGTATCCTGCTGCCTGAGTTCCCCTTGAGTTCTCACGGGATTCAGACAGTATATTTTGGGAGACAGAAACCCAGTG